>NC_087341.1:635500-1256000 GCF_037043105.1 Vanessa tameamea | reverse complement strand
TAATAAAGTTATGAATTCTTTCGCATTATCGTCTATTTTTGACTTTGACTTGACTTAGCTGGGGGCCCCTTAAATCCACGGGGCCCTGGGCTGAAGCCCAAAAAGCTTTGTAGTAGATCCGGCCTTGATCATTCTTATATAGCTCCTAAGTTAGTTATCACATTTTGAGATATATTGGTCTCAGGAAATTTGCTATCAAATAATGGCGTAAATGACTTTCAAAGGAAGCCAAAAAACGTTTAGTATTGAATGTTTTTTATTCGCAGAATTTCAAATTGTGTAAACAGAGGAGTGAGTATCTTTGCCGAACAGTAAAGATTGATAGCGTGCTAGGAAAAAAAAAATTGGAATTAGGTATTTTAAATAATAACCTTTTCATTACAATTTAAAAAACAAATATTAAAAATATCATCTACCTAATACCATACCTTGGTAGGCTCTTGGTGGTCTTAAAAGGCTTAAGGAAATATCACTCAAGTTAGTCTAAAGTTTATTATATTTTTATTACTTTGAATGACTATTAAGGGCCCGTCTATAATACGGAAAGGGTAGTGAACAGTAATTGTTGACATAACGTGTAAACAGCGGTAACTTACCGATACGAGACAAATTTTTTGGTCGTATTTTCACTGCATACTATAATGCGAAGTTATGTGACGTTTATAGTCACTCTTCCATACCCTAAGGCCGTGATGGGAAGCTGAGTGAATTTCGTCAATAAACTTGCTATCTTACTCTAAAATATTTTTTATTCAAGTCGTATTGGTAGTTCCCGTGATTGGTAAGCTCAGCATAAAGTCTCCAGTTTTAAATAATTTTATATGTAATGATATGAGTCACTATTTTATTCTAAAGGTGTGACCTAATTATAAGGGCTTATGCCCGCATCCTCTGTCACGTAAATTTGTGCTTATTACGTTTACTATAAGATACATAGCCATTAGCTAAATAAAAAAGTATCTGCTGGTTAATGTCAATGTTGAAGAATATATATATGGCAGAATGATATATGCATGCACCGGTCACGAACTGAGTTAAAAAAAAAAAAATCATAACATGAAAATTCAATGGTGATCGGATTTGAATCAGTGATCTTTAGTATTTAACTAACATTATGGTTTCTCCATTGAACTAATAATTATATTAGTCATAATTTTTTTAAATTCTTAAATAAAGTATATTTATAGTGATGACCGTAATAAGTGCATAGATACCATTAAAAAATAAAACTATTGATAATGAATTTGTTACCTCCTCACACGTGTTAACAATTTATATATAAGCCAAATATTTAATTAAAGAAGCTAAGGAAATTATGAGCACTTAAATGTTTTAAGTAGAAGATAAAGAAGATAATTCTAAACTCTGAATATACTTCTCATTGCTTCTACACAAGTTCGGGGAGTAGTATGTCATACCTTAAGAAACTAAGTACTAGTTACGGAGTTCTGCTACAAGAATCAGACATTTAACTTTTAATTGGCGGCTTGTAAGATCTTCCGAACCGAACTTCTAAGTGTTTAACTATGTCATGCGCTTCGCCTTTAATTATCAACGGTTTATCAACGGTTGACTAAGGTTTGATAAATGATAAATCATGTCTTCGAAATAACCATATTGGACAATATGTAGAAGAAAATTATTATGAAAATCATATGCTATCTCTCTCCAAGTCATTTTCATTACGATTACAATATGTGATTTATGATTTAAAAAAAACTTTATCGGAGTAAACAAATTTTGTAACCGAACTTAATTGTGTTGTAAAACTGATATTTAATATTAATCCGTGAGCCGTCCGGAAACATACGTCTTTATCACTGGTACATTTAAAATAACACATCGATGCTAAAAATATTTGTAATAATGATTTAAAACGAGTCTATTAATACGATTTTTGATATCTGAATACAAAAAAGTTTTTAATAACGAGTTATAACAGATTACTTTGATAGATTTAATAATTGCCATTTTTTCTATCCGATGCAAATTGTCACATTTATGATATTTTAATAATTATCTGTCTCTCGGTTATGAAGGCAGTTTATTCTTAGGCGAATGTTGAGCAGTTTAAGTGGGAAGCGTTTATGGAATATCGTTATGGTTTGAAACATTTTTCAACAGCTTTCCTTTGTATTTTGATATTGTAATACGAGAAGTTGATGTTTTGTTTTAATAATGTATACCTTCTGAGTTTTATATTTTAGTATATTTAATTAATTAATAAATTTAATGAATAGTATGATATTATAAGGATCTCAAATGTTTAGTTTTATTTTATTTTATTTCAATCGAAAGGATTCTAATTTTAAATACCAATCAAAATAAAATTGAATTCAACTATCATTCGTATTGTTATATTTGCTTCTATAAAGTCAAACAAAAAATATATATGTTGAAGTAGATGATTTATTTTAGTAAATTATACTTTTTTTTATAATAAGTATAAAATAAAGTAATGGAAAACTTTTTTCGAGTCGGAAAACAGTACCCGTGTTGCACATCTGAATTCTGAACTGAGAGACCTAATTTATTTCCTAGCTGGGTGGTTAAAATTGAGACCGGCCTAGACATGGTCGAGGATGGTCATGTTAGGTGGTGAATGGTCTACGTCGCTACGGCCATGTTGCGGACGGCGGGAAAACGCGGCCGCCCATGGGAGGCGTGAAGCGCTGAAGCGGGAGAGAGGGACGGCGAGATGGTAGATTCGGTGGAGTGAGAGGGACGGGCGCGAGGCGGCGCGACGCAGAGGGCGTACGGCCTCGCGGACCGCCGCACACTCCTGTTCCGGTCGCGTCGACGGGCGGCCGGGAACCCGCTCCTCGCCGTACTGACGCTGACGCTCGAACACTGTTTACGCCGGCTTTTCCTAGTTTCTGAATGCGCGCCGCAACCACCGGGCCGATTTTTCTCTCTCACTCGTATCTGACAGCTGTCGCGCGCGAATTTCCCGCCGAGAGAGTCAGGTCGAAAGTTTTTGGCGCGAAAAGCGTAGTGGTAGACGATGTCTCTCTGTGAACTCTAAGCTGTGGTTCGCGTTGCTAGATGAGTTACCCCATAATGGATGATTGGGAGCGGCATGTGACTCCCCTGCTCCAAGACATGGGGTGTCCGAATGAGGAGGCCCAAGATGACTTCTTTAACCAGCAGGACGTAAGTCTTAGTCACTCGAACCATTGATTTTGAACCCAATTACTCGTCAATAAAGTCTCATACAGGCTTCGATTATTTATCGCGATCGCATTGATTACCACTACACTTCGATCATAAAATATTAATAACATCGAAGTCGAAACGAATATGTTTCGTAAAATCATTCCAATGTTCTCGGCTAAATTTATCCGCACAATCTCTTTAACGGACTATCGAGTGTCGTAACGCGGTAAAAGTAAGTTAGTGAAGGATTTATCTAAGCAGGAGTATAACAAGCTTTACCTATCTATAGACAAGGTATTCAGACACGAAGGCATAATATAATAGACTATTAACAAGCCCTGAAACGTGTAACGCTGAGCAGAATAATTTTATGCGAATTATTGCAGTAAAAAACGTATAAGACTTGATTGATGAAGTGCATTCATTTTTGCGTGTTATAGAATAAGTAATAGGAATGTTTTAATCGCGTTAATTATTATTTTTGAATATTAGTTCTAGTTTCTGATAAGAAAATCATTCTTTAATAGATATAATTCGTAATTATGTAGCGTATCCAAAGCGCGTCTAAAAACTTGATGAGTGTATTCTTAAAGAAAATGTTTGGATGAAATTATTTTAATCGCTTAAATACTTAGTTCAAGCGTAGAGTACTATAACTATAAACAAAGGGTTAGAAGTACTGAAATTGAGATGTCGCTAATTAAATACATTGTATTCCATATATTAATTCAACGGAATATATTATTTCTGACACTGTTTTTTTATTTAACAAAAATACTTTATATCAATTACATACTTCGAAGATTAATTTAAAATAATCAGTTATATTTCCAACAGTAAATTGTCATTAGACGTAGATCAAACAGCAATGATAGTAACATTCGTTTATCTAACGGTTCTTACAAAAAAAACCTAAAGGAATCAAGCGAGTTTATACGTTAATACAAGTGTATAATTAAACACGCAATTATTAATGTTTATTCTAACACGTTTAGAAAATAAGAACGGACATAGAATTGCTATCTGATACATTAATTTAAATTTAATCGATTTTTATTTTAGTTAATTTGATTATTATAGTGTTTTTATATTCGAATTATTCGTTCTAATAAATTATAATTACTTGAGTAACATGAAAATAAATTTAATATAATATTAAAGGTTGCTTGATTAGTGTTAATTTTTTTTATTATATATTGTTTCGATTTTATTCGAATTTAATTTGTAATGATTTTACTGGTGGAGTTGGTAATTTCAATCTTAGAAATATTCTTAGAGATACATTACAAGACATGATTCGATAGCAATCCATATTTATTATAGTTCATGAGGTTAATTTTTAATTATTATTTAATAATTTTCGAGTTATAAATATTCATAAAATTGAAAAAAAAAAACAAAGTGATATTAACTTTTAATTTCTATTTTTTCTCTTTAGTCCTATCACTAAAGCATGATATATGTATATCAATACAGCATAATGATGGAAAATCATAGTATCGGTCAATACATTTCGTTTTCGTTGTAATTAATGTTCATCTAAATCTATCACGTCTATCCTATCTTCTAACTACAGATTACCTTTTGACAGTTTTTTAATAAACGCATTTAAAAAAAAAAGAAAAAGTCCGAGTGTCTTATCTCGTCATATTTAAATATTAATTCTGACACAACAAGAATGATCCTATTTAATTATTTATCACTTACATAGTCTTTTATTTTAACTACGTGAATTTTAAAGCTAAAATTTTGCGATCTAAAGTAATGCCATAACTTGTAAGCTTCTGTCCACAAGGCCGTTACTAATATTCCAATATCATATCCTGGTTTAAAATGGGCGGCATGGCATGTTGCCCACGATACAGTTGTGGGTTATGGCTTCATTGTCCAAGGCGTTGGAAGAGTCATGGTGTCAATTTGTCTTTACTTGGCCAATGTTTTTGGATAGAGACTTGGCAACTTGTAGACAACCTTTCTTGTACTTGAGCCAGAAATTTTAAGTTGTTTTATATAAATAGTTCCTAATATTTATAGAAGTATCTATGTCCTGAGAATATCTAATAATAATATATGTTCTTTCGTAAATACCAACTTTAGTTTTGAGGGCATTCATATGTGAGATTGAGCCTTAGAATAATATATAATATATCCGTTTAAAGAAGTAAATATGTTACAACAATTAAAAGACGTAAACGTACAATACCTTATTAAAAATATTTTTAATTTCACTGATGGCATAGATTTGCAAATATATATAAATTATTTTTTACACCAGAATCAGCATTGTTTCATCGGTATTTTATTCAACAGTCATCAGTGATCTAGTATGCATACAGGCACAAGGGATGTGTTATATAAATATATATAACCAAAATAAGTTGAAAATATTTCCTACAGGGCCCATGTGTATCAAGCAGTCTACTTATAATAGTATGACACGTCTCCTCTGTAAATAATTAACGTATCCAAAATTTTTATAGCGGCTATTTATGTAATACTTTTAACACTTACTAAAATAATCCTAAAAATAAATTCAACATAGCTCACTTCGCGTACAAGCTGACGTTGTCAAAACCAAAGTCTTAACCACTATTTACAAATGTTGATCAAATGCTAATACAATAATAATTATAAACGATATAATTCCCTCCGTTAATGATTCTCGTTAATCGACAGCGGCTAAAATGGAAACACTATTATTAAGTATACAGTTTCGATCTAACATAAGATAACTCAACCCTATGCGCGTACGTTTAGTTGCTGGAAACGTTGGAATATAGCCCTTAAATATAACACAATAAGAGTCATAAACACAATAAGGCTATGTGTACATAATTACAGAATATAACATGTAATTTCAGACTTTGTAAATAATAGACTATAACGTGACACTCGCACGGTGCGGCCTAATTTAAAATAAATCGTTTCTGTTAGATATATTATATAGCTAACACGTGTAGTGATGGACGATGAAATTTTAAATACTTTCTGCCGATAAATAAGACGAATAGTTATACTTTTATAATTCGGTCTTTAAAAAACATACCTCGACATTGATGGCTGAATATTAATAGATAGATAAATTTCATTTTATTTTTTATAGATAAGATAAAATATATAAATGCAAAAAAGAAATATAATGTAACCATGAAAAATAATATATAATTGTTATAATAATAAAATCTATTTGATTATATTATATAAGTTACATAAAATATAAACTTTATTGTTATTCATCTATTACCGAAGGCGACTTCAGGAGGGTTGAACTTGCACCATGTTAAGAAGAAGAAGTAGGAACTTCGTGTAGATTCTTTGTATTCATAATTATTGTTATAAACATGAGCGTCGGCGGGATTATATTCAGACCGGTGCATTTTCATGTTACACTACAACTTAATAAAATATAATCTATTACAGTGCTTCCATAGAGTTTTAGGTACATAGGTATTAAAATAAGACATAAACGTCAGCAAATCAGTCAATGATTGGATACGCGTTGTTTTGCATGCTAACCTCTATTGTAAAATACTCTTTACGATGAACGATTTATTGAACAAAATTTATTCAACGAGTTATTTTAAAAATAGAACATGTATTTCTTAATGTTAGTCTAATTATTATCCTTCTTTCCCTACCATGTCTTAACATGGTGCAAGTGCAACCCCTTGCAATTCGCCTTTGGTAATAGACGAATAACAAAAAAAGTTTATATATTATATAACTTTTATAATATAATTAAATAGATTTTATAATTATAACAATAATATGGTTATTATTTTTCATGGTTACATTAGATTTCTTTTTTTCATTTATATCTTATCTATAAAAATAAATGAAATTTATCTATCTATTATTATTTAGCCATCAATGTCGTTCACAAACTAATAGATGTATAGTTTCTTTAAAGTAATGACAGTTGTAATCTGTTCTCATACACTTATGTCTTCTAAAATTTTTAATTCTGCTATGTAGCTATTGATGATTCACGATATTTGCGTAATCCAGTGCGTACGACGGGCGTCAAGTATAAAGTTAAAGTATCAAGTGCAAATGGCTGAAGTACTTTCTTTAAACTATTAAACATAATTGAATAAACTTATTTGATACTCAGAACTTGACACGATCGTAAAACGTTGTAATCGCCTTGCAGAGAATACGCTATTTTGACGCGTATGATTTTTTAAATATTACCATTATTTTAGTAACTCTCTAATAGCACTTTTCTGACGTTTCACTTTCGAGTTCTGCATCTATTGACCAGATTGGTCTTACAAAATAGTTTCGTAAATGGAAAAAAGTAATTTGATAGAAATATCTTTAAGCGAAGCAGTTGCTATGATAGTACTTGCACATACAAAATTATACGTCGAACAGCACAATGTTAGTATTACATACGTATGTATATATTTAATAGCAATTATATTTCCTTGCCCTGAATTATAGTAATCTATGATAAAGTTATCGTCACACGAAAATGTTATATCGCGTTAGTAGCAGTTAAATTATTTTTATGAAAATCGTCCATTTTAATAATAATAATCTAAGTACTCTGTTAGAGAGTTCAAGGTTAGGCTATTGTTTGTGGAGAGGAGGTAAAGTAATATCCCACCTACTTTACATGGATGACTTAAAGCTCTTTGCACCTTCAGGTTCACAACTAATGGAGTTGCTAAAGGTAACAGAAACTTTTAGTAATTCTATTAGAATGGAATTTGGAGTTGACAAGTGTGCGGTTATGCATGTAGAGCGAGGAGAAATTATGGAATCTGACGGATTACAACTTTCAGATTCCATAAACTTTAGATCACTGTCCGCAAACGAATTATACAAATACTCGGGTGTGTCGGAAGCGTTAGGCATAAATGTGACCGACATGAAACAATCACTGCAGGAGCGTTTCTTTGGTCGTCTGAAAAAAGTACTCAGAAGTCTTTTGTCGGGTGGCAATAAGGTTCGCGCCTTCAATGGTTGGGTCATGCTGGTCTTGATGTACTCTTTCGGCATACTCAAGTGGACTCAAAAAGAACTAGACGCCTTGGATAGGAAAGTCCGTGTCCTGCTGACTGCATATCGGATGCATCATCCTCGGTCTTTGGTGATGAGATTGTATATCCGGTTTTGTTTTAGTTATTTTTAGTATGACACTATCTAGATCCTTTCAGCTTAAGAAATCAAACTCGAGGAATTTTACTAATAAAAATTAAGATACCCACATCAATTATAAAAAACAAAAACAATTACGAAAACTATCCACTAAAACATATCTGTTGAATATTTTGTCACAAAATAAACACATCATCAAACAAATTTCAATCGATAATTATCTTTTTGTTCCGCGTGTCTAGTTATTTGATCTAAGCGATTATCTGTGTAGTGTAAAGCGACTTAGTTTGAACTAGAATCGTAATGGAATTTGCATGCGTTGATCTATTCCGTAGGTTAGATACATGTAGTCTAATCGCCATAATCTCCTGAGATCGGATCAAGCCGAACTTCATAGAACGATGAATAAATAATTATGCGCTTTACGTTCGGGTGTTTTGTTAAATATTATAGATTAAAATAATAGTAATATATATATACAAGAATAATTCATATTGAGTATTTAAATAAATATATATATTAAAAATATGTCCTATCTGAATAATGACCGTGAATAGGGCAATATTGTTTGTAGCATAACCGTTAAATTGCTAGCGTGATTCTCTGAATGAGCCAGCTTCCAAGAAAACGACAAGCTTGAAGTCCAGCGACGATCTGCTGATGTTCGGAAAAATATAAAATATTAAACGCCAAAATGTGCAAAAGTAGAATATAAAAAAGGGCACGGGCAATTGTGAGCGTGGACGTTCTAAAATTAAATAAAAAAAAAACCCTTCACGTAAAAACGGAATATCAGTGACAGTCCCCGAGCTTCCTTCTTGTATCATTAAGAAAAACCGTAGTAGATGCCTACTTGGACAAGAAAGAGGTATAAACCGAAACACTAGGAACACTGTTTTTGCCCGGGTATCTGTAATCAAAACAGTGTTCCGTACCGGAGACCTAATGCTATGCGTATTTCAGAGAGTATTGCATGTAATCAGTGCCATTTTAGTTTTTGTACCTAGAGGCGTGGAACATTTTTCACTTGTTTTTTTTAATTACGTGTAGCACAAACTAAAGTTTTGGATCAGTTCCTTCATTAAATATATCATCATTCGGGTACTTATCCCTCAAGTTTTCCGTAGCTTCTGTAAAAACTATGATTTGAATTGAATTAGATTTAAAAATTACTTAACATAAAAATAAAATCCTATTAAACTATGTAGAAAGTGAAAAATGCCGTAAAACGGGTACTATCGAAAATTATCACGCAGATACAGCAGTATGGGATAAGTAGTTTGAGTTCAATAATATACATTACAAGAAAAAGAAAAAAAAATTGGTCAGAAAGGCCAGGAGTTTTCTAGAAGCATGCTCATATAACACTTTAATTTTGATATAAAAATATAATGTTACAAAACAGTACAATTTGTATGAGAATATGAGGTTTGGCTATATAATTAAAAAATATACTTATTTTATTATTTGACTTATGCGTGGCTTGACTTTCGTTAAGGTATATTTAAGTTAAATAATAATGCCAAGCCAAAAATAATTTAAAAAAAAAAACTATTTATGAAACCGTTCTTAAAGTTTGGTTAAAAGTTCCACGACATAGTCCAGGTTCCATTATTGGCGTCATGCATTCATTACATGCGTATTTAATTAAGATTTAAATGGACCAAATTTTTTTGGCGCAATTTATGCCAAACATATATAGTAGCAAAGTTGAATAAAGTATTGACAAGTAGCATAAAATTATCATATCAATTACCAGCGTCCACGACTGGGGTACCCAGACATTGTTGATACTGGGATTTGGATATTATTAAATATCAAAGCTTTTATGTTTTAATTTTTTGTCTGTAAATTGATAGTTTTGGTTTTATGAACATGCAAAAAGATTTTGTCAATGTACTTTTAGAAAAACGTTTTTGAAGTAGATGAGATAATAGCTAGAATTAATTATTTTTACGTGCTCGTTGACTTCCAGGCAGGATATATAACATACATATATAAGTAATTGTATTTAACTAACATGATTATATTTTTACATGTTGAAAAAGAGTAAATACTGAGTTTCTTGCCGGTTCTTCTCGGTAGAATCTACATTCCGAACCGGTGGTAGCTTTACTTAATATAGTCAAAAGTGTTTGTAAAAGCCTACTTGAATAAAGTATATTTTGATTTTACAAGTGAGATACTTTTGTTACATTTTGCCAATTCATTTTACAATCAAATAAAGAAAATGAAATCACTGTCTGCATAAGTAGATCCATTAGAATTAGAAATAATAGAGGTTGAATGACCCAATGGAAGCTTGTGAAAACGGGTAGATCTATTTCTAAGTCTTTTAGAATTCTAAATAGATTTCTATTGGCGCTTAGGGGATATGTTAAGAGTATATCGTAGGGATGTAAAAAAGGCATGTAATTCATTTCGTCGATGGCGTTGCATCAGCACAGCAGGACATAACTAATTGTTAAATGTATTTAAATAATTGCTGCATTTTCAAAGTATTTATTAGTAAATATTTAAATGAAATCTATTGACTTAGTTTTATACAGATTTAATATAATATCTAATAGTATTATCAAAGTTATTACTACGTTGTCATAATTAAACAAGTAATTTTATATTAATGAAAAACATGGAAACAAATACTGTTTACGTACATGTTGTTTCAAATTTTATACATAGGTGCTTGGACTATCTCATTACAAAATACAGTCCAGGAAAACTAAAACTAAATTGTAAAATTTTAAGAGTATCAAGTTGGAAAGACCGCTAAATTTTTCAATGCCTGGTCTAAATTTTAAGCTAACAAAGCCATCACGTAAATACTAAAGTAGGAACGAAAATAGATACATTCCTCGTTAAGGCAGTTAGGCAATTGCCTATAGGCAATGTGGAGGCTGTTAAAATACAGAAATAGTTAACCAATTAAAGAAACATAATATGACATAACTTTACAATTACTTATTACTAGAAATTGTTTTAGAGCTATGTATATATATTTTGATAAATGACTATGAATTACATTTTTTGCGGTTGAAGCAGAAACATCTGCAAATCCTTTGGCACCCAAATATAACATATTCTTCAGCCTAAATAGCAATATTTGGAACTGTTGTTTTCTGGTTTGGACGAGAGTGTAAATACAGGCACTAGGAAAATGACATCTTAAATCCCCAAGATTCGTTACGTATTGAAGATATAAGGGATGGTTCATATTTCCTGTTAATTTCTACAAGCATTGATGACCACGTGACATCAGGTGGCCCATTTATCAGTCCGCCTCACAAATTTAAATACAAAATACCCATTGTTTTCATTGTTGATGCTATCGATTGTCTTTATCAATATTTTAGTCGTGTACTAATCGTAAAACTCACTAGCAGTCCATATATTCTCGTTTAAGACTGCAGAATAGATTAAGCTGAGATTATTTAATTAGAACCTGGTAGTGACGTTCAGTCATGGCAACATCAGGTATCCTTCAAAGACTAGCAAGGTATAAGAATTCTGAAATCCGCATTAAATAGCACTCATAGTCCAATGGGATGGAATACCCAACTGGGGAAATATTAGTATCAGACTGGCGTACCACATTCCTCATGAGAGTGTGTGACCAGGCTGCTACTCAGTATAATTTTTAGGACTGTTTTGAATTTATTTGCCTGCGTTCACTAAACTGATCTGAACAATAACGTATATAAACTATTTTTATAGAAAAATAAGGTTCGAAATTTAAATTAATTAAAAAATATTAGCGCACTTAGTTAAAGGCATTAAGAAATCCCTCCGCGAAATAGCGTGACAGTTTGAACTGTTTTATATGATAGAAAATTTATTCACGGACCGTAACTTTACAAAAGCTAAGCAGTAATATCCTAAAAGAAATCGATAACAAGTCCATATTTTAATGTTAATTAATGAAAAGTTATCAATAATAAATTAAGTATTAATGCAAAAATCTGCATTAGTTATGCGTAAACTCCATTACTCCATAAAAAAATAATTCGGACAAGTTATACCGACATGCTTTTATTGTAGGGTTCCGTGGTGATAATTATACTGTATGCTGCTTATGCATGATAACATTTTAATCAAAATATTGTGATTATTAACAATATGATTTGTCTGACAGCAAGATAAAACTGCCTAGATCTAGTGATTATAATTATTCGATCGTACTTATAAATGGTGTTTAAATAAACCGTATACAGCTTTCTCTCTCTGTCATTATAGATGTGACATTCGTAAGAAGGAGACAGAGCATCATAGGTCGAGTCCTTCCAATGAATCTTATTATCTTTTAAGGTAAAACTTCTGAGAATTTGACTTTTCAACGAAATATTTATTTGTTATTTAGACAAATAATTATTGAATATTCATAATAAATATTCCCTTTAAACGACGAAGGAACCCTAATAGATAAAAACGTTAACCGTTTTTTTGTAATCGTAAATTGCAATTTATTTTTTTAATCGATATGTAATTATAAATGTTTTTATGTACGTACGTCGTTACGATTCTGTTTGTTGTTTTCAATTCTGCGTTGATTATTATAACATGAATTGCTGACACTAGTTAACTTATTAAACTTAATTAAAATTTGAATATTTAAAACTAAAATTAGTCATAGTTGAAAATTTATTTTTAGTTTCTTGTCGATAACAAGATCAAATAAAGATTGCATTGTGTGAAAAACTATAGCGGTTTTTTTTAAAATCAACAAATAAATCTCGTTATGAAGTGCTTATTAAAAATTCGAACGGAAACATCAAAACAAATTTCACGTAATAATACCGATGATTGCGATCGATTACAAATGGAAATCTACAATCGCCCCTTTGCAAGACGTTCAAAAATTACGACAACAATACACGCATGTTGTTTATCGTAAAACACTTGTCAACTTTTTTGCTGCGCGTGCGCAACGAGCCTTAAAGATCGCGTGATCCAAATGTCCGTTAACGAGTGCGTATGCGCTTGAGACTCCTGAAAAAAAGAGATATGAAACATTCGCTGTCATATCAAAACAAATGAACATATACTTTTTTACCGCGCTCATAGAGCATATCGATGAACAAAGCACGAACCGCTTAGGTGTGTTTTTGGGAAACACTGAACCTCTTTCTGGCCGATATGATTCCGCATATTTCATAGAACTACAAAGCCATTTAATAAAAACGAATTCACAAGACGTTCAATTAATATTCCATTCGTTTTTTCAAATGTTTGTTGTCTACTTTTCCTCCATAATCCAAATAAAAATATGCCATTTTTTACTTGAACTCATATGCTACGTATGTAAGAGATGCAAAAATATGCCTTATTTTTGCATTTTTTATATGGACCTAGAAAAGCTGAACTTGAAATTGTTGTCCATGATTTCCTATGCGCTGATGAGGATGAGTGAGCCAGAACTACAGGCTTAAGGAACATAGCATCTTAGTTCTAAGGTTGGTGGCGTATTGGCGAATAGTTGGCTGTGGTGTCCACTTAAAATCGGGAGATCAATTCACCAGATCACTTACGAAATTTATAATAAAAAATCCTTAATAATGGATACTTTCTAGCTAGAAATATAAAAGAAAAACGTAAAAATGCTTTCTAATTGCAGCGATGGCAGCTAACTCACGATAAGTCAATTAGCTCCTAGGAAATTTAATTATTCTTAATAATTCACAGAACCATTATACCTAAACCTTGGGGCACTTAGTAACGTCATGTGCCGAATCAATGCTATGACTTTATTTTATATCGAACTAGCTACTCATCCCGGCTTTACACGAGTACAAGAAGGGTCTATAAATATAACTTAAAAAGTAAAAATGTCGGCTTTCTTCTACTGTAATACGCATGTATTATGTACATAAATATTCCTCTTTAATGACTGTGTTTATTGATATTAAACGCACTAAAATCCGTTGCAAATTTTAATAGATCTAAGCGTACAGACACGGGAAGCAACTTGGTTTTATTTTATGTAGAGATCCAATTCATTTGGCGTCATTTTTGGGTGATACAATTACATTTATATGTAAATCAACTATTGGACATTTCGTCGTATTTTAAAAGTTTAGTTGTGTCTATGTCTGTATATCTATCTCTGTTTAAAGAATGGTTAAATTGAAACGCTTTTTTCTACTCTCTGTAACAAAGAACACGAATGCATCACACTTATAGTTCTATATAATAACAGTCTTTATTACTCGATAGCAGTTAAGGGCCACTAGCTGCATAACCGACAAAATACCGAATTCGTAATAACATTCTAAGTTATATTACTTCTCAAAGGAATGTACATTTTCTCGAAGTCTTTCGATGTCGCAGCGTTCGACAATTACTACCATTCCTTGAACTATAAAAGACGGGTTTGAGGTACGTTGTAATACTGTAAAATTAACACGTAAGGGCCATCATCTGCTGTGGGGGCAAAGAAAAAACGTATGTAACTGGGAGAATAACAATGATTTGTGAACCTTTAGTTGGTCATTACGAAGTTTTTAATTGAAAAAGATGACTTTAAAATCGTAACTGACGCCGTGTCTTATTCGTATGTGGTCAGAAAGCAAACGCTTTAAACAGATACTTGCGTCTAAAGGGCCTTATGCATTGCACGATCTCGTTTTCCAATAAAAAAACTAATAATGTAATTAAAAATAATTTCAGTTACTTTCATTTGCTTCGTCTAGGTGTCATTAAGCTTGATTTTAGTATCGCCAAATATATCTAAAAAAAAGCGAAATTTAATTTCCAGTTTTCTGACACTTTTGATTACTTTTGCAAGTCTTTGGTGTAATTTTGAATGCGATGGAGAAAAACAATAATAAAATATAGAAACAATATATTTTTTAAGTCTTTTGTAATATTTTAAAAGATTTTAACATAATCACAATGTATTGAAAATAATTATGTCTTACATTTATAATTTTGAATCGATTCAATTTTGTCTAAGCGCGAAATTTTCTGTTATTTTGTGTGCGATTTTCATATGACTGTGTTTCCTATGCCTGTGTGTGAATAAAACTGATAAAATATTAAT
This sequence comes from Vanessa tameamea, assembly GCF_037043105.1. Classification (NCBI taxonomy): domain Eukaryota; kingdom Metazoa; phylum Arthropoda; class Insecta; order Lepidoptera; family Nymphalidae; genus Vanessa; species Vanessa tameamea. The sequence continues at coordinate 1,240,702 of NC_087341.1, read as the reverse complement.
TTAAAACAAGAATTCATGTTGGTATTGACATTAAATATATTTTATTAATTTCTTTTGAATTTCGATTCAAAATAAGTTTTGTGTACAAGTACCTCAATATTTCTGCGCTTTAGTAACCATTATCTGCGGACCATTTAAATTCATTGTTTTCACAATTTTTATCGGTTTTTATATTAATTAAATTCCCCTCACCTTGTCCTTTGAAGGTTTTTCAATGAATTGAATGAAACATTGTTTTGTTGTAACTTGTATGTACATTTATTTAGCGAAGTGTTAATAATGTATTCGTTGCTTTAATGATAGATATTATATTATACAAAAAGCATTAATTAATATGGACTTGTGGTATGAATATAGCAGTCTTTTAAAACGCTTTCTCGTTTACCAATAAATATTAATAAATTATCCGATATAATTATATTTGTTCACGTTAGATTTGTTTATCGGAGGTGTTGGTAATATTTTATATATTCTATATTTTTCTAAATGTGTAAATTATTTAATTTGTTTCCATTCTGATGGTAGGCCTGTGCAAGACTGTAGGTACCATCCGCGTCAGATATTGTACCTCCAAACAGTAATTATTTCGTTGTGTTCCTGTTTGAAGAGTGAGTAACTACAGGCACGAGCGATAAAACATTTTAGCTCCCAAATTTGGTTGGTTAATATTTACAGCGCCAATGTCTATGGTGGTGACCACTTACCATCAGGTGGCAATATAACACATAAAAAAACTAAGATAATAAGTCGATTTTGGCAGTCCACCTGTTAAAACCTAAAGTATTTTTTGTTTTAGAATACGTCACGATGACAGGACACAACTTACGTATGTTTTTGAACGTTTGTCGCGACGTTGACATTACGTCGACAGCAAGATGGTTTCATACGACGCGTAATTGTAGAACGCTTCATAATTTTAATTTCATTCAATTCCACGGGGTTTTTGTAATAACAGAAATGGAATATTAATAGTATGTGCCGACCATTTCTTCTATTCTACAAGAAACTATTGTTCGTTTTACTTATTTATCTTATATATCAGGCTTCAAAGGCTTCAAAGACTATATGAGAGTGTTGTCTGATAAAATGTATTATGTTTCGTTAGATTAAGCGATCCAACATGACCTAGTAGTTGGTGAACGTCAATCTTAGGCGAAGATTTCAGATTCAAGACAGAATTTTCATCTACTTCGTTTGTGTTTACTATGCATCGAGATCGGCCTTGAAGGAAAATATGTTTTTTTTTATGTAATAGAGGATAGACGAGCAGGCTCATCTTATGGAATCTCTTTCCATCATAACAGAATGTGAACATCGCCCATGGACATCTGTAACTGGGGCCTGCAGGCCTTGTCGGCGATTTAGGGATGAATATGGTCTTTTCTTAAAGGTTTATTGAGGAGACCTACTCCAGTGGGATGAAAATCATAACCGCACATGAACACACACAGTTCAGACCTTAGTCCAATAGTGGGACAGTCTGTCATTTTACTTTACAAGATTATTCTATATCGAAATATCTTCAAATAACCTCAAACAATCCATCCCTCAAGCCCTTCAAGTCCCTATCTAAGCCGCTTCAATAATTTGCATACAAATATGGAAATGTTGTGTTTTTAATACGGAACTGTAACAAATCTTAGAGTCGAAAGTCTTTCCGTGGTATGTATACGTTAAAACTTTACGATTCGTTAATTTTTTACACGTCCTTTGTTTTTAATTGTTAGCCGTAACTTTAATAGCTTCTGTTATTATTGCTAGTTTTATTATCTCCATCGGGACTTACAACATTCTTTTCTCATTATTCAATCAACATCTTGCATACAATCTATCTCCTATTTTAATATTTCACATGAAATATATTTATTAAGCCGAGAGCCGAGATGGCCCAGTGGTTTGAACGCGTGCATCTTAACCGATGATTTCGGGTTCAAACCCAGGCAGGCCTCACTGAATTTTCATGTGCTTAATTTGTGTTTATAATTCATCTCGTGCTCGGCGGTGAAGTAAAACATCGTGAGGAAACCTGCATGGGTCTAATTTTAACGAAATTCTGCCACATGTGTATTCAACCAACCCGACTGGGTTATATCTGTGTGATTTTATTTGTAAACCGACATTGCAACTTCTAAATATAATTTAAAAAATTCCCATTAAAAAACAACTGTATTGATCAAAGTAAATAAGGACAAATACCTTTAACTAATTCAACGGGAAATTGCTTGAGAAACAGTTCCTCAATTGGGAACCGCCACCTGTCTAGCGGGATCCGCACTTTAAATACAATACTTCTTGCAACGTCAAAGTTTATGAGCAAGGGTCTTCAGGTGCGTAAGTACTTACCATAAAGTGGACTTTTATTCCATTTCCTTACATGGCAGTAGCCTTATTGCAAACATATAATAAAAAAAAAAACATACGTCAGCCGTCATGTTTCGAAAATAATCGATTTTTAAAATTGATCATATAACATTCGAATAATTTCTGTTTAACTTTTTAATTTCATTAAATTCGTCACGATAAAGTTAAACTAAATTAATACCATTGCTATCGACGTACCAGTAGTAGTACCAGACGTCTTAAGTCTTATAAATCTTTATCGTTTCACCCTACGTGTCAAATAAAAAACAATTTTCACCGTTCACTAAGAAAGTGTTCGGCCGCCTCGACGATGCAACGAAGTCGCTTTAGACATGCGCATTTAAAATTACTTACAAAGTACGGGATAATTAAGAATGTATAATGTAACAAAGTTTTTTAAGAGTTCATTACGTATGAAATAGTACGTGAGAAGTTATATATATTTCTTCTCGTCTGGTTTCATACCGTTTTTTATTATGTTGAAGATGTTCAAGATAGTATAAAAATTAGTCGGTATTATTGTATCTTTTTTTCTAGTCGCGTTTTAACTCGAAGTGTTACCAAAGTCTTGAATAGAATAACCGGATACTCGAGTTTTTAGAAATCGGTATGAAAATGATTTCGATAACTTTATACAGAAGTTTGCTCGATGCAAGTAAGGGGTAGTTGGATAACATTATATTTTTAGCCAGTTTCAAACGAAAGGTCATTCTAAATTCAAAATAATAATCATTATAGAACAATAGTACATGTGAGTGACCTGACAGCATATAGAGTGAGAGGTCTTTATCCCGCTAATAGGCAGTGCGATAGAGATACCAATAGGTACGCAATGGAAGTGAAAATATTTTTTTTTACATTTCGATTTTTAGTAAACGAATTTCTAAAAAACAAAAGATATTATTCTCTTCAGTAATCGACTAACATTAAAATGTCGCGCCTCACTAGCCGTCTTATTACGATAATATTACACAAAACGATACCGAATCAAAAGAAATGATAAAAGTCTTTGAAGTATATAAATAAAGTGTGTAAATTCATAAAAATATAACGTTTGATTTCATGCCTTAGATATATTTTTTTTTATAAAATTAAGGGTCGATTTTTTTTTATGCGTTCGTAAATCGTTCATCCGAGATTGTGCATTTGTAATTGGAATGTGCGTGAAGGGTAATTATATAATACCATCAACTAACAATGATCGCGTTGATATAGCTGATAGATTCCGGCAAAAGTGGGATGAAAAGTGAAAACCGACGTAAGGAATTTTGACAAGAAATTTCCGGTAGCAGCATGGAGGTTAGATGTTGCCTTGGAAATCTTGTAAAGATGATCCAGGTCATGAACTCCTGGTCATAAGATTGAGAGAGCCAAAAATCACTTATGATATTGTCGTCAGTTCAGTTCTGTTGTCTATTTTTTCTGAATTTTCCTTAATAATGGCCGAATTGGCGTATGATAAAAAAATAAGCCTTACCAACATTCCAATCGGATATCCTATATTCTGACGATAGTCTGCCCCAGTAATTATTTTTTCTTTTGGAGTTTAACCGTCTAATGATAGAATGTAATTGAGGCGGTAAAATATCATACGAGCCTGTGTGTACATCTGCACGAAGCCTTATATAAACTGAAAGAAGTTGCATGAATAAATTAATTACGTATAAAATATCGAGCATGACTCTAAATGTCTCGGTGTTGGCGAACATGACAAATTAATAGAGCATTCTCTGACAGGACACATTAATATATAAACAGGCATTTTAAATAGCTAATTACGATAGTATTTTCCTTTCCGTCTAATGGTTAGTCTAGCACGTGTGTCCAATGCTTGGGCACCCGCATTTTCAAGAACCGGTAATTTAACGATATCCTATACCGAAGTGCAGCTGCGATACACTCCAATGAGTGTACGCTAAGGCTGAATAAATTTCATGTCCATCGAAATGCGTAATTTTTAATTTTTATAATAAAGTTAGGGATGTATCGTGTTACCTACAAGCGAGTTACAGTTGCCTCGATGGGTTAAAGTGACTAACATTTGAACTTCATTATGACGTTTCGATATTTTATTCCCAACATATTTTTTTTTGTAATTAAATCATTTTGGAGAAAAAAAAAAAATGTTTAATCAAATAAACATGTAGTTTAATGTTTCGTAATGCGTCATAGACCTATAGGTATTTACATACAATTTTTATAATTAACAATTCCGGGACTATTTTTGTTAATAATATTGGAATTCGTTTTTAATTCATTGTTGATATTTTGGACTATAATTATTTCTAAATCTAGAAAGAGTAAGTTTTAACAAAATTGGTAAACATTTTTTATTAAATAATATTATATCTAATTAATACAATCTCGTTGAAATGAATTAATTTACTTTTTAAACCTTTAATCTGCTATCTAAGTACCGCTTTAATATTTTAAGATAAACCTTTTTAAAAGCAAAATATTTCTATCAAAATGGGCACAAGTGTTATTTAATTCAGCTTAGTATATAAGACCTTTTTTGGAATATCAGTAGATATAAAAAAAAAACAAAGTACTTAATTAAAAATAAAGTTGTGGTTTGAGCACTGTCTAAGTACAGGTGATTGATGTCCTTCTGACCAATTTAGATCGATGCGGTTCTAATACGACCGGTGAGAGAGAACCGCAGGATAGACTTTACGCGTTTTTCGTCGCTCGGTAGTGCACACTGTCAATTTCCCAACTCAGTTGATACTGTAAATTTAGATTTAAATAAACAATTATATTGGCCTCATCTGGAATTCTATTCCGATTAACTATTTTCAGATAAACGATATCCAATATCGATAATATTATAATGTTGGTTTATGTCAATATATTTAATTTATTTCCGTGTATAACGTAATTGCACTGATGCGAAGCGGTTGCAGGAAGTAAGTTACTTGTATACGCGGAGTACGCGAGTGCGTTCGACAATTACTCTGGACACTAAACGATAATATCTAAAGACAAACCTTTGACAATATATATTTCACGATGTCAAATTAAACGAACGAAACACAGGCTTTTCTAAAACACCTGTTTAATATAATGACAGTTTGTTATTATTTAATATTCATGACACATCGACTTGTCGAGGAATGAAATTATTCGTCATGTTAATACACGGAGATATATTTCTATAAACATTTGATATCAAGTAACGTCAAATCAAGAGCCGAGATGGCCCAGTGGTTAGAACGCTTGCATCTATACCAATGATTGTGGGTTCAAACCCAGGCAAGCACCACTGAATTTTCATGCGTTTAATTTGTGTTTATAATTCATCTCGTGCTCAGCGGTGAAGGAAAACATCGTGAGGAAACCTGCACGTGTCTAACTTCAACGGAATTCTGCCACATGTGTGGCAACCAACCCGCATTCGAGCAGCGTGGTGGAATATGCTCCAAACCTTCTCAAAGGGAGAGGAGGCCTTAGCCCAGCAGTGGGAAATTTACAGGCTGGTAATTTAACGTTAAATCATTAAATTTCCAATTCGATTACGAGAATAAACTTAACTACGAAAAGTAATTCATTCATGTGAGATGTTTTTATTTATCATGTAGTTTTTTAATCCTAAATCGAAAGTATTCTTACACATGAAGGCTTGAATATAACATCACTAATGTTACGTTGAATAAGACTTATATGACAGACAGCTTACGCACATGACAGATTTTTCCGTATTGATAAATTGATGAATTATGGGGAACAGCGTGATGAAATCTCCAAATCTCATCCTTAACAACAGACGAGTCATTAACATGCTATGCAGTGATACTAAATTTTTTTTTTTTTTTTATTACCACTGTTTTGATTTCATTATGCCTATAATAGATTTATTACTGATGACGGATATATATTTTTTATTATTCTTGTATATGACGATGTCTCTCACGTCAGTTAGACGTGATGACGTATCGATACTGCACTCTAACCGCCCTTCGTCCTTCCTTCAGCTTAACCGATGACGTCACTGACCCGAGTAGAAAATTTCTATTTATGTACAATTGAGCTGTATACGTACTTCTTTACGTTCATTATGAATATAAGGTTTTACTTATGGCATACAGTTCAAATTAGTCAGAGATTAAGAGCCAAGATGGCCCAGTGGCTAATTCGCGTGGTTTTAAAGTGAGGATTGTGGTCTTAAATCCGGGCAAGCGCGAAAACGTTTTCAAGTACGTACATAATATTATGCTCAATAAATAAACATCTTGAGAAGACCTGCATTCGTCGGCTACATTGTGACCACGTACAAATGGAGCAACGCGATGGAAGCAGTTGCTCTTTAAGATGAAGATTATGTTTAATGGTGGGACATTGATTGCCTGTTATTTTAATGACTATATATAAATAAGTAAGTTTTACTTTTTGATTGCCATAAATCTATGCTATCTATGGAAATAGCTAACTTTATTTTATTGATGCCTTAAATATTGTGTTTCATTTCCAAGTTAAATTGTTTTATAAAATTTCGTTACTTTTAATATTGATATAACAATTGCAATACATTTGATGAAGCAACAGTGGTCCTGTGCTGAGTTTAAACAAAATCATGCTAGCCATATCTATGATGTCAGCTCGGTCTATATTTAAAACCACACTGTATAACGAGGAACTATGAAGGTACTACGTTCTTAGCAATTTTGAAACATACGTGAAAAAATATTCACGTCAAACATCGAATCTTCTTTTATTTTTGAAGTCGGTTAATGAGAGTGTAAGTTGATTAAAGTTAAAAAAATACTCTAGCCTAGTTCAACGGTAATATATTTTTTCTAATTGAATTGGTATTTCCTAACATTAACGCACTAATTTGTTTGTTTATAATTTTAGTAGTAATACTCGTATATCTACGTATAACAAAACCAAGCCGCTTCCCGCCGACTGAACGCTGAGATCTTTACATCATGCAACAGATTTTAATATAGTTTTCATCAATAAACAGAGTGATTCAAGATGAAGGTTTATATGTATAACAAAGTAGAGAAAAACCGTGAATTAAAACTCTCCGAGCGAGAAAAATACTCGTCGTACCCGTGCGAAGTCGGGACGGATAGCTAGTATTAAATAATTACAAATCAATAGTATTTAACTCTACTCCATAGTTATCGAGTTAAAATAAATTCTTGATTCAACTCAAAGTAATTATTGCCTTGTATTGATTAAAAGTATTTATTAGATATTGACTTTATTGACCCGTATTAGTTATTCGTTGATAAATTGATCGCTGGTTATAATTTGAAAACGGATTTGAAATACAATTTGCTAATTGATATTATTTTATCTGATCGGGACTAGTTGGAATATTGAATGTTTTAAGACGTCGATTTTTATACCGTTATATAAACAGGTGGCAATTGAAACGAGTCGTTTAATGGCTTTTAATATTACTTAAATATCGTCTTAGTAACGTTAATGTTTATAATATATGTTGTTTATGACTGACTTCATCCTGACTACAGAAGTGGGAATGAATTGTTACGAGTATATAATTATAGATACCTATCTAAATTAGTTCACTAAAATATTAGTGATTTATTTTAAACTAAACATCTAATTAGATTATCAGAAAATGCATTTGTTTTTATAAATACTTTATATATTAAGATTTACAACGCTCTTAGCATCTTTAAAAGATCAATATCTTTATTATTAGTTAGTAAATTGAAATTGAACATAAGATTCAATTAAGAACTCCTTTAAATAAATCGTTTAAGTTATTACATATGTATAAAAAATCAAGCCGAACATCGACATTTGTATAGAATTTACTTTATTAAGCGTACTTGATTTTTTGACAACGACACTCACGGATATAGAAAAAAAAAGTTTGTAAAACAAACCTCATCGGATGGATTCTGTCTTAAGCAATATCTAAACATAATTGATCTTAGACACGAGAAAGACATGCTATATTGTTGAGAATTGAGTTGTTTCAACTATTTAAGCAACAGCAATTGTGATAACGTGACAAAAAAAAATAGTTAATTTGCTTACACGCTATAAAGTATTATAATAATAAAATAATTGGAACGCTTAACGCTTTTTTATTCTGCTGAATTGTATTTTATTGAAACAGACCACGTCTTGGTCTGCCTTACAAGCGCCTAAATAATTACCCCCCTCAACTACTGTTGATCATGAGTGTAGACAATGACGACAAATTGTTGAAAAAAAGTATACATTGCGTGCAAATTACCTTACAGTCGGTAAAAGAATTAACATGCGATAATTTGTAACATTGTATTATATTAGTGTAGGACTTATAATTTATCCTTAACTCCCGTTTCTGATACATTTATGAGATGCACTTTTTTTTTTTTTATATTGGCAGTTAAAAGAAAGACAAAGGAATATGTTTTTAGAATCATACACAGTTCATGATTTGATTATTTTGAATATATGTAATATAATAATTCGTGGTAAGTGGAAGGGATAACTTGTTTTTATTACTGGTAGTAAAATATGGTAGAGCTAGCGGCATTTTTGTCAAATGGTCACCGCAAATATTAATTAATTAATTAATCTTATTATTCATTATAATAATATTTTTTGAAAGACACGCTCGGATGTAGATCCGAGTTCCAATACTGATTAAAGAATAATTGTAAATACTAACGTCTTTGTAAATCTGGCTATTTAAAGGAGCAACTATGTGAGTTTCTTCTCGCAGGAGACTGCTTTCCGAAACGGTGGTAGATTTGAAATATTGACTATTATGAATGCTTTATTGTAAAGTTTACTTTAGTAAAATACATTTGATTTGATTTGTAAGAATTGTAAAACAATTTTGACTCCATCAATGTTACGAATTGGTACGTGACATTCATCATCATTACATAGTTTAAAACAAAATCTACAAGCACAATATTAGAGAAACACTGATAATTTTAGAGGTTTCTGAAGTGATGTAAATAGACACATTTTTTGCTCTTACATTGCAAACGCTGGCAAAACACTACGAGATAGATCAAAATAATGTACTACAGTATTGTACACCTTAAAAAGGTCTTCAAAAAATTATATATGTCTATCTCTTGGGGATAGCTCACAACAATCATTTTTATCCTTTACTTTTTACGAGAAATAATAGCTTATTTTCGAAATTATTTTAAGCAATACAGTATTAATCCTTATCCAATTAGGTACCTTAAATACATTGTGCATTTAATATTGCCTATTACAGCATGTAATTTAAATGAATATTTTCGAAGATATTACAGATTTAAAACGCAGGGACATAGCGGTGTGTATTGTCTAATGACTGAAAAGCTGTGAACGTTGTAAGACATTCTGTAGTATATTTAGTAGCATTGCAATCATGCGAAACCGGGGCGGGTCGCCAGTTATTATAAAAAAGTAATGTTTTTTGTTTCTTTTATAAATATACCCACGACAAAAACCGATGTAATATGAATTTTACACCAGACGTAAATTACCGACTTATAATCGATCGCTAATAAGTGCCTATCTACTCATTTGTCGAACAAATATCTACCGAATAAATTTATATTTCATCGATCTAGAATAAAATAAAGACTTGTCATGTTCTAAATATGAATATCGGTAACATAGAGTCATCTTACCTAACCATATATAAATATCATAAAGCCGTGTCCGCACTTTTGCGATCAAGCTGTTGTAGATGTAGCCGTCAATTACTTAAGAGATCAAAATTCAATTACAACGTTAAACAAAACCAAGTGGTTGCGACGACGAATGCCTTCTAAAGCTATGAATTCACATGTTCGACCGAGTGTAATGAATACAACGAAAAGACTACAGACGCTTGGTCGCACAAGTATAGGTATAGGCTTTATATACGATGCCTCGCGTACGCCTTTGTTTTGCTCGGTTGCGCAGGTGTGTTCGATGCTTTAATGCTCGCGCTGTTCAAATTATCGAAGTGACGACACTGGTTAGTAAGAATTTATATTGTTAAGTATTGATTTCTAGAGAGTTCGATTTTAATACTAACTTCACACATAGACAATTATAAATAATAATATTATTCATCGATATTATAAGAATTAAAAAAGTTGGTTGATTAAAAGACACATTTTGTTATTTACGCATCGATTTTCGTTCTATAAATACCAAATATAATTTTAAAAATGGAACTGTGTTTAATAACGAATACAGAGATTATCTTACGGGGAAGTCTGTGTCAATGGATCGAATTATAAATAAACATGTGGAGTACCTACTTAACGAATAAAAAATTTTAAATATAGAACGATATAAATAAAAATTAAATTGACACATAGAGTGTAGAGATTATATACGTAACAATGAAAAGTAAATCGCTTATCCTCAAATTAAATTAAATTAATATCTAAAGGATGTAGAAATTATCTTAAGAACATTTTAAGATAGCTATGAACGTCAGGCTTAAGGCTCTACGATGGCCAGTGAACCTAATCCAAATTCAATTAATTCAAGAATAACAACGACTATAAAATATGTTAGGTACTCAATAAAGATGACTCTGTCGTATTCATAGTCAGTGCGTATTTCATTATAACCTTTCCGAGCCGTTATTATAACATTTAATACAAACGATAATAAGCCTGGTGTATGATAATTACGAAGGCATAAATAATTCAAGGGCAGGGTACACACACGCGACCACTTCCGGAGGCTCGTCCTAATTAATGCGTCTGAGACCCGTATATAATAAAAAATATATATTTATTATAATTTTTTTTAACGATAAAAGTTCTTTAACGTTATGTTACATTTGGTGAATATTTTAAATCGATATTATTTATTTGACAATAAAAAATAATAGTAATATCTGTAACTTGGAAAACGTTTCAGAGTAAAATTTTTTGAGCCGTAAATGATTGACTTAAATACAATATTTCAATTTCACTGTGCCCGCTCAGAAATAGTGGCACAAATATCTAAGTTCATATAATTGTGTTGTATATTGTAATATTCTTATGGTTAATTTTCATAATGTATAAATATTTCAATATTTTATTTTTAGAGCCAGTTTTCCGCCAAATTTTTGACAGCGAAACATTAACATCTAAAGTATGCATTAGTTAGTATAGTTGTAGTGTGAAAAACAATTACAATCTATATTGAATGAACAGTGTGACCAGCATTAAATATGTTTAAATATGGCTCTATAAAGATAAGTAACATATATATATTTACTAATTTGTAATAGATAATAATACCTACTTATAACGAGTGAACTTAAAAGATATATAAACATGTGCCTACATGCTGTTATAGACTTTTCCGTAGGCCTTTTTAACACCTACAATTTCCAAGTAAATTGTTTTGACGTATATCCGAAAAGTTTAGTCAGTGTTAACCATGTAGGCGTACGAAAATATTATTTGGATAAAACAGCGTCCTAGTTTATCGCATCTTCCGTATCAAAAGTGTTTTAAAAGAAGTAAACGGATACACGGAGAGAACAGGAAGCAACTTTAATTTATACCTACTCCTACTTATAAATATGGATTGTATGAGAAACTTCACTTCTCAGTTTAACTCTTGTTAAACTTAAAATATTATTATTATTTAAAATAAAATATTTACAAGAAAAAAGTACCAATTAGATAAATAAATAATAAAGTATAAGATAAATTTAATATAATTATATGCAATATTATAATATATTTTGAAATATATTACGTATATATAGATAATACAGTGAATGAATTATAAAAAAAAGTATTTTCTCTGATAACATATAAATATTTGACATAAGACCTTTAAGGGATACATCGTACCCGAGGTTCGTACTTAAACACCTACGCTTGATTTGAAGATTTATTTTGTAAGGTCACAAGGTTTAACGACCGAAGGCTGAGCCTCCAGTGTGTAGCGATACGGTCCTATACAGCGCCGCGCAGCGATTAAGCGCTTCTCTTTAACACGCAGCGATGTAACAAGACACCGTGCTCGAAGTTATATCTCTCTTACACATATTTTTATTGTGTAGTAGAATCATTGAAGAGCTGATGACATAAATATAAGCAAGTTGCAATATCTTATGACGTAGTATATATCATAGTGAGATAATCTACCCCCCCCCCCTATCAAAGCTAATGATATTATTACACGATTCTAAAAAATTAATCTTATTTAATAGAAATTGTAATTAGTTATAAATTATATTGAAAAATCATGTCAATTGATTTCATTCGTAAGAATTATTTTATTTTATCTTGTTGTTAAACAGAAATAATTTATCGATAATATTTTGATATATCGTAATAGTTGATCAAATTAACAATTAATTTAATCTTGTCATATAACAATTCAAAAGTGCTTAAAAGTAGGCGAATCAAGCATTTTTGACAGTCGTACTATAATTTTGATAAGTTGCTTTTAATACTAAGCAGGCATTAAAATGTTTTGAATAATCTCACGATTTTCAATTACAAGAGCAAGACATTTTCCACCTAATTGAAACGTAAACATATATAGCAATGCATAGCGCTGCATAGCCAGATATGGTGAACTTTAACAGGACATCAGCTTTACATTATAGTCGCTAACGCCTTGTCCAGTCGTCCATTCGAAAACTAATTGTGACACCTTTGTCCGCCTTTGTTACTTTTTATTCTTCACTCAGAAACTTTAAATAAAATGTAAAGTTCAATTTGTATTTTATGCTTTGAATAATAAACATCGTATTTGGTTCGTTTAGCGTGACAGTCGAGTATTTTATCGTTGCGATGGGAAAACGGCTCATTGCTAATCCATTGAGTTAATTATAAACCTGTCACATTAAGCAGGCTGCAAGTGGCCCATCGTTGGGCAAAGGTCTCCTTGCCTGGTAAGGAAGATTTGGAATTTATTCTAGAACCTTTACAGTATTAAAGACACATGTTTGCCTAACGACTTTCCTTGAAATGTATAAACACCGATCACGCATTCATATTCTTAATACCTCAATGTGTTTTAATACATATTTTTACTAAAATGTAATTAAATTGTAAAAAATATTTTGAAAGTATTACTTATTTATAATTTCTGCAGCCGTGATCAAAGTCAAGTTAACTAATTTGGTTTTAATCTCAATGATCATTGGTGGCAGCCGATGACGCAAAAGCCGACCAATGAGCGATCAGATTAAACACGGATTAGTTAATCTTGAGACTAGTGTCATTATTAAATGTATTCTTGCTGTATGTTATTATTGTATAACACTGAATATGCCGATGGTGTTTTTTACATCAAAAAGTAATCTATATATATAATCAAATTGGAGTGTCTGTTTGTAATATTAAAATAACCCATTTTTACTAAATGCATATGTATACACGGTACATATACCAAAATAACATTTTTTACAATTTTTGTCTGTCTGTCTGTTTGTTCCGGCTAATCTCTGGAACGGCTGAAGCGATTTCGACGGGACTTTCACTGGCAGATAGCGGATGTAATAAGGAGTAACTTAACTACTTTTATTTTAGAATCATATATAGAATAAAAATAAAATCACGCTATAATATCCAAATAACTTAAATTCAAGTTAAGTCGCGGGCACACCTAGTAATTAATAAAATTGCTCATAAGAATATTGTTAAATAAAGTTTACTTAGATTTCAATTTCCAGTTAAAAAGTGAAATAAATTTGGAATTTGGTTTCACCTACGTAGCGGTTTTCGTTGGCTCAAATTTGTACCTAATTGCAAGTTTGGCAATTATCCTGATATCTTGGAATTCAAATTTGAAGTAAAGTAAAAATAATATGTTATCGAAGTAAGAATCAAGGAACATTGACAGGTAAATGATGACAAAATTCACGATATTTTTGACACTGGCAAAAAAAATTTAGAAACTTTGTTTATTTTTGTAAATTTTTTTTTTACTTTTTTATACTCTATTCTTTTCGAATTAAATCAAAATAAATTTTTCGACAAATGCCATAATCTAAGTTAATAAAAAATATATTATTTTAGTAAATGATAGATTAATAAATTATAATTGCCTTTTCACAAATATATATTATCAATCGATAAAACACACCGAGCGAAATATCGATTAAATTAAAACAAAGTGGCCGTCAAAATCAACTCAATATACAATCAAATATCTTCCTCATAATTTTACATTCATTCATAATAAACAATTTATTACAGAATGAGAAACAATTAACCGTCCGGATATTTGTTTTCTAATCGATATTAAAATCGATAATTTTATAATAAAATGCGACGACGGTGTGAATGCTTGATATACAAATTCATTTTATAAATATGACTGACTGATAGCCCCGACGAGATAAGGCCAATTAAAACAATTCCATCAAAATATTTTTGTGTTAGGTCATCCACCTGCCATGGTGTAATTTATTCATAAGCCGACGGCGCGCCAGGCGTTTACAATCGAGTTGAATTTTGTGAATTTGTTGATAAACTTTATCTAAGCGTTATCGGCTTTAATTCAAAATGATTATTTAATTTTGAAATTTTGTAAATGCGGTTTCTTAAATTAACATAATATTTAAATAACATCGATGAACATTTTAAATATTTTTCTATATATTTGTTTTGGTTCAATAAATATATAAACTCAATAATTAGATTTACTATTTAGTTACATTTGTTAATAAGTCAACTTTTTTATAATGTTTAACTAGAAAAACAATTTACTTAACCAATATACATAAAGGTTATACCAGAAGAAGCAAGCGGAGAAGGGATTAGTAACTAGTATTAAAGTAGCTCATCTGCTTCAAATTCAGACTATTGATATGCCAAGCGTGACTGACATATTTTTATTGTATTGTATTATGCAGTCTAGTGTATTGTATTATATTATGATATTACTTTATTTTTAGCTTTATCGGAATATTATAAATACCTTTTTTTATTAAATAAGAACCTAGTATAATATACAATGTATATATATATTTTAAACAATTGTTCTAACACCATACATCGCGTTTATAAAGTAACTCATATATAATTTTTAATGCTAAATTTATATAACTGTAGATTGAAATGAGCACTCAGAATATTGCATAATTTTATAGTTTTTTTTTAAACGCGCGTTTTTTTTCGCGCTGTGCACCAAGCAACCTTACGAACTTTCGGAACTGCCTATCAAGTATTTAATTCATAGCGCATAGAAGTTTTTATCGATCACTTGATAATAATTTACGATCGACGATTTATAAAAGGTTTCGTGAATATTAAATTCGAATATTTTGTATCAAACGATCATTTTAAAGTTTGATTTCATTTTTCGATATCTAAATGACTTATTCTTAACACTTGTTTGATGATTTATTAATTCTAAACTCTGTTGTAAACATTTTTAAGTACGTTTATATTGAAATAAGTTTCTTTATTAATTATCGTGTATACTTTAAAGAATAACTGCTGTTTAATATATGACCGTAATAAAATACATACATTGTCATAAGTTATATTGAAATTCAAATTAATTTAATAAAATTTAATAATTAGACACGCCACGTTATAAGGGGTGATACAGACGATTTTTTTTTTTTTTTCGTTAATTATGTATTTTTTTATGTACATTTTTAATGTTCTTTGTTTTGTTATGTTTAGTCAAATATTTACTGTATTCATTTACACCCGTCTTTCATTTATTCGTGTTTTACTTAAGTCTTTGGTGAATGAAGTCATTGCAATGGATAGTTCATTGATCTCGAACAGATCCATGGCACAGACTAAGAGACAAAATATTTATTAAGAGTTTCTGAGACATGTTAACAAGGAGTTATTTTAGCTTTAGTTTGAATGCTCACTGGAGGACCGATGAGCGTTCAGATTAAAGCTATAATGCTTAATCTGACTTTGATCAGCGTTTCAGAAACTAATGTTTATTAAAATAAAAAAGTGTTTGTGTTTTTCTTTAGCAGTAGAGCTTATAATACAAGCAGGTACTTACTTTTATAAAATACTAGCTATCTGTCCCGGCTTTACTCAGGTACTATTAGGGTCTATAGCTAACATTTAAAAAAATCGTTGTTTATTTTTCCGGCTAGTAAATTTGTGTTTCCCAGTTTTTCTCTACTAAATTATACATATAAATGTTATTCTTGAATCACTCTGTTCATGAAAACTCCATTAATATTGCGTAGTTTAATAGATCTAAGAGTACAGACGACGAGAAGCGGTTTATATTATGTAGAGATGACATAGACTATTTTTCGAAGCGATTTTAAGCAATACCGCATTAATCCTTATCCAATTAGGTACCTTAAATACATTGAATTTAATAAAGATCAATATGGCCCTTTACAGCATGTATTTTAAATGAATATTTTCGAAGATATTACAGATTTAAAACGCATGGACATAGCGGTGTGTATTGTCTAATGACTGAAAAACTGTGAACGTTGTAAGACATTCTGTAGTATATTTAGTAGCAGCATTGCGGGTCGCTAGATTTATTATATTTTAAAAAGCTGGTTAGCACTCTAGAATTATATTGGAACTGACGTGACGGACATGTGCATGTTGGAAAACAAGTATGCAAACAAACGGAAAGAAACTTTTGCTTTTTGAGAAAATTAATTAGTAGTTAATTTTTACCAAATCAATAGTTTGCTTTTGTAAATGAACCCCAATGATAGCATAAAAATCTTTGTTACCAAGGTAGGAAGCGCATTTGGAATGTCAGAAGTGCTTAATATTTTTAACAGAGCTAAAATCTATGGGCGACATTGACCACATACCAGTGAAATTTGCACGTCCGTGTAATTGGAGAGTTCTCTTTGGTAGAATGCAAACTCTAAACCTCAGGTTTACATAGTTATAAACTTTCTTAATCATTAAAAAGTGATTATTTATTAACTGATGATATTATTGAATGTATTCTCATGGGATTTCACAAAACCAAATATGTATACTATTTGACGGTAAATTGTCAACTTCGTTCATTAACACTGGGACTCTATACCCACATGGCTATTGTGTCCCTTCTAATTTCTATGTATTTTTAGTTACACTGACTCATACTGGAATACTCGTGCAATATGTGGCGTGTGGTACCCAGCCGGGTAGTAGACCAGTAGTAGAGTAGGAAGTGCTTTACACCAAAAAATTTAATATTTATATAAAATTTACCATTTTTACACTATCAATTATTTGAGAAATATTTCAATGATATTATTTTCTAGTAAAATATTTATCATGAAAGTTTAAGCTGGTCACTGGCCTGTTCAGATTGATATCGCTAACTTATAACGATGGTCAACAACGCGTACACACGCAACGAAAACTGTTTACACGATATTAAATACATAACAGCAATATATTTAAACGAGTCGCTGTGTCCGCAACATTGTACCTTTTATAACCCTTTAAAACTAGCGTATATTTTGACTGAGCTATCAACATGCAGTTTCATTAATCAATCTAATCATTAGTTTCCGCCTTATGAACACACAAATGGACGATATTTTAAAAAACGTTTTGTATTTGAAATTCGAATACATAGTTATATAATTTAGAGATGGAATTATTTCATATTATAAACAAATCAAGAACTACCAATTCGAAATGAGTTATAAAGATAGTCCATTTTAAATATAATTTATTCTAGAAGGTTCTACCAGCACATTTGATTCATGATTTTGAAAGATTAATATAAATTTGAAGCACCGACTACTAGCATAGTAGATACTTTCCAACGACAAAATTAAAAACATAATTAAACTCCTGATCGTGAGGAGTGAAGCAACCACAATATATGTTGCAAAAATGTATGTTACGCTTAAATGATATTTTGGTGTGGATAAAACCGCGGAAACCACCTAGTCCTGTGCCACGATATAACAAACTTTTATATAATTAGTTCCCCTATAAACCTTCCAGCGTTTTGGAGTAACATGCAAGCAAACAAACATCCGATTTATAAGTATTATACCTTTATTATGAACTTTGTTTATTTCAAATAGCTTTGTTTTCTGGTTCGTTTAAAAAATTGTTTGAAAGAAACCGATTTCTACTCTACCAGGTTGTTGCTTTGTGCTAGCCCCGGGGGCACCACCCACTCATCCTATATTCTAGCGCCAAGTAGTAATATGTAATATAGCTGTGTTCCGGTTTGAAGGGTGAGTGCCAGTATAACTATACGCGCAATGGTCATAACATCTCTGTTCCCGAGGTTGGCGTATTGGTCCAATCTTAAATTAAGATTATTATCTTATTTTTGTATTTATAATGTGTTAGGGTTAATCATAATATGGTTTTCATCATTTCTTTAACGGATTATAAGGTTTTTAATCTAAGAGTGTTGGGATATTTATGTGATTTATTTTATAGCATAAAGGAAAAACATTCGGACGTTGGCGTCAAAATAATATAATTAATTAAAGCATATTATTTAATGACATTCAGACTAAAAAAACAATTTTAAAAATGTTTGTCTGTCTCTCTCTTTATTTGTTCTGAGTGATCTCGGAAACGGCTGAACTGATTTTGAACAGTCACTGATAAACTCAAACTCAAATTCCTTTATTCAATACGGAAGCATTACACTTACTTATTGAGAGTCAAATGAAACACTACCACCGGTTCGGAAATGAAGATACCCTGACTTGAGAAGAACCGGCGAAAGAAACTCACCGGGTCTTTTTTTTGTGGCTACGTTACGTAGCTAATATTTTTGGGAGTAACAGAAGCTATATTTATTTTTAAAAAAATAGAATACCACGATATAAAAATAAAACCAAAAAACTCACTGTCGGACCCCACTAGTTAATAATAATTAAGCAAAACAACAGTTCGAACAAATATTTATACATAAGTATAAGAGGATATTTATAGCTGTTGTGTGTGTCCTGTTCTATGATATTTGAATAAAAACATTGTTCCTGAGTTGGCGCATCGGATAAAATACGTGGATCCCAAACGAATACGAATTCAGGTTTACCAAATATGGGCATGGTTATTTACTTGACGGTTGAAAAAATCTGCCTGTTCCAAATAAAATTGTACCAAACGTGTTTCCAACTATTAACTATAGAGAGTTAGAAATCTACGTGTCACTTACTCGTCCCTTTAGTTGAGAGTTAACCGGATACTCTAAATAATTATCATTTTTAGTATGTTGATAGAGCTCTGGGCAAACCCGTCTGGGTAGGTACCAACCACTCACCAGATATTCTACCGCCAAACAGCAGTACTCAGTATTGTTGTATTCCAGTTTGATAGGTGAGTGAGCCAGTGTAACAGGCACAGGGGATATAACACCTTAGTTCTCCAGGTTGGTGGCGCACTGGCGATGTAAAGAATGGTTATTAATTCTTACAGCTGTAAAGTCTTTGGGCGATGATGACCACTTACCATCAGAAGGCCCGTTCACCCGTCCGCCTACCAATATAATAAAATGAAATGAATAAGATTACAATGAACTAAATAAATTTATTTTCATTTTCACTACAATTCGCATTGATCGAGATAAGGCAAACAGAAGTTTATCTCAAACATAAACTATTACTAATTTAATTTGAAAACACAAATAGTCACATAATACTAAACATGGTTTAACGTTAACGGTGATTTAAATATAAGTGTAGTTTAATTTATTTATTTTTAAACGAATATCGCGGTTTCGAATTTGGAGTTATCTAATTATTGGAATTCGAAGGATTGATAAAACTTGCCTGTTCAAAATAAAATTGTACCACACGTGTATCCAACTATAAACTACATAGAGGTGGAATTTTACGGGATCACATACACATGAACACTAATCATACTATACACTCAGAAACTATAATAATATTAGTCGATGAGAATTTTTGTAACGATTCCAATTGAATGAAACTTAAACTTAATAAAAATTTAAAACAAAAATACAATACGCAAACATTACCAGTAACAAAAACATTCACTTACGTCAAACACAAAGTGAAATATCTACGATCTTAAATTTCATAACTCGACGAAGACCGATGCTAATCTCGAAAACACGAGACCACTAACTAGGCGCGTTTAAAAAAAAAAAAAACCGTTCAAAAATAATTAAAGAAGACTTTGTGCCAGCGAATGTATTGTAAACATATTTTAAAAAACTCCTACCCTGTCTGAAGTGGTTCGCTAATTACATAGTATTATATCATACAATGTTATTAACCAGAATAGAGTCGGACGAGATGCTAAGAAGCGTTATAAAAGTTGGAACAAACTATGGCGTTACGATTGTTTGTTGAGTTCGAAGGTTTCGAATTATTCATTCATTATTCATGGTTTTTAATTAGGGAACAGACGTTACAGTGTTATTATAATTATCTCGACTGTTATTATCAGCATTAAAAAAACTTGTTGCATCGTTATTAATCCGGTCAGTTATGGTATTGATTGCTGTGTATTGGATAATTGTTTCGTTTATTTATGAATTTCATTTTATATACGTCTATCTAACGAAGTTTTCTTTACGCAAATTAATGAAATGTGTGTATTTGTTATCTGTGGTGATTATAAGTATTTAATGATCGTTTTTATAAATTTATTTTACGGTATTTAAACTTTATAATACTGTATATTAGTGGAACAGATTATAATATCGTACATTAAACTTATATGCGTATAAACAAAGTTACTCACATAAATAACTTTACAGTACACATATAATATTAACGTAGAAACGTAAAGTAGTGTATAATTAACATATAATTTGTATAGCAGTTGCTCCACATTTTCCAGACTTTTTATAAAATGTCACAAGCTGAAGGACGGCCGTGTCTAGATTTTTACACTTATAACTAGATAGATATGTTTTAAAATACAATGTTTACTTTTCGATGTATAACGAGTCGACTGTAATTTACATTGAAAATAACTACGTATATGATATGAATATCATTTTCAAACGTATTGGTACCATATCAATTTCGATACTAAAAAAATATATCGATACTTTATAATATATCGAGAATATTCGCACCGTCGTCGTCACTATCTCGATAGTGTTTCGGTGTATTCCTTGTTAAGTTAATGTTTGTAAATAGCCCACTGCTGGCCTTACGTCTTCTGTCTTTTATTAGAAGATACAGAGCTCATTACACCATACTTCACCAATGCAGGTTGGCGGATATACATGTGGCAGATTTTCATCCGACATATGCATTTTTCCATACGATGATCTACACCACTGAGCCGAGCATTATACGCACACAAATCTAATAAAAAAACATTGCGACGCTTGCTCAGGTTTGAACCCGCATTCTTTGGTTAATATTCACCTTCCTAGCCACTGGGCCATGTTGGTTCTTGTTTGTAAACAGGCAAAAATAATCTTCCTAAAAAGTGGCTAATCCAGTCCAACAATACAATAATTAAATACTTAAATTACCTAAAACTACCGCAACAAATCAAAATAAATAATTAATTTACGTTAAATATTAAAAATCAAACATGTGTGTGAATTTGTGTCAAACGATCAAAACATTTATATTCAAATTATTATCAGTCTATCTGTCTTTAAACGTCTTGTCTTACGTATAGATACGTCGACGGAATATCAAATACTTATAGATGAATATCTCCAAAAATGTCACATAGTCACGTAAAAGAAACATTGTACTCTAGAAGACTTCTGAGTACTTAGCACATCGACTAAGCGTCACTTCCTAAAAACGTTTTTGGTCGATTCATGCGTATCCTTCTCACGACTTGAGCGTACATTAAATAAACTCGTTTAGCGGCAAGGCCACGACATTAAACGCATTAACTAAGCATCCTTAAACACGCCAGCTAATTACTGTTATTATAAATCGATATCGAAAACACAGGAGCCAATAGAGCCAACTCTGACTCGTTCCATTATACTTGACCCGGGGCGAAGTCGCCGAAGACAATCCGACCAAGTCGCCCGGGGCAGTTTTTATTTGAGAATATTTTCCTAACTAATTAAAAGCTGAAATAAGAAAAAAACCCTGTTATCGAAGTCATCGACCCGCTTTGTGTAGCGGCCACCGGAGCAGCTTAGTTCTCAGTAATTAACTAAAATCCAAGCATCGACGCCGGCGCAGACGAACAACAAAGGCAGAAAAATGCATGATTAAATTGTGCTTGAACCTCGGGCCCGTCTAAACCTTGCCTTTTGTAATGAAATATGTATATTTTTTTATTTCATTGTATATTTATTTATAAATAAAATGCATCAACGACTATTAACGATTGTTAGCGATTCCGGCGACAGATTTATCTGGAACACTTCTCACCTACTTAATTATCTCTAAAGTTATTTATAATTTAATTATAAAAACGACGTGACAAATACAATTTCATTTCATTTATTTCGAAGAATAGGTAGAATCGATATTTTAAAACAAAATATCGATCATATTTTGTATTCGAAGAGAATAATCGATTTTTCTATCACATTTATTCAATAAAAAAAACAATTGTTCGAAGATTG
The DNA here is from genome assembly GCF_037043105.1 of Vanessa tameamea. NCBI lineage: Eukaryota > Metazoa > Arthropoda > Insecta > Lepidoptera > Nymphalidae > Vanessa > Vanessa tameamea. The sequence continues at coordinate 1,217,944 of NC_087341.1, read as the reverse complement.
AGTTCTATTTATATCTCTACTTACCAGATCAATAAACCGTTATCACGTAATGCAAATACATTCGTTCCTCGTTCATTCACTAAAGTCGTATTTATACAGCATTGTTTCGAATAACGATCGATCAAAAGTTTCGTAAAATGTTCTTAGCGGGTAATATCTTTACCGATACCAGTTTTTATCTCATCCTTTATCACGATATAAATTCAGATAATTAAGTGATGTGACAAAAAATTGAGGCGTGATGTTTTTTCGGTCCGTCGATTTTTATAAAACTAGATGGTAATGAATGAACAGAGATAAGAAGGGATACTGCGACATATAGGCCTGGTGAATGAATAATACTGGTGTGTGGGTTCACTGAGAGCTGTTCGTTTTCTTTTTTTAAACTAGACGTCTTCGAGTTTCGAATTTTACTTTTTAAATTGAATTTCTGTTTCTTAAACAAAGAATTGTGGAAATAAATTTATCATTCTTTTTTTAAAATCCTTTAAATACGACTGGTATAAAGACTTAACATGCAGATTCGTTTGTATTTGTTCTTTTAAAAATTATAGCATTTAACGAATTTTAAATTTTTGAATGTGAATATTCTAAATTTGAATTTTGAAATTCGTAATCGAATCAAATGATAACTTGCAGTCGGTGCGCCGTTAAAAGGCTTTAAAGCAATAGGTGCACGTGATCTATGAAAGTTACCTTGAGGTTAAAGATTATCCGTTTGTATATTTCTGAATCGCATTTAAATATCTCGTGTTGATAATATCATCTTATTTGAAATTCATTTAACTTGCGTGAACAATTTGCAACTTGAACTTTTAACACGGTGTTTATTTTAATAAGTTTGAGAACGTTAATAATAAAAGTATATTTAATAGTAAATGTTTATTTGAGAAAATTAGAAATAGAGATGATAAGTGTTTATAGCTTTATCAGATTTAATGTTATAAATTAGAAAGTGTAACTGTCTGTTTGTTTGTTCCCTCACAACTAAGCTAAATAGATAGAAATTAAATTAGACCTAAAGGGATATAATAAGATAATTCTAGCAATATATATAAATTAGAGGTGAAAACGCGGCATTCCAGACTAAAGTTATAAATATATTTTTAATACAAAACTTAGTAAGTCAAAATCAAAATCAAATATATACTTTATTCGAGTAGGCTATTACAAGCATTTTTGAATCGTCATTTAACAAACTATTTAAAGTAAAGCTACTAACGGTTCGGAAGATTCTAGCGAGTAGTACCGGCAAGTAGTTACTCTTTTTCAACATCTAAAAATACAGTCATGTTAGTTAAATACAATTATATATGTATGTTATGTCTTAAGCATTACTTATAAAAAAGACAATGATGTTTTCTTAAGTTCCTTTCTGAGAACTGAGGTGGTCCAGTGGTTAGAATGCGTAAATCTTAACCGGAAATTACTGGTTCAGACCCGACCATGCATCACTGAATTTTCATTTACCCGTTTTGTGCTGATAATTAATCACGTGCTGCGTAATCCGCCAACCGTATTGGTGCTGCGTGGTTGCACTTTTACGTCTTTTAAAAAAAATGTGATATATTTCTTAAGTAACGAATAACATTATTTGATTTATCACATTTAATTGCTTTTAATTGTTACAATCCCTTTCGTAAATAATTATTATTCAATGCAATATTATAATGAGCTAAACACAAAACTCATTATAACAACGCGAATCAGCTAAGCGAAAAAACTAAATAAATATATAAATATTGGTAATTGAAGTTTATTATTGTTTTTCTTTTAATATATTATAAAGTGTGTATTATAAATACATTTATTAAATAAGAATAATACCAGATGGTATACTAAATTATTTCACCTGCCAAATCTTGCGGATCTCCAATTATAATTCTTGGAATAGTAACGCGTCTTCTAAATATTATAATATTATTCTAAACACAGAATATATTAAAGGACTGTTGTTCTGCAGAATGTTGCCGAGTTTGAGAGTTCAAGATTATGCTCCGGGTTAGAATAGGCTATGGGGTAGATTATTGGGTTGCAGGGGTATTCTCAAACTGGAAACTTTGAGGAATTCTGTTAATTATAATTCGTGTGTAGCTTTCTTTACATAGAAATAGCGATCTACGTGATCAGCAACTCAACTTTGGTGTTGGTTATGTCACGTGTTGCTTGTGCCGTATCACAAGATTCTGGTATTAGTCTTGCCATTTCTAGGTACCTGACGTTACTTCTTAGCTAGGAGTCCTGCTCAGCTCGATTTTAGTACTATTATACGAATATATCAAATTTATATTGAATAATAGAAACATCTCTAAGAATGATAAAGCTGAACAAATGAGAGAGATCATAAAAATATCATTATCTCGAACTGTTACAATTAGAATATTACTCTTCGGAATGTGCAACCGTTATCACTAGACCTGTGAAACTAACATTAACCTTACTATTAAACATTGTTCAATAAACAATAATCTAAACTATTCATTCCAATGTCAAATTACTGTTGATAGAAAGAGACAAATAAATGTGTCGTGCATCCTCTCTACAACATTATTTATAATACAAGTTATGATTAATATAAAATAATTTAATATAAATTCGTCTTTAACTAATTTATCACTGTATTAATATTTCGATTTAAATAAACAATTAATCAATTCCTTCGACGCCTTTACAAGTAACAGTTGCGATTCGATTGGATGAGAGCTCAGCGTTACAAACATAAATACAAGCAAACAGCGGATTACTTCGTAAGTATGTTACCCGTCTCACTGCAGGTACGCGTTAAACAAATACGCTCTAAATAATCCTTCCGAATATAAACGGGTATATATCTATATCTGTTCGGTCATAAAATCGTCACGTTTTTGTTTTTGACTTGCGGTTTCTTATTATTGAATGTTTTTGCGGTTAAAGTGTGAAAGATAAACATACACATTAAGTCGTCACATCAGTAAGGATGTGTATTGAAGTTAGCTAGAAATGTAAATAATACTTACTATCATGAAGTAAACGCGTTTTTACTTTCAATTCAGTTGATTTTCTGATATTAGCATTTTTTTTTGCATTAGCAGCCTGTAAATTTCCCACTGCTGGGCTAAAGGCCTCCTCTCCCTTTGAGGAGAGGGTTTGGAGCATATTCCACCACGCTGCTCCAATGCGTGTTGGCGGAATACACATGTGGCAGAATTTCGTTGAAATTAGACACATGCAGGTTTCCTCACGATGTTTTTCTTCACCGCCGAGCACGAGATTAATTATAAACACGAATTAAGCACTTGAAAATTCAGTGGTGCCTGGGTTTGAACCCGAAATCATCGGTTAAGATGCACGCGTTCTAACCACTGGGCCATCGCGGCTTTTTTTCTGGTATATATTATTATTATTTTACGTATGTTAATATTATAAGGTTTTTATAAATATAGCCTATCCTTAAGTACCTACGTTCACATGAACTCAACAAGGAAACTTCTTGATTGATTTTTAATTGTTCCTAAATATTCCATCGTAAGATCCAACACGCAATCCTCGATACAGTTAGTTAATCTAATCAAGATTTAAAACAGTACTTACGAAAATAACTAGCAATAATACAATGCTAACAAAACAGTTATACTTGAACGATCGCCGATCGGATACGGACACGTGTGTGCGTACCCACAAATCGATTTCGTATCTACATTTCGCTACACGTCACGATAGTATAAATACTAGAACACAGGTATACTGAAATGAATCTCGTAGCGATAGTAATAACGTACATAACACAGTAGGGGCGACACGGCAGAATCGCGTCATGTGTAGACGGTCCCACGTAAAGATGTAAATGCATTCTCATCTTAGAAAGCTTCGTGCGACTACCTATGAAGGTTCTAGATGGATTTTTTGTTTTCAGTAAGTGCATGCGGTGGAGCGTCTTCGGACTTTTTTCTTAGAATTTTATTTCTGGATGGAAATTTAATAACGAAATCGGATGTGTGTATTTTACTTGGTGATAGGGCTTTGTGCAAGCCCGTCTGGGTAGGTACCACCCACTCATCAGATATTCTACCGCCAAATAACAGTACTCTGTATTGTTGTGTTCCGGTTAGAAGGGTGAGTGAGCCAGTGTAATCATAGGCACAAGGGCCATAACATCTTAGTTCCCAATTCCAATCTTAGGTGATGTAAGGAATGGTTAATATTTCTTACAGCGCCTTTGTCTATGGGCGGTGGTGACCACTTACCATCAGGTGGGCCATATGCTCGTCCGCCAACGAATGATATAAAAAAGAACGATGTTTAATTTACTTCTAATCATAAAATATATTTTTTATGTATATTTTTTAATAATGTATTTAGGCGGACTAGCAAATGGGCCACCTGATGGTAAATGATCACAACCCCATAGACAATGGCGCTGTACGAATATTAACCATTCCTGATATCGCCAATGCGCCACCAACCTTGGGAACTCAGATGTTATATCCCTTGTGTCTGTAGTTACACTGGGTTTGGGTTTGGAGGGTTCAAACCGGAAGACAATAATATTAGGTATTGCTGTTTAGCGGTAGAATATCTTATGAGCGGGAGTAGCAAACCAGTCCAGTACCAATCAAGTAAAACAATAATACGTCTACATAATAACATCCATCCAATTATCTATTACTGTATTGTATAGTCGTACTGTAGTGTATTTCCCAATTATACATTTGGGAATTATTTACATAACATGTAATATTCTTAATAAACTTCTCAATCAGAATAAAATTAATTTAAAATAAGAAATTAAAAGTTAAACTATCATTTATAATTTGAAATTACTTAATAATTATAACTTAACACATGTCCGTAAATATAATTACTTCGTTCGAAACATCTCAGTATCGTTATTTCTTATGTAACGTTACATAATGCAACAAAATATAACATATTCTTGTGTTTTAACACGATAATAACTGTTGTAAACATAGCAGACACGTGTAAAGCGATATCAAGAGTGACGTCATTTCCGCCACATCCGGCTGAGTCGAGCGTTTTTTTTATTAAGAAGATAGTTACTGGAAAGAAAAGTTTAGGCGCGTTTTGTACTGTGTGAAACGAATGCTCAATTTGACGTTTATATTTAGATTCAATACTGAATTTGGCTAAAATTATTTGCTTAGTACTAAATTCCATTAATCGTTTATGTATGTTACTTTGCAGATAATATATAGTTTAATATTCGAAACTGATTAAAAAAAAATTACTGGTAGAAGGCTAAATTATTCCTCAGCGAAACTTATATGATCGTTTCCTTTTTTAATTAATTGCAATCATGCAAAGTCGGGGGTCGGCTAGTGCAAGATGAATTTGTGAGTCGGCTTCGATAAATAATCCGAATTCATTGTATTATTTTTTTATAATTTGTTGATTTTGAATTCGTCGAATTTTGTCATTCGAATTCTGAACTAGTCCAGTTCCACAATAAGATAATCCAATCAGTCCTTATCATCTTCAACCGTCAGATTTGTTTTAAGAAAGAGAGGCGTCATTTCGCAATACCAGGAATCTGTATTCGCTTTTGATTTCATATCGCTTTTGTTGCTACACTATAAAGTTCCAAGCGCTCCATCTGCAACTCTTCTTCTTGTAGAAGACTCAAGCAACAACATAATCGTTAAAATTATAATTACTATGGAGTTAGAAAACAATGAATACTTTATGAACGTTCGACTTAGTCGCTCTGTGTGAAGCGAACTTTATAGACAGATGCTCGCAGTTTTTGCCCCCTTTCAAGTGATGCGGCTACTTGACCCTCCCATTTCCACAAGCAAAGAATCAGTCTTCGCCCATAAACTTCCGATTCGGGCACCCTCATATTTCGCGTTAGATAAAACAGATTTTTTGTTCTTAATATTTATTATTAAGTTTACAAACACTTTGAGGGTACTATATATATTTGACAAGAAAAATATGGAACAGTTTTGATATATCTATAGTAACATTAAAAATATAACATAACGTAAACAGCCTGTAAATTTCCCACTGCTAGGCTAAGGCCTCCTCTCCCTTTAAGGAGAAGGTATGGAGCATATTCCACCACGCTGCTCCAATGCGGGTTGGTGGAATACACATGTGGCAGAATTTCGTTGAAATTAGACACATGCAGGTTTCCTCGCGATGTTTTCCTTCACCGCCGAGCACGAGATGAATTATAAACACAAATTAAGCACATGAAAATTCAGTGGTGCCTGCCTGGGTTTGAACCCGAAATCATCGGTTAAAATGCACGCGTTCTAACAACTGGGCCATCTCGGCTCATCATTAAAATTAAATTATTAAAAATGCTAAAGTAAAATCTGTATGTCTTTTGCTCTTTCACGGCCAAACGTCTGAACCGTATTTGATTAAATTTTGTTATGGAGAAAGCTTGAGCTCCTACCTCCTTGATCGGCTAAAACGCGACCGAAGCTCGGGCGACAACTAGTATTCAATATATTGGCACATTTTCTTTGTTAATACGCGTAGACGGACCGCAAGAAATAAACCAATCATTTAATGTTAAACTTGAAAGGGAAGCACAAAGATATATAGTTTTGTTTGTTAAAAATAAAAATATAATATAATAGGGTAATAAATTATATAAGGTTTATATCTTTATAAATAAATAAAAGGTTATATATATTATTGTAAACATTTTTTTTTCTTGTAACGAAATTGTGTTTTATTATAAAGTAAAGGAACAAACAGACTTGCGCAGTTATGCGTATCGTCTCCCGGGCCGATTGAGTTATTTCGTAAGAAAAAACACGAATACACGTAAAACTCGATCGTGATATGTCAGAACGTTATAAGCGACATTTATTTCAATAATTATAATATATAAAGCGTTCACGCATCGGAATAGCGTGTGAGTCGGTAAAATTTATTTCCAACAAAATAGCTGAGCTCGGAAGCAACGGCCACACGTGTTCGATCGACCGATTGCAAAGTGTATTTAAAGTAATTAGCTCCTTTGTTATGCAATATTGTAATGGTGTTTACTTGTTTTAAAATGTGTTAACGGATGTCGGGTCGCATCTTGTCTAATATTTCCTTCCATTGTATGGTGAGACTCGCACTTTAGCTATACTCGGTTACTCGGCCTTGCTTTATCCGGGAGAAACCGTCATTTGTAAACATGGTTTTGTCAAAAGAACTAAGAGCTCATTAAATATTCATTCACTAGCGACGCGTCGCGGTTTTGCTCCACTGGAATTTCCACATTGCGTAGCTGTAATGTATGTAGTTTCAAAGACATCGAAGTCTATTTTAGAACCATAGGATGCAGATGGACACGTCATTCAAATTATATTATTAATGTCGAATAGAATAGTAGCCTATTCTATAAAGGTTCGGGGTATATTAAATCTTCTATGCATTATTCCAACCATCCCTGGGAACACTTCGCTGGTTGGCTGGTTTCCCTTTAAACAAACCTAAGAGTAATCGAGACGCTTACGTGATCATTGTATTGACGCTCTTAAAAAAATTGAATCAGCTCTAATGACCCCAAAAAGTGAGGTATCTGGTTAAGAATTAAACATCAGCAATGTGTCTTTGTTTTCTTATAACATGTAAAAGGTTATAGTACACCGGCTCAGTGGCCTTTAAAAAAACACCTTAACATAATATCAATTCTAAATCAATGTTCAGCGATGGAATATTGCTGATGAGTTGATACCAACGGAGATGCTGTTTTTTTTTTATATAGTTTAAAAGTCGTATTTAAATGCAAAGTGCTATGTGTTACGTTTTCACTTCTGTAACGTGTTTATTGCAAGCACTTTGTAAATAAAGTGTACATCGTAAGTGTTTGTTAACATTTGTTAAATGATTGATATGTTAATTAATGTTAGTGTGTTTTGTTTAGAAATAATGAGCGCTGACTTCATACACAACTTAGTATAATTAATGGCTTCGATCTAAAGATAAGTATGGCATAACCGATATTAGGGTTAAGTTACATTATCTGTCGTTAGGAATAAAGGCTGGTTCGCACTATGTTGAATTATATATTTTTTTTTTTTCAATTTTTTATTATTTAAGTAAGTACATATATTATTTGTAGATAGTTTTTGCGTAATATGGTTTTACTCCAAAGTACCCTAAAAAAAAGGCGTACAATTGACAGAAAAGAAAAAGTATTTTGTCAGTCAAGTTGCACTCGAATGTTTTTTATTTTATTTTGGCACAAATAAAAGCCAAAAAAAAGATTTAACTGTCAAATTGAATCCCTATCGCGCGGAAAGAAGTTTCGTACAAAATTATCTAATAAATATTTATTTCAATAACTCTATCATTATATTATATTGTACTATAATTGAAGTTATGTTGAATTAACGTGATCTGAAGTCTTGAAGCGACTATTATAATTTATAACGTTTAATAAGATAAGTTGCCATTAACTAAATTTAGTGTTACTTACAAAAATTAAATGTCAAAGAAAAATGTGTTTTATTTTATTATCGTATCGATTATTATATCGAGTAAACGCTACAAGTGCGCGCTAAGCTTTACGCTATCAAATGTACTGGTTTTATATAATTAGGTTAGAGCCTAGTATTATATTTGCCGTTAATTAAATACCGGTTTAAATTGGACGGTTCAAAATTGTCTCGAGACGGTCTAAAGCGATATGCGCTTCAATAATTCTACTTTTATAAGAATTTTCTTTGTTATATATTCCAGGGTGAGTGAGCCAGTGTATTTCACAATATAAACCTTAGATTCCACGCTTACCGACCAATGAACACTTGACTATCGTCATTTGATACAGAACTAACTATTGACAACTTATTTGATATCTGTACTAAAATTATAAGGACTTTTTTTAACGTCATCATTTCGGTTCGGTTTTAGTTGATTACCTTTTGTTGCTCAACAAAGTAAAAAGTGATGATGAGGTGTATCTTAAATACATAACATTTGATATCGAAACAATGAAAGTCGAACGATTACAATTTCGAAGTAACCGATCATTTAAATATATATATTTTTTAAAATTTAAATTTTAAACGTCGTAACATTTTTCCTTTGCCAGATGATGTGACGTTTACAAAATGAAATATTTTCATTGTATATATTCGAACGTAAATCGAAATCATATTTAAATTCATACGAAACATAGCCGACAAAAACGTTTCAAAGACACGACGTACAACGTGCCTGCGCCTATTCTACAGGCGAATTCAATTAACTGTACAAGGCACGGGGGCAATAAATTCTCTAAACAATCAGAATTCGAGCGGTAATATGTCCGTCCGTGCATACGCACTGCGGCCAACTGTTTAATCAACGAATAAACAAGACAATATATACCCAACGGTCGTGTATCTATGTGTGCTGAAAAATGTAAACCCTGTTACGCAAGGCATGTGAGGTGGAATTTTAATTTTGATTTGAATATTTTCATGTTTCGTTGAAGTATATTTTTGTTTCGTTAGTATGTTTTTGTGCGGAAATGTTTAGGTTGTGAACTCGATTATTTTTGTGTACATAAATGTATTTTATGCATAAACGAAAGGAATATTACTTGCGTCATTGCAAAATGAAAAAAAATGTGTTGGTATTCTTTATGTATTTAATTTTTCTTTGTACATCAGTCACTTGAAAATCGATATGAAACTAAAACTATCAATCGACTAGGAATCTTCCATAGGCTATTATTTTTTTAAATTAATCGACTCTACCCCCTTCCTTGCCCAGCACCAGCTAATTTTAAATAGGAACTCTACATATGTTGCGTTTTGTATGCGTATTTTAAGATGGGCTTTATGTCTGTTCATAATAATTTCGGGCTAATAAGGTTGCCTGCATATGTTAGATGAAACTCTACCATTGATCCAAAGAGAACTGGAGAAGCACGCTGGTATAAACTGCGAGAAACTAATTTCGTAGCCGTGGCAATACCGTATATAATACTTATTGACTATTTTAAAAGGTATTCTGATAGGTACTGAATTATGTCAAAAATAACTAACAAGAAATTGAAATAGGAATTTCTAAAACGTCGTCTTTTTGGTTTGAATCAGTACTTAATTAACACTACTTAAATTAAATAGTACAATTTTTACACAACGATAGTGAATATCATCTATTTGCCCACCACAAAGCCTAATTACCCTTTGTCAAAGTATAACTTACACTACCGAATGCTAGTCAATACATTGGATAAATGAAATGATAGTTATTGGTGTAGCTGTCTCAAATTTATAGTCTATGACAATTGACCAATCACCATATAGTTTTCATATTATGTCTTTTTTCAAGAAGAATATTTATATACAGTCCACTTTGTTGACGCGGAAATACAAATATTTCTACACCATTCACAAGATCGCACTGAAATTACAAACATATCCACACACAGAGCAAAGACAAATTAACGACTTTGACATTGAACGACGCGATATCATTGGCCGAAATCGCGAATAATTTAAAATATTAATTATGGATTGGTGAAAACATATTTTTGATTGTCGTTGAAGCTGTCATTGGAAGTTTGGAAATTAAATAAAACTCTACATAAGTAGTTTTGTGGATTGCTGTGTTCACATGGTGGAAGGCTGTTGTGGTCGAGGCTACCGATCATGTATTCTATCGCCAAGCAATACTTAGTGTTTTTGTGTTCCGGCTTGTTTTGGGGCAAAGGTTTACTGCGAGAAAAATAATATAATACTTCATTTTTCATTGTTTATATGCTTTTTATTTTATAGAACACATAACAACACTATCAATAGAAGAATTACACGTCACCAAATACTGATCATCGATTTATGGTTAGAGAAGTAAATAAATGCATTTATAGAGCAATATTGCACGGTATTGTTTATAATATTCACTTGGTGGTAGGGCTTTGTGCATGCCCGTCTGGGTGGGTACCACCCACTCATCAGATATTCTACCGCCAAACAGCAGTACTCAGTATTGTTGTGTTCCGGTTTGAAGGGTGAGTGAGCCAGTGTAACTACAGGCAAAAGGGACATAACATCTTAGTTCCCAAGGTTGGTGGCGCATTGGTGATGTAAGAAATGGTTAATATTTCTTACAGCGCCATTGTCTATGGGCGGTGGTGACCACTTACCATCAGGTAGCCCATTAGCTCGTCCGCCTACCGATAATATAAAATATATTTATATATATCTTACAGAGCAAAACAAAAGACTGTTTTACATGTTTCCTCACAAGAATTTTGTACTTATTTAGGAACTGTTCGTTTACAAAATACGAAACTTTTTCTAAAAAGTTAAATTTATTTTAAGTGAGTGAAATTACCTTAATAGCACAGGAGACATGACAAATTACGTACCGCGGCTGTAAACGCATTAGCAATAAATAATAGAGCCTTTCTGCTGTCCGTAAAACAATAACTCTTTCGCAGACGTTTAGTAACTTTAAGTATTTAATTATTATCAATTTCCGTTTACAGTTGTTATCTTTTAAGGGATTATAATTAGTTTATTTTTATATTTGCATTTAAAATATGTTCTTATAATTGTCGAAGAGCGTGTTCTGTGATCAAACTTCTTCCTTACCATGAAATGTGTTCTTCAGCGCAATCACTACCGATCTCTTGTTCTTCGGTTACCAGAACCACGGTCTTCCACAGTCGGGACCCGACTTCTTCTTCAGGGCATCGGACCTAAAAGACGCGCTATGTTTACCAATCGTCGTTTGCTTTACTCATTAGTAATAAAAGCTGAAAGACAATTACAAAAAAAATCAAAGGCAATCTCATTTCAAATTTTATTATATATATATTATCGCATACAAGTCTCTTAACATTCAATATAATCTAACAAACCTTCCTACTTTTCTCGCAAATACATTTTAAATCCTAAAGAAAATACTTCACATAAACAATGTTTACACGTCAGCGGCATTGTGAGACACGGCCATTGTTCAGTCACAAGGCACGGACTGACGCAGAACAGCTAACAACTTGGGAATGGCATCTAAATTAAACTAGAAGAATTGCAGCTTTGTTTCCATTTTAACTCGTTCGTTTCAAGTGAACTAAATGTAAAATTAATTTATATCTTGTTTGAATTTGCTCTTACGTAATTTTGGTTAGCTATTCACTAATTACATATACCTGATTAAATTAAGATACGTTTTATTCCGTTTGCTGTCTAGCTGGAAAAACTACTGCGCACAGAAGATACTGTGTATTTCGTTCGTAAAAAAATAATAACTTGACTCGACAAGCGTGTATTTTATGATCTGAATAATTTAATTTATATTCGCATTTTCATTTTCGTGTTTTTCTTAAATTTATGCGAAAACCAAGGTCAAATTTGAGTGCAACGATTTTTAATGTAACGTAATCGGTCACGTGTCCCGTGTCATTTTTCATCACGTGATTGTTTCAGGCATAATCCAATATAAACTGAGCCATCAAATACCCGATACTACTTCTGACAAGGCTTTCGTTGAAAGTTAGAAAAATCTATACATGGCCAATTAACCCCGAGGCACACTGGACGCTAAGACAGCGTATCGCTCCTCCGATCCTGTTATCTGATCCGTCGTAAAAATTAATTGTATACACATGTTAGTAAATATCTTAACGTTTAGGAAGTCCGTTGGTGCGACGCACGCGAACATACGCACGTTAAGTTATTAATAAGGCTTGAACAACAACATCGTCGATGCTATTACAGCGCGATAACATATTCTGTGCGTTTATTATTTATTTTTTTATGATATAAGTAGGCGGATGAACAAATGGGCCACCTGATGGTAAATGGTACACCATAGACATTGGCGCTGTATATATTAACCATTCCTTATAACGCCAATGCGCCATTAACCTCGTGAACTAAGACGTTATGTCCCTTTTACCGGTAATTGCACTGGGTCACTTATCTTTCAAACCGGAAAACAATTGTTTGGCGATGGTGACCACTCACCGCCAGGTGTTCTATTTGCCTGTACGCCTACCTATATAATAAAAAATATATTTTATATAAGTCACCAATAATTCTTAAAACTCTTGTTAATTACGTCGGTGTAACCGTCAGTGAGACTCTGAATTGTGAATATAAAGGTTTTTAAGAAAGTACCAAATCAAATTCCTTAATAAATATAGAAGCATTACAATTACTTATGGATTGTCAAATTTAACACCACCGCCGGTTCTGAAATACAACCACCCTGATTTGAGAACATCCGCCGAAAGAAACTCTTTTTTTGTAAATTACCAATATTTGATTATAAAATTTGAAACAGTCTGAAATTTACAATGATAGTACAGTTAAATAAATATTATATTATTTAAAAAAAATACAGAAGCTAATCAAGCTTAGGTTAGCCGTAAAGAAAACTAGAATTCATTTTTAATTTATAAATCAAAATATTTTATGTCTGGTGATTTCAGCCGTTTGAGCGTAAATGATAGACATTAATATCATTTACAATATATGAAAAAAACTAGGTAGTTATAGCTCGCGGCTTCGCTTGTGTTGTAGGGTTTTTGTCGTGAGGTGTTTATAGGCTTTAGTATGCCTATGTCTTTCTTTACAGTTCAACCTTGTCTCATACAAAATTTCATCAAATTCGGTTCAGTGGCGTGCTCGTGAAAGAGCAACGGACAGACTGATAGAGTTACTTTCGCATTTATAATATTGGTATTGACTAGTAGGGCGTGTCTATGCATAGGTATTATTCGGGAAACTTCTAGAAAGTTTTCGATGAAGTTGAAGATGAAGTTTCTATAGATAGAGCTCAGCAAAATTTATACTCTATGTACTATGAAAATTCAGTAGCACTTGTTTGGGTTCAAACCCGCAATCAGCGCGTTAAGATTCGCGTATTCCAACCATTAAGCCATTTAGATTCCTTTATGTGTATTCTACGATGCGGATATATGTACAACAAAACCATAATATATGAATTCCTGGAGAAGAGAGCCGAGACGGTCCAGTAGTTAGAACGCGTGCCTCTTAACCGATGATTATGGGGTCAAGCCCAGGCAAGCAAAACTTTATTTTCAAGTACTTCATTTCGCTCGCTGGTGAATGAAAACATCATGAGGAAACCTGCATGTGTATAATTTCAATTAATTTCTGTCACATGTATCCAACAACGCACATTGGAGCAGAGTGGTTCTCCAAACTCTAACGGCAGAGGAAGCCTTAGTTCAGCAGTAGGACATTTACAGGGTATAGATGTTCATCGTTTTCCTGTCGTTGATTATAATAATGTTATCTATTCATGAAATATTTTACGGCTCACATTTATATAGTTAAACATTTTTATTAAATAAAAAACACCAAGAGCATTCTATTATTGAGTGACTAAGACCTTTCTGAGTCGTTTGGAAATAATGTCGATGTTGTATTGGTTTGGTCTTAAACTAACCCAGTCATTATACCCTCCCAGTCTAAGGGCGCCTATTTTTGACGACAAAAAAATTAACAGCTACTTTACATGGCGTTAGTTTTTGCGTTTCCTGCGAGAGAGCGTCGGCTGAACGCCGTCACATATTCCAAAAATGCGAAATTGTCTCAAATTGCTTGGTATTAACGATGACAGATGTCTTGGCGCCAGCCTTAGGTTCTGTACACGCGATAGTACACCTTATTCGTACGAGATAAAGTTCAATATTATTTGTCAATAATGTGAAGATTGAAGTTATATGGATATGCAATTAGTGTCAGTTTTTTTCTGTTTATATGTTACTTAAGCAACTGTGATCATTATTATGCAGTTGCAGAGATTACTTTAAGAAACACACACACATACAATTATATATTAATGATGTAATTTTGAAAGAAGCTACTGTTATATCATATCTCAGAAAGTAGGTACTATTTTTACTTACCGAACTGAACCTATCCTAAAAATGTAAACTAACAAAATATTTAGTGTTCTGTTGTAATTTAATACACCATTCTCAATATTAAGAAAGTGTCCAGGTTTATTATAAAGCAACGATCTTGATAGACTTTAGTACATTTGATGATGTTAATAAAATTCTGAGAAAACTTGCATTTGCCGATATTCGCATACAAGAACACCTACCGATCTTTTAAAGAAGCAGCATGGTGACGTCCTCAACCCCTTCTACCGAAGAGGCTCTTTGCAAGAGACTTAGTAGGGTAGATATCGCATGTTTATTAAATTGTAAGAAAACGCACGAATACGATGACGTCAACACATATATTTAAATATTATTATAAGCTAATTTTAAAATTAATTACAGGTAATTTAAACAGTATGTAAACAGCAACATAATTACTCACTGACGGTACCTGGTGATACTTCCATTGACGATTACTTTAGAAGAGTTTTTACAGTTTACAATTGCACAAATACACTAACAAAAAAATAATACTAGAGTCAATATTGTAACTAAGAACAATAACTAAATTATATATATCTATATTTAATTTGATAAATACTTCACCGGCTGTAACCGGTTTTATCCAGTTATTTATCCAGGCGCTATTTTAATATTCAAATAATATAAAATAATTAGTTTTATTCAACAATGACATTCACAGACATAATTCTGCTATGATATTATTATATGTGTGTATAAAATTGTGTTTTATTCAAACATATGGGGTACATCGCCTTGTGGGTTAAACTAATATAATATATTGCCCTTCTGTGCGTCTAAAATGTCAAGTAACGCCACGGGCGGTCGTTATGCGTTTAGGCAGAGGGTACACTTATAGTATTATTTTTTGAACGATACCAAGTATTATTAAATGCTAGTTGTTTGTTCAGATGAAAGTATACAAATATAATTTTTAAATTTACATATTAGAGTAATATAAAAATATGAATATTTATATAAAATAATTATGTTATAAACATTAAAACAGGATTTAGAGTCTAAGTATTTTATTTAACTCATAATTATGTAGGTTTCCTTTTTAAAATTTCCATCGCGGCCGAACATATTAAATTCAGCCGAGTTTTGAACCAGCAATATTCGGTTAAGAGTCACATATTTAACCACTGGACTATTTCCGTTCTCATAATATAATAATATGCTTTATATTGGTTATACCTAACAGGTAAGCTTCAAATATATTACTTGACAAATACAAAAACAACAATTGCCATTTATACAAATATTTTAAATGCGAAAGTAACCTGTCCTTCTGTCTGTAAGTCTGTTATCTTTTCACGTTTGAGCCGCTGAACCGTTTTAGATGAAATTTGGTAAGCAGATAGTTTGAATCCAAGGGATGGACATAGGCTAGTTTTTAAATTAAACGATGATTCAACATACGTGTTGTTTCAACTGTATATACAAGTAATATTTACTTAGTTTAGTATGTCTGAATAATTCAATAACGAAACATATTTGCTCTTATATATGTAAGTTTTGCCCGCGTCTTTCCTCGTGGGGGCAAGTGTTAGGTATAAATAAGTAGCATCTGTCCTACACGATACTTAATTATACCTATACACTACTACACAACATACTAACTTCATCAAATTCTATTCAGTTGCTTAGCCGTTTAAGCGTAACATACAGAGTTACTTTCGAATTGATAATATTAGTACAGATTATTGAATTCGTCTGTGATTTTCAGATAGTCCTTTAAATAATAAATTTACTTTATACGGTTCTGCAGTATTTTTATTCATATCTGTTAGATTATTGACAGTCAATATTCAACTTTTACGTTTCTATATTCAAAATAAAAATATATTCGATTCAGGTATTTTGAATTATCAATTTACGGGCCCAACTTTGACTTAAAACACCGATAATTTGAACTAAGTAGTGACTTCATTACGATAATCAGTAGAATTATTAAAATTATTTTACAAATTTCGATTGCTTTCCTGTATGCTATTAGCTGAATCCTCAACCCATTATCAGTTCATTCCATATCAGTTAATTAAGGAGAAAGCCCTTATAGATTAGTAAAACACAAACGAATATACAAAGTTATATGTTTATATTTGTTATTTGTTCCTCATTAACGGTGGAATATTTAAACGTCTTATCATTCGCGATGTACGATCAGATAACAGGATTTATTACATATGTATCAGTTTCGCATAATTCTATATTAATATTAGATGTTATTTTAACAGTAATCATATAATTATACTTTGCCTGAATGTATTGCGAATACGTTCCATATCATTGTTATTTCATTGTGAACGTGGACGTGGAGACGTTTTTCTTGTAATGCCTAACTGAAAAAATTTTATACCAGAAGATGAGATGTGTTTCGGAGAACGTTTTGGTATATAATAAGTGGTCGAGAAGGACGAACTCTGTTAATGGATTTACTTGTAATAAATTAGTAGATAAAAAATATTTTGAATCCATTTTTTTTTTTAATTTTTTACTTAGATAGTCTGGTTTCATTGAATTGGACGTTTAATTAGATTGTCTGGTCACTAGCATCAAAAATATTTACGTGTAAAGTTTCAGCTTGAACTGGTCGGAACTGGTTTAAAACAATTATAAGATTTGATCCATAGACATTAGCAGGTGAAGTAAGAACAAATGCTTCAAACAAACAATTTATTGTTGTGTTATTATCTTATTGATGCTATCAATCAAAGCTTAATATACAATCGGTCCTTCGAGCCTTTTCCATAATGTTTAAGTTGCTTTGAATCTAAGATTCAGCTAATAGAAACAGCGAAGAGTCCAAGAAATTGTTCGATTTATGAATTATTTAAACGATACCTTTATTCGAGTGTGTATAGTTTTACAAACTTCGTCCGTCGATATCAAATTTCTTTCCTCGTTAAGTAAGACGGCGGCCTTGGTTCTTTTTTTAAATTTAAAAACAGGAAAGCAACCGCGCAAATCGGGCCGTATGATGGTATAGATATTTAAAATAACAAGTATGTGCAATGTCATTTCGCTGGTCTTGGTGAGATTTGAAGATTATTTAAGAGTAATTTAGAGATCTTGAACAAACAATCAATACGTCATATTATTGGTGGACGGCTAAACCACGTGATAGCATATGATCAACACTACACACACAACACCATGAACATCGGCGACGTTCGACATTTTAAGCATTCCTTATATGTGCCGTCAATCTTCGGAACTAAGATTTTATGTCCCATGTGCCTTTAGTGACACTGGTGGAACACAATATTAAGTATGAAATGCTATCTTAATCGTTTAATGTTACGCCTTATATGTCTAGTTACACTGATCCCCTCACCAAAACTATAGCAAGTATTTCTGCTAGGCGGTAGAATATTCATACCCAGACAGGGTTTGCACAATACTTTAATAAAACAAAATTTTAATAAGTAAGTTGTTAATTAAAAGTTATTTACAATAACTTTACTAGTTTTAAACTTAGTCTATGCTCGGATAAAGTACCGACGTTAAGATTGCCCGCTGGTTTCCATTTGCGGAGTGCTTAGCGTATAAAATACCATTATTATTGAAGGCCTGATCAACAATAACATTACATATATGACAAGAATGTTGCTAATATTTGTAGCTTCTACGTAGTAAGTTTTTAGACATCTGCTGTCGGATGTTACTGAACAAATAAACGCAATTCTTTGTTCCGTTGTCGGGTTAAAACTTATAATTAGTAGAACTATTAATTAATTGTTGACGTAAATAATTGAAGTCCTGTTTACAACAGTAATTGTCGAAAGTGTATTCTCTTGTACAACTAACGTTAAGTAAATCGGAATCGTTGTCTACACGAAACACGTTCTCGCAAAATGCGTTGCAATCAAATCACAAAATTCAATATTAGTATTGTTCTTATTCTAATGAAACTTCCTTATTTATAATTGTTGTTGCCTTCCGAGGCACACGGGTACGGTCCACGTGATGGCAAGTGGTCACCATCGCATGTGAGCGTCAGCAATACCAGGGGTACAGCCAAGCCGTTAGATTTACTTGGTGATAGGGCTTTGCACCACTCATTCACTCATTACTTATTCCAACACCAGTAGTTACTTAGTGTTGATATGATTTGTTTTTGAAGTGTGTGTGAGCCTGTGTATTTATTACACATACATTCTTAGTTCTCAAGGTTGGTGTCATGTTGGGGACGTAAGGAATTGTTAATTTTTCTTACAGCGCTACAAACCTGCGACTTCCTCTAAAAAGGTGATAAATAACTATTAATTACACGTACTTAAGCCCTTATTAAAACCTTATTGTATCATCTAGTAAATAACCACTTGTAACAATAAGCGCGAACTGTTATCCCCCGAGGGTGTGCACGCGAATTCGTCCTATCGAATAATTATTTAAACGCGAAATAAATTAATATACGCAACGGTGTAATTGAGGCCGTGTGTTATTTACTGTTTATTTATATGATTATGTTTAACAGGATTATTTGTGTGTTAATTAATCTTATTCGGTATCTTTATGAATGATCTTACATTAAGATATTGAATGGAGGTTTGATCTAAACCACATAGAGATTTGTAACCTTCAGAGAGGTGTCTATACTAATTATAAATACGAACGAAACTGGTTTCAACTTCCAATTGCTTAACCGATTTAGATGAAATTCGTTATGTTGATTGTTTGTTTGGACATAACATATTTTTTTTTATTTCATCCCTCGAACTGGTAAAATTGGCGTGTAATTTGTGTCCTAAAAAGTTTCATAAATTTAGCCGTAGTAAAGCTAGTAAGTATATAAAATATTAATTCTAAACAGCAATGATTCCTTTTTAATATTTACTTACATTTGATGAAATAATGTGTCACTTACGCCATTCTTAAAAAGATAGATAACTTCTAAATGCTACCATTTTCAAAGAATAACAAAGAAATGGGTTCATTTGATTGGTTTCAAATTAACTTACAAGATATTTTCCACTAGGCAGGCACTAAAATCAGTTGATCCCTTTCTAGTATACTCGTATCCTATAGAGCAGAGACATTATAATAGAAGTAATTCTATCAGTTTTTATAGTACTGAGTAGGTATTCCTGTTTGGCGATAGAATATTTGATGAGTGGGATGTACTCAGACGGGCTTGCACAAAGTTCTACCACCAAGTACAAAAGTTACCACAAAGTGTACAAGTCACAATAAATAAATATGTTATAATATATCGATTGTGTTTATGGTATATCAGTTTATAACAATGAATTCGCATTTCTAAGCTATCCACGTTTAATAGCTATCACGGAACAGGTCCCCAATCTACGTTCTGACTTCCTTACATACGTATTTTACGAGTTACAAGGAACCAATAAGGATTTAATCGTATCAAGGGAAGTCTATTGTATTGTGACGTCAAAATGGCCATTGTCGTCAGTGACGTCAGAGGTCCCATTGTTGTCAGATGTGCTATCGACAATCGAGTAACCGATTACCGATTACGAGTAACACGAGACCTTTAAAAGTTTCACGGGATTTTGTATCGTAAATCGTTGGTATAGAGACATATTTTGCTTGACGTTTTTTTGGTTCTGTAATTGTGTTGTGAAGATTTGGATTTGAATTATTTTCACCGAACAGGTGGTTTTAGCAGGAATGAATTTGTTGTAATATAAATGTACAGCAAATCAATATTAAAATATACTTTATTCGGATACACACACAAGCACTTTTGAATCGTTATTTTATAAAAGTATAAATTGATTCAGATTGTGGTTCCCAACGAGAACGACAGTTAAAAAACTTAGTTTATATTCACTCTTTAAATAAATTATGTTACACATATTATTTATATGATAAAATTAAATTAATATATCCTGTATGAAAACCAACGAATCATAACATAATACTATGCTATATCTATATGAACGAGATTAGGTATTCAGAAAAAAATAAGTTACTTATGCATACTTTTTGTAATGTAAGCTTTAAATTTATGAATTAGTTTAATATAAAAATGTTTCATAATGCTTAGAAATCATTTGTTTTTGTTTTTCCCCTTGATCCCTTATCAAGTATACAATACTCGTGCATTTATCAAACGCAATATAAAATTCGCACTGGAAATCATAATATAATTATTTATTTGTCTACTGATAGTTATAAGAAACGCCATAAAATTACAATAATAGTAGTCTAGTACATTGTAATATACCATTACGGACGTTTAAAAAAAGTATAATTAATAATCGCACTACACTCAATTTTAATGAAGATAGAAATTAATAATAATACATCAGATACAACTCTAAGAACGCCGCTAAATCAGTGTTTTAATTAAATTTTATTTAATAATATTGTATAGATCTGAAAAAGTTGGCACAAACGTCTTGGTTAAAGATCATTAAATTATAAATAAATCGTTTAGATAGGTTGTCATTGTAAGACAGATATATTGATTTCTGCTATTGAACTTAGTCTCTAGTCTAGGTCTTATTTTTAGTAACCATTGTTACCAATTGTTAGGGTTCGGATTGCGAATGTATTTAAAGCTAGTTTTGCTGAATCGATTTGTCAGAATTTTTTGGTGCTAGTGACTCTACAAAGTTAAACATTAATTGTTATGTTAGGCACAGAAACATTTTTATAAATATATATGTTAATCTAGTTGTCGCTCGCGTTTTAAATGTCGGTCGTCAGCTGTTAGACAAAAAAGCCTATCCCTTCATGGCGTTCAAACTTGCTTCCTACTAAATATCATCAAAATCTGTTCAGTGGTTTGCCGTGCAGATGCAAACAGGCAAACAGATAGAGCTCCCTTCGTATTTATAATATTAGTATAGATGAAAACTGTTTTTACTAATGGCCCCTTTTATATTGACGTAATAAAAACTTCAAAGGATTACTAAAATAAAGTTCTAGAAATCGTACCATCGTTTCATTTACACGAAATAAATATGTTTGTAAATAAATAAACAGCTTATTTAATATAATCATCTCTAGCCTTTCTTGTAGTAATATAGATCGCTTTATTTATTGTAATGTACTTTTAAACTTTATAAAAACGTGAACGAGAAAAAATCTATCAGCTTAACCCGTATTTTCTATTCCCATTTTAGCATCCACTGGTCAGCTGTCCTACCCGCATCTGTGGAACTGTTATTAGGGGTCCGCAGGCTAACATACAACACATCTCTTTGATTATACTTTAAAAGGTGTATCATAATTTCTGACACTTTAGGTTTTGAACACCGGAGTACTAATTTTGTTGCAGTTTTTTTTTTTTTTTCGTTGAGAACAAATTGATGTAATTTGTTATTACTCGCAAGGTACATTAATTACATAAAAAAATATAATTTTCTTTTTATACGGTATATATTCATTTTGTCTTTATAAATTAATATGGCACAGTGGTCAAAACTGCTTATACAATGCGGGTTCAAAATGGAAAAGTTTTTGACGGCTTACATATATTCTGTATAAAATAACATTTTTGCATTGAAGTAGCGTGTTTGAACGCCTAAATTTATACGCCATTACCTTATGAGGATTTAACTATAGTTCGCGTAATGATTGCCAATGTATTTAATCGATATAAATTTATCGATACATAATTGCCGTAGAAATTATTTTTATTTTCATAATTAATTGGCGTACGTACGTAATTTCTTATGGGATCGATAATTCCTGCCGCTTGATTGATTAATTAACGTTATTCATAGTTTTTTTGTTGTTATTTTATATATTACTTGTTCGCCTTATAGGAACAAATTATTTAGTATTGAGACACGATGTAATTATAAAATTACAAACTATGGGTAATATGCTTTCGTAATAATGAAACAAAAAATATTTTAATTCGTTTTGAAATAAATATAAATTTCACATCCAACGTTTTTATTATTCCAACTAATATTATAAATGCGTAAGTTAATTTGTTTGTTACGATTTAAATATTAAGCCGATCATCATGAAATTTTGCAAATAAGTTGTCTGGGGTGCCTACAAAATCGGGTACCTAACATCTACTTACACACGGGCAAAGCCGCGGGCTAAAACTAGTCATATAATTAAGTTTCAGTCATTAATACATACATATTTGTTATGAATACTCTTAAGTAAATTTACTTTACAAATTTTGGTACTCAAACATTTATATTGTGCGTCAATAGAGAGTTGAGGGCCTGGTGATTTGAGGTACAGGTTCCACCTTTTTTAGGCACGAGGTTCCGAAAATATATGATCATATAGCTGATGACTTACACTTGTAGGTTCTCTTTGCGGAAATCCATTCATACATTCGTTCATTATAAAATGTTTCGTATTACTTATATAGAATTTGTACCAAATACATTCATATTTATATTAAATACATAGATATATTATTGTACGATTTAACCAGTTATAACCGGTTTATTAACTTAAATGAACAACGTATACAATAGTTTTTATCATTTTTTCTAGACGATTTAACAAAATATTTAACAGCTTCAAAAAATAAGATAACGAGATGATTTTTTTACACGAACTAGACGCGTTTTGTTTAATAGATAAATTATTATATACTTACATATATATAAATATAAAATAACTTTTTATGTATAACGAATCTCTATCTACCTACATATCTACAGTGAGCTGTGACCACGGACGGTACAGTGGATAAAACTCTTGAATGACCTTTGATTGCGAGTTCAAATCCGGGCCAACACCGTTGAATTCTCACGTGTCTTTCATAATTTATATTTGGATTTGACGTATGACCAAGCCGCAACGTCGTGGAATAAACTCCAAGCCTTCTCAAAAAAGGCGAGCGTTTTTAATTCCAACCGTGGATTATATAGGTACACGCTGTTATGTATTTTAATTTTTTAATGAAAAAAATAATCATGGATACTGTTTTATGATAAAATTTATTTATTTTATAATAAACAAAACACAGAGAGCACTAGATCGATATCGACAACCGTTTCGTAAAAAATTACTAAATATAAAAATCACTTGTTTATCTATGGTTCAGTGGTTGTTACTCTCACGCTAATAACAATAACAGCTGGTTCGATTTCTACCTGACTCATGATTTTCATTTATTTGTTTTTGTTTTATTCACATCAAATAAAATATTTGGTTAATGAGACATGTATGGTAAGTGGTAGGTTTTACAATTTTTATCAACTAAATTCATCTAGCTTTGGTAGATCACCAACGGCACATGTTAGCAGGTAGGACTATTGAATTATGTTTTAAATACATATCCTAAGTTCAGTAAAATGTACTATATTCGTTAATTTAGTACCTACCTATCTACGTCAGGCTAAACATGCTCTACTTCTAAGTTAATAAACTTTTTTTCTAATATTAGAATGTTTTTCGTAACAAATCTGTTACCATATACAATATTTTATTAGATATAAATTTTCCCAAATATATATATATATATATATTTCAATGATATAATTAAACTATAATTTACCAATGAACCCCCAAAAATTTTTAATTCACATACCGAAATTAATATTATATAGTATATAAATAAATAAATAATATAAATAGGTACCTATTATATATACTTATTTACATTCAACAAAAAATAAATACTTAAAATAATAAATATTACCACTTAATTCAATAACTGAGTCTAAATATATAATTCAAGTATGATATTTATGACACACATTACACGTAAGTGGATAGACTGGTACATATTCAATAACAATATAATATAAGTACATAAATATATATAATTATTATAATATTTTTAAAATTATTGATACCGTTTAATATTTGTTTTATTAAGTTAATTTGACCTGATTATTAGCTATACTTACCTGAGTAAATTATATTTAGAATCAAATATCTACTAATTAATGTAGGTAATTAGGTACCTAAATTCTTACACCTGTGTGCGTAAACTAATATTCAGTTCGTTACTCCTTTCAATGTTAAGAGTTTAAAATAATTTTATTACACGCTAAAAACTTATTTTAAAGTTCGAAACCACCTTAAGCTGTGTAGGTATTATTTCAATTAATAGCCTTTATACTGACATTACGTTCAGTATAACGACGAATATAAACACAGGTAAAAACTAAAATTGATATTCGACTCGACGGCGCTCCGTAAATCTGACAAGGTGAAACATCTTGTCCTCGGCCGAACCATTTTTTGCCTATAAAGATTTGTTTGCTCGTACGCCTCGCGACTGTCTCGCCGAAAACCCATAAACATGGACAAGTCAGATCGACTCTGCCGCTTTTTCCCCCACCCGAACATAGGCGGCGACGTTTGACGGGGCGTGGACGGGTCGTGGTGGGGACGTAGCTACCAATACGCGGCCGCCTTTCCAGTCTGTGTTTCGAGAAGGACAGAAAAGTCGTTTTGCGATTGGTTGATAACGGTCGGCGCCGCCTTTTGGGTGGGGCTAAAATCGCTCAGTCCTACGGCGGAGGGGCGTTTGATTTCTGGCGCGCGCCAGTCTGTGTCGAGAATCGTTAGCGTGAAGGTGTCGTGCCGACGAGTTGCCCGGCATGCTAGCGCGCAGCTCGGCTCCCTGACGCGCAGGATGGCAGCGCGCCGCGCAGCCGCCGCGCATATAAACAACTGTGATAAATTAACTTAATTTTTTTCATAGACGTAGTATAGATAACCCGTCCTTGACTAGACTTTGAGAGACAGTGTTGTGTGAAGCCGCCCATATGATCGTCCCTATGGCAGCGTACGCACAATTCGGCTATTCGTACCCATCCGCCTCGCAGGTTAGTAATATTGCTTTTATAATAAACCACGATAAAGTCGAATGAACAGATAAGTATGTAAATTAGTCGTTCTAGTCGTTTTATTAAGTAGAGTCCGTGATGATAAAAATTCAAGCAGTTTGTCGTTAAGTTATAAAATAATAAACTAATATTAAACTTAAACGGAACAATAAATATGGTTTAGTAATAAAAAATGAATATTGAAACTTTATTATAAATAATAAATAGTATAATTTATATGTAGTTATAGGTAGTTTTTATAACAGTAGTTATGTCTCTACATTAGTTTATGCAACAGTCATTATAAGTCTCCGACGGTCTTCACGTAAGTAAGTTATTAATAATAGTATGGTTAATTATAATTTGTATAAAACTTAGTTATGTATGAACAAAGTTAATAGGAAATACGTTAAGATTAAATGTAGAGACATTTGTGATGGATTCATTTAATCTTCCAATTTCAAATAAACTTAATTACTTAAATGATTCCTAACTATATATTATAAAGTCAGTTTTATTTATTATATTTATATAAAGGTCTAAACGTTTTAAACAGAAATATAGTTTTTATATTTTGTGTTAGTTTATTATTAATATATTATAAATATATATATATTAACAAAACACAAATTAAATTAGATTATAAAATACCTAATTATTAATTTGAAGATAAAAGTAGGTGCATTTAGTTTGAACTTCTGACGCAAAACTTAAGATAATTATATATTCAAATAAACGTATATATAATTTAAGCTTAAATTTGAATAATTATAATAAAATTTACATCAACTTAATATCTACATTTGTTATTTTCATTTAAATTTATAAATTAAATGTAAGTACTTGAATATATTATTATCTGTAATTATATACATAAATTATTTTATTAAACTAAACTAGTTTTAGTAACATTGTATAATTGAGTTGTATCTTTTAATATTTATTTTTAAAACTATAATCATTTTGATTATTTACATAAGTAACTATTAAACATTTAAAGTAGAACGTTAACATTTCAAATGATTCAGTAGAAATAAACTGTTTAAATATTTATTGACATAACGGATAATCTTAAAATTAAACTAATATACTTTTTTATTAAGTAAATATATTGACATAGGTTGACATGAACAATAAAAATTTATCAGATACCTATAAATAATTTTAATAAAGCTATTTTAAACATACGTACTCTTTATAAAATACTATTAAGTATTTAATAATAACATATAAGTACAAATGCTACAGGAATGTCTTATTGGGATTTGATCCAATTGAATGTGTTGAATTTATTAAACCTTAGTTTTCTTAACAAAGTATATCATTCCTATTAACTATTGTTGTAAGATTGTTTTTAATAAAAAATTGAATGAATTTGATAGTAAATATTGTTTTAAAATAAATAATTTAAACTGATAATGAATCGATTCAATGAACAAGTATTATTATATCGTAAGTAGGTTTAATTAAGAATATATTTTACTCAATAAAATTATATCTCTAAACGAATACTGGTATTTTTTTTTATTATGACTATGAGCACAGGTATTACTGCTTAGAGCATAGTTTAAGTAAAATTCTAATTGGTATTTTTAAATAAATATTTTTTAAGGAGGCAATGATTGTATTGTATTCATCCAGATTATATTGTCGTTAGCACGTATTAATATATATAAATAAGCAAAGCCGTCGGTCTAATATATATAGTATATCTTGTAACAATTTGTATTAGAAAGTTAATTTTTTAAGTATGTTTTATATGCAATTAAAACATTGTCGGTATGTTTGTAGTTTTAAATTTACCAATGTATAAATATAGATAAGTAATATTCACTTAAATAATTGTCAAGCGAATATTAATTAAATTATACTTTTCTGTGTTACTGATTATTTATTATCGTATTTATTCCAACATAGATTGTAATAATATAATATTTATATTTTTATCTAAGACATAGATAATATAAATATTAAAAATAAAAAAGAGGTTTTTCTAAAAAAAAAGTTAACTGTAAAACAATTGTCTGAGATAGTTAATGGACGTTTATTTCTTTAACTTCTGAACGTAAAGATTTCAACGCGATTTGAACGTTGAACCGATAATACTTCGATACGTTTTTTGGTTTTCGGTGTACGTACAGCCTATCTCACATACGTTGTGTATTAAACATTCATTTGAAAATTGTGAAACAATTAAGAGAAGATGCACATTATAACTAATCACCGATAAACACAATCTATAGATCAAGCCATAAGTTACCAATACTTAGAGTTTTCAAATAGTTAGTGAAAAAAACGAATTGGAATTATATAATATTAATATTCCAGTTGGCAATTTTAATTATAATCTTTGTATATTTAATTAGATCATTTATTTAAAAACTTCTCAATTATGTAGGTACGTCACCGTTTTCATTTATACATTTAATCGAAAAATTCTCGATGTTTCTGACACACGAGTATATCATGGCAGGAACGCATCGACTGCCAGTCATCCAGATATATGACAGTAAGAACTTACGAAATATTTATGTTTTTAATTACCTCTGTGATCTATCTATCTCATAACACTAAAAATGTCTAATTCCAAATTTAAACTTGTGTCGTGCAATTTAATCTGCTATTATGGTAATTATTTATCCGAACGGAAGTGTTATTTTCCAGTGCTTCGGAAAGCCGTCGCCTGCATCTGAGCGTTCATGTAAACCGATGTCCCTGCGTCTCAACCCACTCGCTCGTGTTAATTTGCTGTCCCATCAGATTATGAAACTGACGGAATGCTGCACCTGTGCTTTGCAATGGGTAACCATTGATGCTACCCGTCGTACAGTTCAATATTGATTTAATACAATACGTATGTAGAAATCATTTTATAACTAAATATTCGCATAAAATTAACATTATGCTCAACGAATAACTTACATAGTAATCTATTAAATAACATAAGCCTGTGCACAATTAGTTAATCGATTAAAAAGTAAAGTTACACCCTGTTAATGACCCACAGTTGGGCAAAGATTTATCCTATTAGTAGGATTAGGAGATTAAGTCACCATGCTCCTTCATCGAGGGTCGGTAAATGGAAGTAAATCAAACTGACTTTAGTAGAACGCTTATTTTGTTAACGATATATGTATGTAAGTTATTTTTATTGTTGAATATATCGGTCTAATATTAAAAAAAAATAGGTATATTTTATTTCTGTCTCAGATTCAATCGCCGTAACGGGAAATAGCTCATTTGAGTTACCTATATCCGTGATTGGACTAACTTACCATGCCATACCATAAATGAAACTTTTTTTAAAATAGCTTTGCATTCTCTAAATTTGGAGAAAGTCGTAAGTAACCCATGAAGAAATTGATAGGATTGTATCAGAATTATTAGAGATTGATGTCTAAAATCGTCGTCGTCGTAACATTACCTAAACAGCCTATTTAGAATAAACGTAATCAACGAAAATTGCTTAAGCTAAAGTATGTAAAAAACAGAGAATTAAATATAATTAAAAAAATAATGTTATATTAATATACTTCAAGGAAATAGCTTATTAACAAGTGGTTAAAGTTATTTAGTAAAATCTTCATGGTGGGATTATGAAGTTACCGAGATATTTCAAAGTTCAACGTGGCCTCTTGAACTTTGGGTTGAGATGACAAAATTTGTCAGAATGTAATGAGTGCCCGGAATTAAGATTATATATGGAATAAAATTCTAATTATAATATACCTACTTTGCTTCTAATTGATGATGATGATGAAGGAAATTAAACAACGATCATGGGATTTTTTAAAGTACAGATAATTAATAATGTACATACGTTGAGAGCAACATTTTTATATGTCATAAATCCTAATAGATTTACTTGGTGGTAGGGCTTTGTGCAAGCCCGTCTGGGTAGGTACCACCCACTCATCAGATATTCTACCGCCAAATAACAGTACACTGTATTGTTGTGTTCCGGTTAGAAGGATGAGTGAGCCAGTGTAATCACAGGCACAAGGGACATAACATCTTAGTTCCCAAGGTTGGTGGCGCATAGGTGAGGAATGGTTAATATTTCTTACAGCGCCTTTGTCTATGGGCGGTGGTGACCATTTACCATATTTATATATTTACGTAGTTTCAAGCGCTTTTTTTTTGCACGCGCCCGCTAAGCAATTACAGATATTTGTAAATATCCAAAGTGTCTAGAGAAAACATTGATAAGTCAGAGTAAACTTAAAGAGTTGATAAAAAAGTAACAATATTTAGTTCACGATAGTTTTAATTTAATATCAAATTCTACATTTTTTTAAATATCGAATTTTACGTTATATTCAAAATAAAACCTAACAACGCTTCAGATAAAAATAATACTCAAACTTAAAAAGAAACTGCAGAAGAAACGCAACGGGTATTTGAATTTTTTAAATATAAAACTCATCAGCGAGCATAGACAATTAGTTTAATCTATATTAATAGATAAATGTGAAAATAACTCGGTCTGTCCGTATGTTCAAACTACTGAACCGAATTTGATAAGATATGAAGCAACTTTGAACCGCCATGACGGATATAGGCTTTTTGTACTTAACACCTAAGGACCAACTTCAAAAACGCGAGTGAAGTTACCGACACACCAATAGCATATATTTTAACGTGTACGAGAACGAGCGCGGGGCTTGATGACATATATATCAACATATAAAAATAAGGTTTAGTTTTATAAATAAATATGTTTTGTATTTCTCTACGTTGTTTAGCGAGTATAGTTCCGAAGTATTTCTAACGATATCCCAATGCTTGTTTCATTAATACCGGCTCGTTCAATCAAACACCATCACACAATACAATATGGCTGTACAGTTTGAATCACAAGTGCTATAATTGCTATTTAAAAAAAAAATACGTCATATTTTTAATTAATGTACGTATAATTGAGACTTCAGGTTGTAAGTCTTTAAGATCAACAGCGACTTGAAAAAAAAAACGGTCTATTGACATGTGTCGGACAATTTTAATTATAAAGGTATGTGGTTCGATCACCGAAGATAATATTCAATTTAGAATATTATCATGTAAGTAGTACTTACAACTATGCGTTATTCAGAAACAACATTAAAGGAAGACTGAAATGGTTTAGATCCATCGAGTTCACATTCCTACCCGTATTATCCCGTGAAATTGAAGAAATAATTGTCTTAAATTGATACAAAAAAACCGCAGAATCGTACCGGCTAGTGCAATATATTGGCAATACATTGGCAAAAGTAATGAGATGAGATGAGACTTCGTTCAAAAAATTAATTTAATATGATGTATTGTACTCGTATGTACGTACGTTGCATATGCATGAATGATCTCTCAGCAATTTTCCGTCTAATTGAACGAATGTAATCGACCATTCGACTTCACTCAATGCAGTTAATTCTTAATGGCGTCCCGATATGGTTATGCACAGAACATGGTAAATTGAAAATGACATCGACGATACTGGGAACGATCGTATTAACAGTTTGACATATTAAAACGTATGCACCATTCTGTTAGGTGGAATCGAGTTTTTATATAACATTGTTTCTGTGTATTTTAAATCAGCTTTTGGCTTTGTATCATCGGCGTACGTTAAGATAGATTATATTTAAGTGTTGATCACGTAAATTTTAAGTGACATTGATAATTAATCAATAATTATAATTTTTTTTTTAAATATAAATTGCGATACTTCTGTTGTAAGAACTGGGTTTGTTTTTAAATTATCCGTAGAGGTTGTTTCATGTGATAATCATTTAATAAATATAAATATGACACAATACATTTTGCGTCATTTTATCACAAAAACACAATATAAAATATGTAATTTATAGATATATTCAACAAAACGCCATTGTATTCAAAGTCCCGATACTAGTCAATACGTATTCAACATACAAAATGTCTGCTATGTATATCTTATAAAAAAAAGAAGATCACGAAAATTCTCAATTACTTTGTCAAAGACTAATTACTAAATAATTGTCTCGAAATAATTAAACACTCGTATAACTTCCGACGAATTCCACGCTCTGTGTATCAATGCTTAGAAAACCAGAGGTATTCAAGTCTGCATTCCGCGTTGAAGTAATGAATTGTGTTTATAACTTCAATTACATAGTTATTTATATAACTTGTTATATTAAGGGACGATCTTTTCATCAAGAAACCTATAGCCTTATAGTAACGTCACATTAAATACTAATTACTTTCCTTATTCATTTAAAGCTGCTGCGAATAGCCTAAACGACTCGGACGCCATCTATAGTGGGCACCTAGGTATAGAACAATATGCCAGCAATGGTAACAGCAACTCTACTTGGTTTTAACTTAATCATGAGTTGCAACAATATATAACATGCACATTTAACATTTTTTTTTAATTTGAAAGCCTTCATTGTTATTTCATGGATACCTTAATTTTTAATAACATAAATAGTTTTCTCGTTATGAAGTAACAAACATACAGACATACATGTTGTAATACATATATACATACTACATAAGACAAATAGGTAAAATCAGTCAGGACTGTGACTAAATCTAATCCCTATACTTAAAGGCTTATAACACTTAAAACATATATTAAATGGCAATTAACGGCTTTACTATATATGTAGTTTAGAGGGGGGGTGATTAGTTAAACGTTCCGTATTCCTTTTTCGAATATCCGATAAATGGTGACAGATAGAGAAAACATAAAAAAATAATCTTGGTTTTGTATTAAATGTCTCTTTGCTAAGCAAAGGACTGTAGCTTGAGGCTTGGAGCTTCTTCTAACTTATTTAATGAGGTCGGTATAACTTATTTAATACACGTGTAGCATATTTCTATCTGACATATGCAGGATTCCTCACGGTGTATATCACGAGATTTGTAAACACAATTAAGGCACATTGACCCGCAGTCCTCAGTTAATGTTCACGTGTGCTAACCTCAATTTGAAAACGAGAATTAGGAAGTACTTTCTTAATACAATTTCTGTTGGAAGGTGACGATCAAACGGATGATCTGATTGTAAGTGGAAATCCCCTTCCATAGACATTTTCTTGGTACGAAGAATACACTGGCTAACTCAATCTTCAAGCTTTAAACAGTGCGATAACTGATGAAATTGTGAAACTATACAATACACAGGGCCATACAAAGTTGACGCCATAGACACGAAATGTCAATTTTCTAAAAAAAATCACATACCGACCAAATAAACATATCTTTATTTATTTTAAATCAAAGTAATGCACTATTTTTGTCTGTCGGTATACGCTTTGATTTCTGGAACTACTGTGGGTTATGTTATTCATCCAACAAATAACTGTTTATTGATCAATGTGTATTGATTTCTGAAAAGGGTTAAGGAATACAATTTATGGATATTCTGTGTAAATTAGCGACCGTTATTGTAATGTTGTCGAATAAGTCAAAAAAATCCTGCCGCCTGAGAGCTTCAATGGCGTGCGCTTTGAAAATTGACAGAATTATATGAAAATAGTGACCAGTGAATTTATTCTTATACTATATAGCTAAAATATATACTTAGTGTAAACCGGGTAAAGCCGAGAGTGTCGTCAGTTGATAAATAAAAACTAAATTCTCGGTTTCAGCTTCTTCGATATCCTTAAACAGAGACATTTCGCTTTTAAAAAACTACGTATATGAATGTGCATAAATTTGCACTAGCCTTGCTATTTTTTTCTCGAAATATGAACACGTAATGAATTATTTATACGAAATTACTTATCTGTATGAAAAATGCAACTTTTTCCCCCGTCTAAATATTTATGCCATTCATTACACGAGGTAGTTCAATAATAGGACACCGCTACAAATTTCTACAGCGATCGTTTAGCAAATTGCTAATAAGTGAGAATTATTATACAGTAAATAATGTTTCGACCAGTAGTCGAGCAGATTTCAATCGTGCTTGAGTTTCAATCACCAATAACAGCTACATCACACCCTAAAACCGACCAATAAAACTATGTTCAAATGAAATACAGAACGGCGAAATTATTATCATTTTGTGCGGACGAGAACGTCGTGCGTAAAGTGGACCCATTTATCTGAAAATCCGGTGGGAGGTCACAGCGAAGTCCACAATAAAAGCCGGGTCCGGTAGCGCAGTTTAATTGAGTCCTCCGACCTCATAATCCGACCCTCCCGCCCCTCCCGCTAAATGTTATTTATAAGCCAAACTCGAAACGGCCGCCGGCCGCTACCTCCGTTCGTTTTAGCCTATTCCGAACCGCTCGCTTCACGAATGCTCCACGGTTACGTTTATTGGTTTTCACGGCTCGATCTAAATAATCGATTCGCTATTATCCCGTTGCTCGCGCGCTTGTTATTAAACTTGTTGATAATTTAAGATGGTACATGGATCTCAAATTGCCGCGTCGCGTCCGATTACTTTTCCGCGCGCGTTAGATGTGTTCCGATCGATCGATTACTCGACGGTTTTCCATTTAATTTGTTCCCGATGTTCGACTACGGCGAGCACGGACTTGCGAGCGTGCGCGGACGTGTGAGTTTTTATTTACCAATATTTACTTCGTACGGTTCGAATAATTGATGTTTATAGCTCGATTGTCATTAAAACGAATCCATTATTCGGGCACGAAAAACTATCGCGGTTAATGTTTTTAATGATGTTGCGTTAACAATTCGATCGAATGAGTAATTAAACGAGATGGCGAATGACAATTTTATTTTTTATGGCTCGACTATAATGCATTAACATACTTTTACGCTCGGCTGGATGCGAACGTTGCAGAATTAATACTCGATCGTCGGCCATTGAACATGTGGCGAGGCGAGCGTTGTATCGCAGGAGCCATAAATGCATTACCCATTGCGTATTAACTGCTGGGAATTCGGCCATTGGAATTATCGACGCAATCCGCCTGACGATAATTGAATGGAATCGCGTTAAATAACCATTAATTGTTGTTGCGGGCGCGATTGATATTTATCAGCGTGATCGTCGCCCTGGGCGACGCGGGACGCGATGCACGAATGTCTAATACGTACAGTCGGCAACGAAGGCTCGTTTTGCATTGTTAACTATACACGTTCATGAATAAGAGCGCCAGGTGTACCCGTGCGCCGTGTGCGTGGGTGGGTGTACGACGCACGCGTCCCGCCGTATCATTAGGAATGCGCTGTGCGGTTTGTCGCAGGCGCCACGCACCGCCACTATCGTGACAACTATTGACACGTATTCAACTTCTCGATTAAGGTATTGTTTATAATCGATAATATTTGTTCGTAAATATTAATAATCAACGTTTAATATGTCGTGTAATGCATTTCATTAAATGGTCTCATATCGATATACTGATCTACGCTATCGGACATACCTATTATCGATTTCTATTCTCGGTTATCGAATTGATATTTATATACCTATGTTACATTTTCAAAAGTCATAAATGTGTAATGCAGCTTGAACTAGGAACATTTTTTATATATTTTTAAAATATACATCAACGGCACTTGGTTCTGATGATTTATGATATGTATGAATATATTAATTTTTTTTTTTCATTATTTATTTTACAACAATTCTCTGATTAAGCAGTGATTAATGAATCTCAAACAAAACACGCACGTGTCGCTTTAAATTGAAACGTTTGAATTACTTTATGCACAGACAAAACTACAAGTAGGTAAAAAAAAATTAAATGGGCGTTAAACAATAGTTAAATAAAGCGTTGACGCGTTTAGCCGCTTTACAGCGAATAGCCTGCAGCGGTTTATAGATAGAAATCAACTGATAAGCTAATTGTAAACTTTAATTATGTGCTTATTCGATATTAGCCATATGAATAATTGAGAATTTGATAAAATATAATCTATATTTTTTAATGGTGCTCAAATAAATATAAACTTTCCGATCGTCATTTATATCGCTATAATATAAAACACAGTAGCTTGGTATTATTAATATGTCAATGATATATGTCAAGAAGCAAGAAGTGAGACTTTTATATATTTGCTTTTAAAATAACTTATTAATACTTCATATTTTATTATTTATATCAGTAGGTATGTCTACATACAATGTACGAACGAATTCATTACGAAACACGATACGGATCTGTTAATTTACAAAATTTCTTTAAACTCGAGTATAATTTTCTACCGAGAGTAGTATTTATTGTTAGTTATGTGTAAGTTAACCGGGAACCCGCTCAAATTAAAATACGACTCCTGGACATCGAGTGCCTAAAAAACAAACGTTTAAAGCAATCATTATAATGAATGGTTATCGATTTGTAGCGTGCCTCTTAAGGACCAACATTTAGTGCCCAGCCGTCGGCTATACCTAATCTATTCGGCCCTACCGTCACGATACCAAGTTATCTCCGTCCTCTTATAATTTGGGTAAATTCGTATAATAATATCTGATAACGATCTAATTATTATAATGATCTCTTTAACATATCCCGTTGTTGGAGCGAAATCAGAACGTACGGAGCCAACGCCGAAGTGATGGTGTTATGAAATAGACATAAGTATTAACTGTTCTTTTAAAATAAACACATTACAGTGTTCACGGCCGATAGTTTTTACGACGTTCGTTTTGAGTGCTAAACGAGATTTATTTGATTTAACTGCGCTAGTAGCTAATGTTATACGATTCATTATATCTGATTGTATTAAATGCGCTCTCGTAACGTAGTTCCGCGGTACTACGTGTCTACATAATACCGAGACACTGAAAATGTTTGAAATCGTGCGATGCAAGCGTGAGAAATGCGAGCTGGAGTTTTAGTGTTATGATCGAGTCGTCGCCGTGGTATAGTTCCTGGGACTAGGGACTAGGGTTTTCTGATATTATAATATTTAGTTAAACGGTTTTTATAGCGGAATCGTTCTGATTATTCGCACGCAAGACTAATTTTGTGTTTTTTTTATACATTCCATAGTTTTTAGATTTTGATTAACATTGGATTGCGTTATAATAGTTTTTGGGACGCCTAGAGCGGATGAATGACGTCTCGTCTACATTTATAAGTATAGGGAATTATGGTTACATATTTTAGCACAAGCGAAAAGTTTAGTTTAGCGGCGACATACAAAAGTCTGTTATACTATACTTTGATGTGTACAGTACAACTCAGTGTAACAGTTTGTGTCATAAACATTACTCAAACGCGTTACATGTAGAAGCGTTGGTCTTATTCAATTATTTTGACTCAAATCCCGTTAAATTAAGTTTAACTTTCAAATGATTTTTTAATCCATTTCTAGAAGGACGATTGACAAATGGACCGAGCCATAAATAAATAGAAAAAATCGCCAAATTTTTACGTCAAAGTCCATACCTAAAAATACTTATATTATTTCGTTACGATAAGCGAAGTTTAACATAACAATGCGACTGATGTGAAATACAAAATCGTACATTATTTGTTCGTTAAATATATAATTATATACATTAAATAAAACAGAAAGTCATTCAAAAACAGAAGTAATTATATATGTAATATATCTAGTCGCAACGTAATGAGATAATCGTCTACATAATAATTGCGTCCAGTACTTTTAACAATTAAATAGAACAAACTCGTTTAGCAATACTTATATAATTATTTATGTCCTTTAATAATAACAACATGTAACATTTTAGTAAATAAAACGTCAGTTTATTGTGTCATCGTAATCCATCAGTTTCCTCTATTCGTTGCAAAACGCAAATCGATTTTCAATCGTATCGAATTAATCTTCAATTATTATTATCGATTTTTATGTAAAAATTCGAATCCAAATTTTAAATTATCTACATGCTAATGTCCTTTTGTTTGATATAATATATTGTTATAACCGGCTTGTGTGCGCTACGCGCCAGGTTAGAGCGCGATTTATATTCGTAAATATTTGATAAGGCTGGACGACACGGCTGGACAGTAGGTAATGTCCGAATCTCATCAAAGATTGACGCCTCTGAAACCCTCGTTACCTCCAATCCAATAGATTCGCTTGGTGCATATGGAAAGAACCACGCCTCCCTTCAATTAACAGTACATTGGAAAACTTCTGTAGTTTTAGGGGACAGCTCAAAGCGCTTAACGGTTATTTTTTATTTATTTGGAAAAGTGCAGGTGTGCGTTTCAGTTTATGTATTTCATGGACAGTTTGGATTGTTCTTGTTTGGCTGTATTTTTTATAGTATGTAACGGGAAACATAAATGTAAATTAATATGTATAGATATTACAAAACAGTTTCGGTTCCTTGTGTGTTCTAGTTTATTTCATATAACTGTAAATCTATAGGTCGTTTACACTCACAAAAAAAAATGACTAACAGTTTAGCTAAAAATATTTTGTCAATTAAAAGAAAAAAAATTTTTTCGCATAGTGCAAAATCTAGCGTGTGTGTGCTTAACACACACTACAACGCACACTCATACATTGACACGACTAATATTAATAAACGAGGTACCAATGAAATTCCTACTCAGTGTCGAGTAATCAATTTAAAAAGGTCTTAACTATGATATATGTAAAGTAATCGATCAATTAGATATAATTTTAAGTACAATTACCGAATTAGCTCTAAGTAAGGAGTTGCTTCAAACTATTCTGAAACTGTTTTTTTTTTTTATATCAAAATCATTATCTATTTTAATTACAGTGACATAGTGAAAATATTGTAATAACATAATAAACATAAACATAATCAGCCTGTAAATTTCCCACTGCTGGGCTAAGGCCTCCTCTCCCTTTGAGGAGAAGGTTTTGGAGCATATTCCACCACGCTGCTCC
Organism: Vanessa tameamea; assembly: GCF_037043105.1. NCBI lineage: Eukaryota > Metazoa > Arthropoda > Insecta > Lepidoptera > Nymphalidae > Vanessa > Vanessa tameamea. The sequence continues at coordinate 1,179,595 of NC_087341.1, read as the reverse complement.
AATGCGGGTTGGTGGAATACACATGTGGCAGAATTTCGTTCAAATTAGACACATGCAGGTTTCCTCACGATGTTTTCCTTCACCGTCGAGCACAAGATGAATTATAAACACAAATTAAGCACATGAAAATTAAGTGGTGCCTGCCTGGGTTTGAACCCGAAATCATCGGTTAAGATGAACGCGTTCTAACCACTGGGCCATCTCGGCTCTTGTTTTCTTACATATTAAAAAAAAAAAAACATTCATATTTGAATCTGATAAAATACAAGATAGGATACCAACCTTGCTGGGATTAGCGCAGTATTCCGGTTCTGATAATGTAGTTCGATTCTTTTGATTTTTGTTTTGCGTTTCTAGTTTAATATCCTGTGCAATAATTATATTCAACAAATTAATTAATTATAAATCAATCCTGTTCTCAATTAGTGTTTTATCTCGTGATTAATTACTTTAAGAATAATTCTGTACTCAACGCGGTATTTAGATTCCATTGCGCAAAGTAATTCTTTTTTGCGATGTCGATCGTCTTGTGAGTGATTTTGAAGAGTACTATTTTAATTGTTTCGAATGTTTTGATTTTGATAATAATTTGCTTAAAAAAAACTTTCCTTTTAATTGTCTCATCTTTCCTTTTTTAAATCTATACTAATATCATAAATGCGGAAGTAACTCTGTCTGTTACTCCTTCACGTTTAAACTGTTGAATCGATTTCCATGAAATTTGGCGTGGAGATAGTTCGAGTACCGGGAAAGGACGACGGGTTTTCTTAATCCACCCCTCGAGATGACTGTTTATATGTTAATCGCATGGGTTAAGCCGCGTGCTCAACTAGTTAATTAGAATATAACTAAAATTATTATGAAATAATTAAATTTTCAAATCGGATATAATTAGCGGAAACATGGAAAATTATTATCAACTGAAACAAAATATAGATACCATTAGACATGAAGCAAAGACACTGGTTTGCCGACAAAGGAGACCGGACATCGATTTGAAGATCCTTATTTTAACGAAATCTTATCTTTGATTCGATAAACTATAATACAAACAATGTTTTTGTAACAAAAATTATAGTTTAATTTTAATATTTGCAATAAAATAATTTATGGATGTATTTAATTGTATTGTATGTAAATATTTAACTAACATAATGTATTTCAAATGTTGAAGTAGAGTAGCTACAGAGATTTTAATAAAATGATAATCATAAATATAATATTAATTGATTTTTTAAACAATAAAAAATCATTATTCCGACTAATAATTACTATATTATTTATATATTATTATTTATATATTGAATTTTTCTCTTAATCCAGTTAAGGTAAACAGGATCGCTTAACATACGAGAGGAAGTGCCATAACAGTTTCTACATAATATTCATAAAATAATCTGAGCAAACTTGGCACATCCAAATGCTTTAATAGCGAAGCAAATCTGTGTTCACTTGGCACAGTTGAAAGCCATTAAGCAAATACGAATGAAATTTGAATGTTAAAGTCCAAAATTATAATTGATATTGACAAAAGGAAAAAAAAGCGAATACCCAACCAGACGATTTTGAAATGGGCATGAAATTCGCTGAACTTGTTTTAATAATAAAAAAAAAGCAAAGTGCTTCGTGGCACACGACCTACAGATATATCACATCTATTAAAAGTCGACTTCACGCAACCCGATAATAAAAAACCGAAAACTGGAAAGCGTTAGCGTAAAGCAAATAAAAAAAAAAAAACACACGCTTTGAATACCGCACATTTCCACCCCTGTACACATTGTTTCCACCCTATGATATCTAATATACGCCCACATAAAACATTAATCCGTTCCCCTTTCTTTGCACAGAACTTTTCATTTGACAGATTGGTCTAAATTAGTAGAGTTTTTTTTATTTAATTTAAGGGGTAATGGATAACTGAGTACTGTTTGCGTTGTCACGAGACTTGGGAGTTATTGGGGCTATTGTTGACACGGCCAGTCGAGCATCTTACTTGTCCTGTTTGACGTTGTGCGCTTATTTGATTTGATCATCCCCCCTTTTTTATTAGTTTTCGCTGTAAGTGTAAATAATATTTCTTCGAAAGTTCGAAGTAGTGAACAATGAATGATTTTAATTATTTATCGTGAATATAGATTACATTTATTAATTACTAATGGTTGGTATTAGCATACTGACAGACACAGAGTTACTTTCGCGTTTATAATATTATATAGATTATATATATGCATAATAAATTATAAGAAAATATAGAACATATTCTAAGAACGTGTGCGTGTACACTTATTTTAATTTTTTCTTGATTTCTAAGATGTTCATGTGGAAGTTTTTGTTGAATGTTTCGACTTTTTGCATCACATAAGTTCCCGTTGACACTGACAGAATATTTTTCAAACTGTGTCATATTATGTCAGTTTCAAAGGTTCGTATATCTACTCCTGGAGATGTGATAATAGAAGTTATAATTTAAAAAAATATATATAGTTTTAATTTATACTTTCATAGTTTTTTGGTATAGACGGTTCAAAAATTTACTATTTAAATACTAAATGTTCAATATTTGTATAAAGGGTTAAGATTAGGTAGGCTGTTTGGTGAGGGTTAACTACGTTGTTTTTCCTTTCTTTATTCAATAAAATCGATGACTTTTCTCTCGTACAATATTATACATATCCAAGAGAACTTTCAAATTTGCATTTTTTCAACGCTACAAGAAGTTAGCTATATATTATAGTTAGTTTTTTCTCTATAAATTATTGAAAAATTGATATAATTATTAACTAACACCGATCCGTGAATGACTGCATATTCTCAAACCCAATCTAAGTTACAAATTAATACTTAGGTGAATGTAATGTATGTAAATGGCTCTATAAATAACCGTAGGTGATAATATAAAACTCAGTTATACTACACGATATGGTGCGTTTGTGAATGAATATACAGTTGTAGGTGTGTGTCTTGTGAGGAAAGAGATCGATGCATTTATGCTAAAATTAAGTATTTTTGGTGAAATTTTTGTTGCGTTCATTGCCGCAGTTCAATAAGTATTCCATTACAACGCGGTCAAGTTACGTACAAACGAAAATGAACTTAAAAGCAAAGTGTTATGAGCGAAAATTTTGTACATCGCGTGTCATATGTCATCAGCCTCGCTTATCACGATTGACAAGGAAATCAGAGATACTAAATATCGATGTATTGAACGTAATAACATTGCGGTGTAATGTGTATAGTTTGAAATAACTAATTACAGGAATACACGCTAAATTCTAGTTAAACCACAGTGTAGAGCGCTCTCGATACAATAAAGCTTGGTGAACGACCACAGACAATGACGACATACATTTTTTTTTTTTTATAATTTATATTTAATGTTCATTTGTAATAAAATTAATGTATTTTATGTTTTATACAACAAAGGAAATAATGCATCAGGGCCGAATATTATTACTTGATGTTTTATTTTTTTCATGACATTTAAAATTTAATATTCTCATTAAATCAAACGAATGCTTAAAAAGCCTACACATATATAACATCAAGTGATATTTTAAAGTAATTAAATTTGTCGTGTTACTTTATATTATTAGTATTTACAGGAAAACGTATTTCGTTTAGTGCTTCCCTGATAGTCTGCGTCGAGCGCTGTGTGGTTTATTTCTACCGCAACTGCAAAGGGTTATGCTTTTAATACGTATCATGTATACCGCTTTAGTATCAACGTGAGGACTGATTTACACAAACGAACTATTCTCAACTTAGAGATCTTAGAAGCGTCCATTGGTTATTTCACTTTTACGCCGTAAACACTGACGGGTAATTGGCTTAATTTTTTATTTGGTTTAATATGACTGTCTACTCAGAACAGGTAATTATATTTCTATTTACTTATTATATTTTTTGCACCGTATTCTCATATTATAGCAATCGTATGAGACTGTATTTAAGTATTAAGTCAGATTTTGCATAATTGTTGAATATATTAAAAAAATATTCTTCCGTCAAAAACTATTTTCTATAAAATAAATTTAAAATATTGTGTTTATCGCAATGATTATATCGTTGTGTATATTCTGTGGTATTGATAGTGCTTGAACAAATATGGCCGACGCTGGCGGCCGGCACTTTGTAATTGTAGCTGTTAGGCGCGAAAATCTCGCGTCGGTGAATAGACTCCGATTTCACCAGACTTCTCGTTACTGGTGATCTTTAATTACTATTCCCTGGTCTGACTCTTCGCCTTGATTTTAGAAGATATTTCATTTATATTCTGTTGTTTGTTTTATTAGTTTCGATAAAATGAATATAAATCCTCTAAAAATAGCATCAAAGTGCGAGTAATTTAGCACATCTTCGAAATCACTGATTTGACAGATTTAAATGAAATCTTCTAAATTAATACCATAGTCAAAGACATCAGTTATGTATCTGAAAATAGAAGTAAAAATCAATTATTGGAATTTTTGTTTTTGAATTTCGATCATAGGCGTATACAAAAAAATACCTTATTAAACTTATAATACTTATAGGTATCGTTTGAATACGATATGTTAATCTTAAGAAGAAAATACACTAAGCATAGAATTTCCTTTTTAATATATTAATAAGTACTAAAATCATCAAATCAACCGTTTCCTTTGAAACCAATTTCACTTTGTTTAAAGAAAACAAGTTGCTGTCCTCCAACGAAGCATTAGTGGTTCAAGTGGGGTTCTGTGTGCACAGTATCTTATCCTATTATATTAGACAAACTCTCTTTATTTGATCAAATCTTTTGACGTCCTCTGGACCACTCAGTTCCCTTTAATCTTTCCGAGGTTTAAGTATATCGGTTGAGTAAATATATTTATATTTGTCATATTGAATTTGTTGAGTCCAAATGGTTTACGATATAAAATTTCTCGTTTGTCTTTTTATGAACGATGTGATTGATATTCTTCGCGGTTTAAGATGAAGGCTGAAGAGTGGGAGGGAGAGGATTCATGTTTATTGTCTTTAGTATTTTAAATTATTTGTGTTGTTTTGTTTATAGTCACAAATGATATAGTATCTTGGTGGCCAAAGTTGGTAGTGCGTTGGCGATGTAGAAATGGTTAAAAATGCTTACGGCGCCAATGTCTATTTTTTGGACATTGAACAGTGGTGACAACTTACACCAAGCAGCATTTGCCCGTCCGTGATATATGTATATTTAACTCTATTATTATTATTAAATTTTACAAAGACAATTTTTCAACTAATTATAGTCGTCGAAAACTCTTGTTTAGCTTTATCATGAATATGAATTAGCCAAGAGAACAAACCTCAACTTTCGATGAGATTTTGGCTCCACAGAGGACAGTTAGGTGGATCACATCGCCCCTTCTTCGCACACTGTTAAATTACATACAAATACGTGAAACCTTTATGCTAATACTCGAATAATATCTAATATGTATTACTATAAAATTATCAAATAATTAATATACAACGTATTCTTGAATAAAATTGTAATTAGGCTTATCTATAGTTTGTTTTCAAACGACAGTTGTTTTTAACTAAACACGGATACACATGTTTTAATTTGTTCCTTGGTCATTTATTACGAACTAAATACACAAATGTAAATGAATGGCTAATTATAACTTTTCAAGGGTGTAAACTCTGTAGGTATTACAATTTGTGGTTTTTTTTTTTTGAGGATCGTTATGAAACGCAAAAGTATTATCTTCACGATAGCGTATAGTAAATTTACTTTTTTATGACGGCAACATTTTTACGTTCTAATTTTATGTTAGAAATCGCAATTCAGATTAAAATACTCTTTGGAACGTTGGTATTTTGTGTTTAAAAAAATCGTTTTATATTATCTATTATAATTTATTTAAAAATTCCAATTGAATGACATTTAATTTTTTGCGCGTTAGGTATATTAAATATTTGACAAAATCGGCTTGAATTAAAAGCACTTTAAGCGACAAATGTTAAAATAAAATTTAGATAATGATAAGAAATTGGCGATATCGAGGAATATTTTTATCGTTTAGTAAACGCACACCGATTGTATTTATGTATAAGAGGAAACGAATCTATCTAGGTCTTTTATTCGTGTTAAAAAGCCGATAAAGTAAAAAATAGCAATTAGTATATCTTTGAAATACAGACATAGAATTATAAGGGGGGCGATGCACGCGACGTAAACTTCAATCAACTAAACCTTCGACTGGCGATTAATTATGACTATTATATCTAACACCAGTTAACTAGTAACAATACTGACCTTAGTTATACTTTGGGCTATCTCGAAGCTCTAATTTTTTCCTAGATGGCACGCATAGTGTCACCATACGCAAATATTTGATTAATTAAACTATTATACAAGTCTATATGATAATTCATTCGCCAGTCGGTTTTAACGTTTTTCCAGATAGGTATTCATTTACTTAACGTAAACGTGAAAAACGTGAAAGTTTTCATTTATTATAATTACTATGAACGTTATAGTCAACGAAATCAAAGACGTGAGTCATGAGTTCAGTAATTTCCTATGTATTGGTACTGTGTCATGATTAATGGTGTTAAAGTTGTCAAGTGCATCATGTAAAGGTAATCACTTAACAACGAGTGGACCTGATTGTAGGTTTTAGTGTTAAAGTGTGATTGTAAAGTACCTATTAACTATCCAATGGTTATGTGATATATGATGTTGCATGGGTGGGCGGTTTGGCAAACGAGTCCCCTGATGGTAAGTGGTCGCTGTGCTGCCAATAGACAGTGGTGAGAAATATGCCTAATGCCAACCTTTAGAAATGAGAAGTACAACCTACAACCGGAACGCAACAATACTAAATATTGTTGGGTTATAATAATAGATAGAATATTTTTTTTTTACGGCATTTGTTGGCGGACGAACATATGGGCCACCTGATGGTAAGTGGTCACCACCGCCCATAGACAAAGGTGCTGTAAGAAATATTAACCATTCCTTACATCACCAATGCGCCACCAACCTTGGGAACTAAGATGTTATGTCCCTTGTACCTGTGATTACACTGGCTCACTCACCCTTCTAACCGGAACGCAACAATACACAGTACTGTTATTTGGCGGTAGAATATCTGATGAGTGGGTGGTGGACCCAGGCGGGCTAGCACAAAGCCCACCAAGTAAATACATGTAATCTATCCCGATTATGAGAGAAATTTTTGGACTGTGTCAATAATTCGTCAATAATTAGTCAAGTAAATTATTGTTCATCACATTGTGGTCAAAGAAATACCGTTCGCCGAACCCCTATGAATCCGATCGCGATCAATAGATAAAGTCTGGTTTTAATTATGAATTCATATAATTTCCTGTGTTGTTTTTTTTGTCCATTACAGTTTTAACTGCATTATATTATTAAGTCATCGAAAGGCGATACGATAGTGATCGGGAAACTTGTTTTAAAAATATTAAGTCTTTAGATTGGACACCTCCGATGTTATCTAACACGCCCTAGAAATTGTATTAATTTGCATTTAAGAATAATACGTGAAAGCGGACTTGTTTTGTCGTGTTAGTTGTCAACTTAAATAAAGTAAAGAATTATTTTGACCGAATTCAGAAATTTTCACCGTAGTGATTAAATTATTAGGGTGATAACCGAGTACCGTTGAACTACAAACGTTATGGTCGGTCGTTTCGTTTGATATTTAATTTATTTATCACATTGGACAGAAGTATTATTTGTTATTACGTTTCTTAAACAAGATTTGTGTTCTTGATGAAGTTATCGCCTATTTTCTTGGAAATCATACATAATCATTTTATTATTATTACAATTGAGCCGAGATGGCCCAGTGGTTAGAACGCGTGCATCTTAACCGACGATTTCGGGTTCAAACCCAGGCAGGCACCACTGAATTTTCGTGTGCTTAATTTGTGTTTATAATTCATCTCGTGCTCGGCGGTGAAGGAAAACATCGTGAGGAAACCTACATGTGTCTAATTTCAACGAAATTCTGCCACATGTGTATTCCACCAACCCGCATTGGAGCAGCGTGGTGGAATATGCTCCAAACCTTCTCCTCAACGGGAGAGGAGGCCTTAGCCCAGCAGTGGGAAATTTACAGGCTGATTATGTTTATGTTTATTATGTTATTACAATATTTTCACTATGTCACTGTAATTAAAATAGATAATGATTTTGATATAAAAATCTTAATATATGTAGTGACTTAAGCACGTGTTTAAATAACGCCTCGTTATTAAACATGATTCATATACTAGGCGACCTAGATTCAGACCTAGCATAATACAATAGAAATAGAAAGTACGAAATGGGCATTGAAGGGTTAAAACATTTGAATTAAGTTATAAAAAAAAAAAAACACTCGATTAATAGGATTACACGCATCCATACACAGAGTGAAACTGATAGACTTACTAGGTACACACCTCGCATACGTAATTCGTTTACAGAAAATACGACTCTATTACGTGCGCATTAGAACGAGATTCGAATGTAGAATTTTGTCTATGTAGGTGACGTCTAGGCAGGTGTTGCGTGCCGCGAAACCTGCAAGTAGTTTGGCATGGTTTTTGTTACTTATCTATTAAATACTAGCTATGAATTTATAATCGATTCAAACAGTCCGCTTTTATTATACTTACCGCGTTTTCACTTTTAAATATTTTATATTCGGGGGATTTAATATTTACTACCGAGGGCGTTTTAGTGCCCACCTTTCGTTTATTTTACGCTTTTATTCATGACGTATAATTAAATAGCATAATACGATATTGTCAAAGAATTAGGTTAATTGTGAAATTATTGCTTAGCCGGTGTAATAAACTTTGTTTAATACATAAAATTGTTACGTGTTAATGAGGTGTGCGCCGCAATAGTCCAGTTTCCTCATAAGTTCTACAAACTCATCAACATCAAAATACATGTATTGTGATGTTTAAATTCCAAAAACGCATAACGTAATACATGAAATTTAAATAATAAAAAACGAAATAATTCGATGCGCACTCGTACATTGTTACAACAGTCAAAATAAATACGAGCGACCAATTAAACTCTGATCTTTGAAATGGAACGTTCGATGATAAATTTGTCAAATAAATTCAATGTAAGGCCGGCGCTTCCCAAACTTTTATGAATACGTTATAGATTCAAACGGCCGACGAAGTCGACGAAATGAATATTATTGTGCTTTACAACCGCTATTATTTACTTTTATAAGGTGTTTAATGGTTTCTCAAAGTTAACGATACGTTTTGAATGTGAATAAAAGTTTTTGTCACGTCGACTTCCTAGCTCACTTCAAACGATGTGTGTTGACAAAAAATACTGTTATGTCCGCGTTGACCACGATGATGATGTCTGCTCGACACTTTTCTTGAAAATAATATCGCTAATTGATTTTTTAATGGACTTATTTTGAATATATTTAAAAAAATAAAAATAATGTTATGGATGTTGAGAACTCTTTTTGTTTGTGTTAGATTTTCAATATTTTAAGATAAAATAATTCTAAAAATTTACATTCTAGTTCTTAAATCGTTACATTTCATTAAAGTAGTTAACAAAAAAAACAATAATATATTCTTGTGAATAACAATGTGAATATAAATTAATTAATATTAATATTCCCCTACCCCTCCTTAAAAACCTCTGAAATAAATGATAACTAACATTAAATATTTGATCGTAAAAGGTTGTTTGTAAACAAATATTTTTGTAATTTTTTTAGTTGCTGGTGGGCAGCAGCGGGGCGGGTAACGGCGGAGCGGCAACTTCGCCTGATGGAGGCTCAAGCTCCGCGCCGCCCCTATCGCCTGGCGGCTCTGGGGTAGTCGGAGGTGCCCTATCCCCAGGCGCGGGAAGCCATGCCAGTACCCCTGCCGCATCCTGCTGCGACACGCCAAGGCCTATCATCACCGACCCAGTATCGGGACAGACGGTCTGCTCCTGTCAATATGATGGAGCCAGGCTAGCATTGACCTCGTATCCAAGACTATCGAGTGCAGCGGTTGGTGTTTACGGGGCCCCATATCCATCAACGGATCAGAACCCATACCCCAGTATCGGCGTCGACAGCTCAGCGTTCTATTCACCATTGGTGAGTCTACCTTTCAGTTATTTACATAATATTTGACTTCGTATAGTTTTCGTAAATCGCTGCCATCAAATTTAATAGCAAGTTGAACAGAAAATGAATGTCGGAAAACACATTCGCTCGGAAGATCATACCATATATTTGTAGCGCCAGCTTGCCACTGTCTAATCCAAGATAATGTTCGGTTCTGTTGCCAAAAGTAGAACAAACAGGGCCTGCAAATTGGTACGAATAGGTCGTTTGCCGTTTGGCCATATACGAAGCAAGGTTTATCGCTCTCTGCGATACTTGTTTAGTTCTGGCGTAGCGTGCGAGCGTCCAACCGGTCCGTGGGCGCTGGGCCAGAAAACCACCGACACCTCGCAGGCCCCGCCACCGCCCTGTCACGAAACATTAATATTTAAACTTGAAAATAAATTCGAAAAGCGACCGCCATTATTATACCAATTACATTCTCTCCGACCGACGTTGGACGTCTGTGTTTTTCGAAATGAGCCTGATGCTTAATTTTTTCGGAAGTGCCAAAGTTCTTTTTCGTTAGCGTCATAACATTACTCTTGCGGTTCTCGAAGAGTGTCGGTTTGGCACGTCGTCTACTGGAAAGGGGGACAAATGAGCGGTTGCCGGCCGCAGGATCCTTAATCCCTATAAGGGGCGTAGTCTAAAAACGTAATCCCCGACTTAGGTCCTTTTCTCAATAATAAAAAGTGCAATTGAAAGACTATTGTAGAGCGATTCGGTGTTATTCGTTTTTATGTGATTTCAACTTACGACACGGAGCACATGTGAAATCCGCTAAGCCCAGAAAATCCTATCAGACGAAAAGATGATCCGGTTTTTGTCAAGTGTTAAGAGGAAGTTCTCGGCTTAATCTCCAAGTGTTGAAACGCGATGGAGAGAATTATTTCGATGCTTGAATTTTAGCTACTTTGGATTAATTTCTAGATCGCGCCGCAGATAATAAGCCCGTGAAATTATGATTAAAATATGAGTTTATTCAACTTGGTAATTATAATATCGTATGATAACTCGTGGTAGGTAATTGTGGATGCATCCCAAATCGCCGGCAGTGAGATCTCTATCTGTCATTGTATTTAACGAGGTATGTGAGTACCTACGCTCTGTGACCCTGTTCAGGTTTAATAACAGGTGTTTAAATGTATGTATACTGTCATTGTGTGCGGTGCGCTCATACCTAACTCACGACAAGCCCGGCCGGTTCCGTGCAAGCGACAATTTAGCGAACAATGCCGACGCTTCGCCACAAATATACCGAGGCTGACTTCGTAAGTCTTCAGCGTGGTTTAGACGAAACGAGATCTATTTGTATAAGCGTAAGATTGAATTTCCAATGACGACGACCGACAACCATTGCCGGTAAAAATATTCAACTGCCATTTTAGTACACGAGCGACTCCGGTGGCGCCGTCTATCGTGCCGGAGTCGGTAACAATACGCAGCGCCATCTTTTGTCTATTGTCCGCTTTTTATAATCAATAAAACGGTGTCGTTTTTTTGCTGCTTTCAACATTGTGATTCATTAGCTGTGAAATTAGCGTGCACGGCTTAATAAAAATATTACGTTGTACCAATTATTTCTTAAAGATTCTTAAGCAATTTTGAACGAAACCGTTTCAACAAGTAAGTTTTTAAAATACATTTAGTTCGTATAGAGTGCATTTTCTCGAATTTCGCGATATACGACGTTCATAAAAGTAGTCTAGGTAATAAAAAGCGGAAAAACAAACAGTTGAGATCAAAGTCAAATAAAGAAATTGCCAATCGAGTGAAGTCCTACTCTCATTGGCCGACGGAAAGCCGCACTTTATAAAAGCAATTTCAAGACAGTGCCTTCAAACGGAGAACGCGTCTAAAAGTTTATATTACTTAGGTATTTAATACTTGGAACTTTAAGGACCTTTTAAAACACAAACATTTATGTAACAATATATGAAAAGGTAAAACGGAATATTTTAATTTCATGTTATAATTTTCCTTTTAAAAATTATTTTTGAATTTTTAAGTGTTTAACTGATGTCTTGTAATAACTTTTATCGACATTGAGTAAATGAATTGGTTTCCATTTGAACTCTACAACCCTTTGAAACGTTGAAACCACAAGCCAATTACGTCAAATTAATCTCCCTAATTAAGGTTAATCATTAATATCACATGTTTGTGATAATAACAAAATTTAATGAACGCTTTACATACCTTTGTCAAATATAAATTCCGATTGGATTTCGTCCGATTGAACCATTGACGTTAATCGGCTTCCGACGGCGTTTAATTTGTTATTAATAAAATTTAAAACAGCTACACTAACTTGCAACCTATCTATATACATTGATAGTCCTGACTGATTTGATGGCGAATCTCATCTACGTACAAGATATATTAGTTTTCGAGTACGAGTACGTAAACAGAGCTGCATCGTATTCGTAGTCCATAGTCCACTGGGACGACAATTTAATATGAACGAAGACAGATCAGGTGCAAGACCAATAGCATTACCTTTATGACGTTACTAGTCAGATAGCCTCAATATTTATTGAGTTGTCCTGCGATTTAAACTCTCTACCTCAGGCCATTTCGCAGTACAGGCTAGCCACTAGACCAATGTGGTTGTTTCATGTGATTTAAATTAACGTAAGTAATGAGCTACTGATTTTGAAATAAGAAGAAATTTTTAATGGAAACTTATCAAAAATTCAAATGGTTTGAAATTGTAGCATTAACTATTTTTTTTTATAGTAATAGTTATAATAGAGACAAATAATGATCCCGTGTGATTGGGCATCATATTTACAAGCTTATTAACTTCAGCAGTGTGATTCAATCTCTGTTTCGTTCGCTTTTGGATGTACCATTTTTTTTTTTTTTTATAATTATAATTATTATAGTCCGTTATCGCATGTGATATTCTGATATTTCACGCTCGTGTTCTGCGTTGAGTTTCGAGTTCCTTTTTACAGATTTCTCTACAGTCGCTGACGAGCCAACATTGGTTTGCCAACTGAATTTAACATAACTCATATAATTGAGATGAAAATTTGGTGATGGTATTAGAAATCTGTTTTTTATTATATGTTGTCAAACAGGCGAATAGGCCGCCTGATGATAAGTGGTCACCACCGACAGACATTGGTCCAGTAAGAAATAATTACCGTCACTTACGACGTCGATGCTCCATTAGTACATCACATATTCTACCACTTAAGAGCAATACTGTGCAGGGCGGATCTACCATATGGCTTTTTGGGCTTCAGCCCAGGGCCCCGTGGATGGGGGCTCCAGCTAAGTCAAGTCAAAGCCAAAAATAGACGATAATGCGAAAGAATCCATAATTTTATTAAATTAAACTGATCGTATGGTTTACAGTCCTGCGAGTCCTGCAATTAATCAAACCCATTCAATTAATTTAATTCAAGTCAACGTTCAGATATGTCTCAGGTGGGCCCCTAAGTAGTCTTAGCCCAGGGCCCCCTAAACTTACGGTCCGGCCCTGATACTTTGGTACCTATCCATACGAACTTTCCCAGATCCGTACCACCAAGTAAAAGTATACTAACTCTTCTAGTATACTTACTATTGTAATTAGTTTCATATTGAACATACAAACTATTTATATGTCTATTTTATGTTTATTTTAAGCTATTAAGTTCCAAAGAAATTTAAGAAAGTAACAAACTTAATTCATTCATTCGAGTCTAAACTCAGTGCTTTGTTCGAAAGTATCAGTTCATTTCATTATCGCGTCCAAATTAAACGTTTGATAACAAAAAAAAAGACTGTCCCCGGCCGACTGTAAAAAGGACAAAACGCCAATCCAAATATGTCACTAATCTTAAGTCAAGAAGTTTAGGAACAACGAGAAATTCAATTAAGGGGTGTAAGAGTGAGATGGAAGATACGCAGGAGCTGTGTAAGAAGGAGATGGTATTATAAAAGTGAAGCGAATCAGAATTGGAAATAGCCTTTAGGTGTTAATTAGAGCCTTATTAAGCTGTCTCCTCCCGGTGGGTGGGCTGACTCTTTCTTCATTAATCACAAAACCTGGTCTAATTATTGAATTTCAATATGAGTTCATCTGAATGTATATTTGTATGTTTAACAATGTCTCTGTCTATTTGTTGATAGTTTGACGGGTACTTTTTATTATCATAAATGCGAAATTAACTATCTGTAGATAATTTAGCTGTTACTTCATATTTATTTAATAATTCTTCTGTAAATCTGCATTTGTTTACATATTACTGGTTGAACTTGACACAAAATATCTGGTTTAATATTAACGTATACAGCCATACTTACTTTATCGTTTAAGTTATCTGTAGGTATATATTTAATACTATTATTAAATGTAATTTAATTTTAAATATTTTTATTTACAATTGAAAAACGATGACAAGATTGTTTTTTTTTATTTTATATATTTACACAAAATCTTGACAACGTGTATAGTTTAATTTTCGTCTTGTTGATGGTTGGTCTCAAGTCCTGGCTTCAAATCCCAGGTTAGATCAAATTAAAATTAATTGAATTTTACTTATAAGAAATTCAGTTCTGCCTTGATTTGGATGATGGCACTGCTTAAACTATTGTGCCTTTAAAAGCACGCAAAGCCTGAATTCATTTCAATCGTGCATCTTCATCTTAATCATAAGATATAGAATCTGTACTTGCACACACTATTATGGTATAATATCTCTTATACAGTTGATTAGTAACCGTTGAGATTGGCCAAAAAGGCGGAAATCAGTCAAGCAAAGAACATCATCATCACTAATATTTAAAGCGAATCAATGCCAGCACGAGTATAAAAAACTGTATGCTTAAAATATCCCGACGATATTAAATAAGTATCAATATCCACCACATAAGAAAAGCCGGCGAGATCGCTCCGAATAAAATAGCGATTTCTGACTATAGCCACATAAACATCTGTGCGAGACATCGGGATCGAGTATCAAGATTAATTAATCCTTAAGAGCAATAAAGTAATTATTGTAATTAAAGTAATTTATTGTACATAGTATCTAGATGGTGCAAATGTATAAATAATGTTTATATTTAACAATCGAGGGTCTTAATTACGTTATAAGAATATTTATTTTTTTAATTTTAATCGGAATAGTCCAACTGGAACTGCAAGAGGCTTTAAAGCTTACACGGATATAGCGCAACGACGGAAACAAAGATTTCTTATGGTTGTAATTACATTGACTCACTCAGTACACAAAACAAAATAATTTATTATTTCTGTATGGCAGAATAATTTATGCGTGGGTGGTACATACTGGACTCGCATATAGCCCTACCACTATTGTACACACCATATGTTATGTATTAATAAGTACATTATATTTTATGATTTCGAAGGTTAGTTTGTACTTTTCGCTTACAAATCGTTAGCCAAACGTCGAGCATAGGAAACGAAACTTTATTTGTTTTAAAGAATTATTTTAATAAATTAGTATTTATAGAAATGTCGGTCGATTATAAGTGGATATTTAATGAATTCTACAGTAATATTACGTATTTTTAAGCGTGTATAAATATTTAAATACAGTTTAAATATTTAAATAAAACTAGTATTATTTTCTAGTCTAATATTTATAACAAAACGTTACAAATAAAATATAATTGGAAACTAAGCAGGCTAACCGCTGAGCTCCGGTCTATTACACAAAATATCTGTACGTGGCATCTATGAGCCTCACCAATTAATTAGGACTCGCGACCTTGCCTTCTGAGTAATGGCCGAGTTTATTTTATTTCAACACTAATTAGCCCGAATGGGACGGCAGGAGGACATAAAGGCGGGTTTCCTGAAATAAACGCGCTAAAATTAAAAGTGTTTTATTTTGTTTTATTTTCGGTTGAATTTACGTCTATTGTTTGAATATGTTGCAATAATACCTTCGTTAAAAAATGTTTAAATTATAAAACGAAAAATCACGTCGGCTTTTTTTTTTATTTACTCACAACTAGGCGAAGGTATGTGTTTTTAATGATATTTCGAGACAAATCACATGCATGTTGCTAATAATAATATATGCAGGTATATATTATTTGATTAAATATTTTTCGTAACAGGTTATATGACGAATATTAATTATATGCATATAAATATAAATATACAGCCTTATAAACGTGTGTTTGTTTAGTTATGGTTCAATTAGTTCAATTATTATATACTTTTTGTGTCGCTTAAATTCCACAAGTACCAATTTGTTATAAAAAATGAAAATAATCTTGTTGTCATTTAAAATTAACATATTATAACGTATTAAAACTACGCAATCAACACCTTATTTGACACCTGTAACTTTGAGTAATTTTATTTGACTCCGATGAAATTTCAAATTGGACGAAGAACTTATTTATTTCAAAGCGAGTTTCGATATGACAGTTTATATTCTAAGTAATAATACTTTTATAGGGGTAGGGAGAAGTACCCACATTAGTATAAATAACGATCGGATTTCGGCGAAAAGAAAATAAAACACCAAATACCAACGTATGTATGATTATAATGTTTAGTCTTATCTCTTTCTTATATATATCTGCTATATATATATATATATATATATATATACATATTTTATATAAAGAATGAATATATATATATATATTCATTCATTCTTTATATTCTTGCCTTTTGAACATGATATATTTACCTCTGCTAACGTTATAATTATAATTAAGTTTATTTAAGTCTCATGTCTCAGACATGCTATGTAGTTGCCGACCCGAATATTGTATTAAGAAATAAATATTTAAATTTGACGATAAACTTTGTACTAATTCGTAGTTTGACGCAAATACGAAAAACAGGTTTAAGATAACGTAGATACGAAAAAAAAAGCTGTCTATCGTGTCTTTATTTATTTTTTACGTTTGAGAGTTTTTACTGATGGATTTAATTTTAATTCGAGTGCAGTACGATACTAACTTGCCCTTAACACTTGCACAAAATATCCTCAACTTCCATGATCAGTGCAGCCACGAGCGCGGCTGAGATAAATGTTTCAAAGAACATATGTTATTTTTGTAATAATAATCTGTTGAGTGCTGGTATATATAATATAAATATAACATCGGCCGCCATTGCTTCGATATGATGCAATAGGGCCGGTGAAACGTGGGTGGGCTTATCGCAGATACATCGACAATTTGACATAAATGCGTTAGATTATATGACAACCGATAAAATGTTGTAAGGGACCGCTCCGCCGTGATTGACACGCCGTGTGTTTACATACAGATATACCGACGTACACTTCTGAATCGTTATCTACCGGCAGACACATAAGCGCTTCGACGTTATCCGAGCCCGAAATACATGGTTCCACAAATAAAATCTGTCAGTTCGCAACGCCTCGGGCGAGTTCGGCGTAATCGTCTACAAACAATGACCGCCCCGCTACCCTCGTCTCACCTCGGACGCGTTAATTGCTTCGCAAATATACTCATCTTCGCACTAAACGTTTACTTGCCGACTTTAATGACTGGGCAAACAAAGCGGTCGCGCGGTCAGCCGACTCCTGCGGTTCTGCCGCTAATAAATCTCCGGCTTTTCCCCGATTTCCCGACGTCCCGACGTCCCGCGGCGGACGCCGGACGGCGGAGCGCGCCCTCTCCGCGCCACTCTTATAAATTACCTACACGGTTTCACCATAAATCAAACGATGGTCGAGCTAAATGCATTTACTATTGTTTGGACACACTTCGCACCGAAATGTTGACCACAGTCGGCATGTTATGTCGTAGATTTGCGGACGCAGCGCTTCGCAGGAAATTCGTAACGACCCTCCGCCGGAATCGAGGATATTGCGAGCGTTCCGCAAGGAGACGCGCATTAATCGTAATCACGTAGGACGCGACCGATCGGAAGTCGACTAATGTGCGCTAATTGAAACCGCCGAAATTAAAACGGGAATAAAGACGTTGTTTTTAAAAGCAAAGCATAGTAATTATATCGAACGCGGCATTAGCGCGGACAACAGCCAAAAGGTGCTCACAGACCGTTATCTCGGCCGGAAGTTGAAAAAAACCCGATCCAGGCGTAATTTTCGTCCGCGAGCGGTCGCCGAGCATTAGGATAAAAAACGACTCGTCGATCGAACTTGAGATAGCTCGTAACCGCGTCATTTCATTTAAGTTTGTTTTAGGATTCCTTTGTGCATTATGAATAAAACATGCCCATAAATTATGTCAAATGCCTCCCTTCAACGGTGGGTCACATAAATTTAAATGAATGTTTCGTCTGTAAATGACCCAACCCTAGGCAATGAAGCGACATACGACAAATAAATAATAAAAAATTACGCGCGTAATTTAATTTTTCAATCAAAACTATCGACGACGCGCGGCTCTCATTCATACCTCATTACAGAGCACAGTGCCAAATATGTTTTACTTCTCTTGTGCTGTATTGGCATACATTTGTTATGTTTATACGTTTATAGTCTAATGTTTAAATAATGAACTGATTGAAGCGCGTTAACAAAGATATATGTGATTTTAAACATGAAAGCTTTTATTAATTAGCATCAATGTTCAGAAATGATCAGTCATTTATAATGATTTATTTTGTCATTTTGCACAGACCTAGTTCACATAACACTGCTAGTGTATTAATTCTATCTCAGTAAATTATAAAAATCTATTCATATGTAGTAATGTATGTATCTATTTCCGCTGACGTTTTGTCTAGGAAAACCTACAAACATTCAAGTTCATCAAAAGGCGTGACTTACTTTATCATCTTAGACAAAAGCAATAAATTCTCATGTGCCACGGCCACATGTGCACGTGCTCCTTGGAGTAGCACGGTGGAATAGGTTCTAAGCGATTTTTCTAGCAGTGAAAACTACGTGCTGTAATTGATATATTTTTAAATTTAAATCTTGATAGTTTGACTTGTGCGTCATTAATCAATCGCCTCGGTAAGTGAGTGAGCAAATGTAATTAGAGTTTGCTTCGCGTTGACAGTGTAAAAACTTATTCGAAAAATTAAAAATATTATAATTAATCAGAACTAAAAATTACTACTATAATTTCAACACAAATGTTCTTCGAAGCGATTAATAAGTTAACCTATTCGAAATTTTATCGTATAATTCGTATAATCATATGACTTACATGTTAATTATTCGGGTGATCAAAATTAGACGCTCTTTGTTATAATGAAACACTTTCTAACGTATCATCTCGACTGTAATTAAATTTATAATTACATGTATTTCTTTTTCATTTCCGTAATTGCAATGGTAACTTAATTACCTTTGAACAGTCATTTATGTAGTAAATTTAATTTTATAAATGTATTTTTAAAAAGAAAATGATAATTAAAGTTTTCTTGTCGGATATAATATTATTATTTTACGACTGCTTTTTTGATTCAGTTCTTGATATATGATTTTACCTTAGCACGTTTTGCTTAGCACGTAGAGCAGTTGGTTCTGTGTCTTACCACCCGAGTGGTATTCGGTGTCTCGTCGTATAATAGAAGAAGAGAGTGCACCCGTGTTAGTGCACATACTAAACTCTATAAAATGTGTCGTGCAGTGGTCCAGTCACGGTCAGGAGGACATCGTCAATTATGAATATTTTTGTTTATGTGAAATTATTATCGTGAATTGGTCTGATATGAATCGAATGATCTTGAATGGAAAGTAAACTACTGCTCATATAGGAGACTTTTACGGTAAACAAAAAAAAAAATTGCAATTATATATTTAATTTTAATTTATTCAAGTTTTTAATTTATTCCATAAAACATTACGCGCTTAAACATATTTTGCATCGTAATTAGTGAAATCGAAACGTTTATTTCTACATTACGTTCAATGTTAACGTATTATATTCTATTCCGTGTTAAGCGAACAAAAAATACCGTTGCTGTAAAAACGAAACATCAGACTCGCTTTGACAGTAATATACATACATTCAGCGCAGAATTCGAAAACGCATTGAATAGTTAAAATTTATAGACCCTTATAATATTATGACACCATAATTGCTCGGTGTGCCTATTCCAGGACCACCGGGGTACAGAGACCCAATTTGGAATAGAATAAATGATCACGTCACAGGCGACAATACCGTCAATGAAGATGTCGCGCTAGACAATATATTTTTTATTATCAGCGGAAAATAACCCGCGTCGCTTCGCATTTGGTAAATTTCGACTGCGTTTTTTGCGAGTTATTGTAGCGATTCGGACAGATGTCACGGCCAGGGAATCCAGGATAACAAAGCGCCCCGGGGGTGCATTGTGCGCTCCCTCGACCCCCCCGCCGACCATTAACACTGACACCTCAACATTCACTCCACTATCAAAATAATATATTAATTTATACAATATATTTATAACGCTCTGTAATAGCTATCTCTAAATGGTTTTTAATGTCCTCGTTTTATTGGTAATTTATACGTTTCCAGCCGTTCACCCTCTCGGCGGCTATTAGAAAACGGGCCCGAGTTTTTATTTCAAGTTATTAGTTCGGATGGTTGAGTTTTCGATTGATTATATTAGGTTGAGTTTAACAGGTATAATTTGCGGTCGGTGGAGCGGGACGCTTCGGCGGGTAGAGGTGACGGAGTCGGGTTCGGCATGTGCGGATTTAGATTGAGGTGTCGACGAACGTCGTCGCGGAGGCGCGTCGGCGCGACGAATCAATCAGATAGACTCGATAATTGATCGCGTAGACCGCGTCCCCCGCGCCCCTGTCCCCTGCCATCCCGCACGCTCTCATTAAAGACCTTCTGTTGTTTGTTCTCCTAATTAAAGCGGAGCTTTATCGGTTTCGGGGTTCTAATTGATACGATTGCGAGAGTTTACGATCGTTGAATGATCGCGACGTGCTGCGTCGGTTTGGGTGTAACCGTGACCGCGTCCTTAGCTCCGATTGACTCGTTTAATCCTGGTTTATTGTTTATTTATTTACGATTACCGACGTCCGGACGCGGGATATGTCTGAGCCGATAATAAAGGGTTTAATTACTATCTGGCATAATTAAACAATTATAAAACTTAAAAGAGGCTAACTTATATTATTATTAATATGTATTCAAATCCCTTGTATTGTTATTGTTTTATATTTTAAAACTCGACTAATTTTTCACGTAGCAATGAACGTAAACCGTGACGATTTCATTTAGTGTACTGATTAACGGTAACCAATAAAATTCTAACGAGAGAAAACAAACAACTTAATTTCCAATATCGAACGATTGCGATAAAAACGCGCCGTTAAAAAACTTATTCGATCAGTAATACAATATCACGGGTAATAAAATAATATTAACCCGCCGAATCGCCTTCACATTGCGAACGAAGTGGAAAATGAGCAATTTTGTTTAAATCACAATCTAGCGATTCCTTGATACCCGTGAAATTGCCGTAACGATATAAATGTTAAATAAAACGTAAAATAAAATTGTTATGCTTCCACAATCAAATAATTGTAACATACCCAAGAGCCGGCGCCCGTTGACGCTCATTTCATAGCTTATTTGGGGGAATGTTTTATTGAAGTTCGCCACGTCGTGCTCCTCGTTGACGAATGTAGACTCTAACAGACAAGCGATAAGATCCAATATCGCGTCCAATGAAGCGATTGCGTCACTACCAGCATGAAATGACTCTTTCGTTTCTGTTTTGTCTTTATCCACTTAGAGTCATTTTTTTTTCTACTCGCTACAATTCACTTTTAGGTTTTGCAAGTCGTGCTCAGTATCATTATTATTTTATAACATGAATAATACAGCACTTTTTAGTTTTAAGGGCACTTACCCTCGGCTTGCTGTAAATAAAAAGATAACAGCTGAAAGTTTTCATTGTATTCATATTTTGTGACTATCATTTTTTTTTTATTGTTACAAAGGATTCGTTAATATTATTATTGAAATATATTGATATCTGTGGAATATAGCTTCATAATGAGTTGGCATATTTATGTTTGTAATATTTTATATTATTTGCGTTGAAAAATAATCTGATTATATATAAAAAATTTTAATGTATATTGTCATTGCTCTAAATGGTTTACGTTATATGTCATATAGGTTTAGTATTTTTTCAAACAGGCATCACAAAAAAGTCCTTATTATTATAGATACGTCATTCTGAAATTGTAATACTATATTAATATTTCTTACATTTGTATTGCGATTTAATGACCTTAAAAAACATAGCTATTAGACATCTCTCATATTGTTATTTTAATGATTATTAAAACTATATGTTTACAACTGTGATTAGTAACTACAAAGAGTGGGCGGCCTTACGTGGTATTGTAGGTACTATTTACAAATGCTATTACGACAATGAATAATAATCTGATTTCCACTTCAAGTGTCGTCATATTTTTGCCTCTAAGATTGGTCGAAAAAATACCTGCATATATGGTCTTCTAAATAAGATCTCATAAATATCCCAAGAGTGACCGAAGAACTGTATTATTAGGGAAACAATTTGGAGTTCATATCGCCAATCTGGCTGGCGGATTGGTGGAAACATACGTGTCAGAGTTTCATCCGACACATGCTGAATTCCGAACGTTTTCCTAAGCCACTAAAAAGAAACTCAGTGACGCAATATCTTCTATACGTCTATCTATTCTAATTAGTGACGTTTTGGAATGCCTACCTGAAGAAGCTGTTTAACAAAAATACATAAAACTTAAACCAGAAACCGGAGCGCGTTTGGTATATAATATTATTATATAAGTAACAGCGTTTTGCAGTGTCACGCTCTTTAAATTTAGACGACGTGACAAGCGCGAATCGTATTCTTGTAATATAATAAATTGACATAAGTATTGTAGGAATACTTCGTTCACGTCAATTTAATCGGTTGCTACTTTATACGAGACCAAAGAGGTATTATGTACTTCACTTAAAATAAGGTAAAGTTAGCTGTTGTATAGTTATGGTGCTGTATCTATATGCTGTAGTTTTCGAAAGTGATTGTTTCAAAGGAATTACAGAAACGATGTAAGATGTTATGTCCCATAATATCTTACTAGTGACGCAAGTAGGTATACTCTTCTGACTGCGCCAGGGACCACTAACTTACTAGGATTGTTAGCTCGTCAAGTAACTAATATTTATGAAAAAAAAAAATGACAAATGTATATAACAAAATTATGATAAATTATTGGTGACTACTTACAATCCCAACAAAACGAACGTACGGTTTGAAATTAATTAGGACAATACGTCAAAAAAATTGAACTTGTGTACCTAATATTCACATTCACAAGCTGAAACTATTTTGACATAAAAATATTAACCAAAGAGGTTAATTATGTTTGTGAGTTGCTAGTGGAAATAAAAACTTACTTTTATATTTGAAACACATTAATTAAATGCGGCACGATCGTAAACTTATCAAAAAATATACCTTTAAAAACAAACTTTGACAGTTATTTTTAACTTGTAATTATATGTTTTTCGACAGCGTATATGTGTGTACAAGTTTTTTTTTTTACGATTAAATATGTTAATTCTAATATCAGATGAAAAAAAGTAAAGCAAATCCTTAATTCATTTACATCAGTATGCAATTTATTTTTGGATTCGATAATTATTATTTCGTTAAGAAATTATTTTCGTAATCGGAATCATGTTTTGATAAAACAAAATTAAAAAAAAGTTCGTACTTTCAAAGCTAAAAAAATACTTTTTAATTTTATTTTCACAAACCTCATGGTATTAATTTATGAATAAAGTGGAACCTTAAAAATAAAATATTAAGATATTTTTATTTAAAATTGAATCCAGTAATATAAATTTAAAGAAAATTTGAATTTTAGGTATTCAATAAATTTCAGTAGGTAGCCAGCGCTTGATTAAAGCCTCACCTACAATCCCAATGAACCAACACCCACCAAATCGGCACTTGGCGCAAACACGAAAAGGCTTCATTATACGCAGTTTATGAAGCAGAAAATGCATACAATGGAGCTAGTAAAACGACCCTTAACTGCCAGTCGGCCAGTCCTGCCAGATTTGGATGATGAGTGGCACAGATTTGGCATTGGCACCGACGGCGCGGCGCCTTCTCTCGGCGCCTGCGAGGGTGGTTTATGAACCGTCAAATAACTTATCACTGGTTTAATGCAATGAAATTGTGATTACCGCTCTGATCATTTCAAATTTGATTTTTTCATTCCGTTACAGGATAATTGTTCGATTTTTAAATTACTAATGTATTACTTTTTTAAAATTGACATTTGGTTTAACGAAGTGTTAAATTGACGAAGATCATGTACTTATTTTTATAAAATAGCTGACATATTTCAAATCTTCATAAAATAATGAAATTTATTATTGTATTAAATAATTTAAAAAAAAAAAAATGATACTAAAATTTTCTGAACCCATCCGATTCGAATTCAACTTGAGAAATTTTGCAACGAGGTTTGTTTATAAATCTAGCGAGCCGTGTGAATAACGCTAATAGTGGGGCCGGCCCCTTCGTACTGTTTATATTTATTTGGGGCCGTAATAAGGCCTCTGGCGCGCTGACTCGAAAACTGTGCAGAATTGATTAAAACATTGTTAGATGCAGTCGTACGGAAGAGGGGTCAGGATAAGATTTTTAAAGGTTAATAAATGAGGTTTATCGCACTGTCAAATGGAAATAACCTTTATATTAGCGGCAGTCATTAACAGATCCTAAAACGCATACGTAACGACGATACGCGGTTCGAAGTGCGTGTTCTGTGTTGATTGTTGATGTTTTATTTTATAGTTGCTTAATATATTTTATGAAAGTAAGTCATTAATTCACAAGAATAATTATTGGAATCGAGAACTTTTCTATGTATTAAATACCTAACATAGATTAATATTGCGTTAGAATAATTATTATTTTATTAGAACTATATTTTTGTAAATTTAAATAACGGTCAACATTTCCTTATTGACTATTAATAATTTTACTACATATATATTTAACATTATATTTAAAAAATGATAACCTACTTAATAAGTACATGAATAATATAATCATATGTGGCAATGTCTGTCATAACATAAAATTAACTTTATCGAAATATAATCAATCGATAAGGAAAATCTAAATATACAAAAAATAATGAAAACATCATAATCCCATTTCCTACTATGATTAATATCGTGACGGCGATGACGCGGTCATTATTAGCCAAACTTACTCAGGCGGGCACGTGGCGGGCAAGGGACTCCATCCCTCACAGTTAGGGCACGTCATGACCACGAGGAGCTCGTTTTTACATCGACCCACAAAAGAGTTGCGAATTTGTCACTGGCTTATTTTGGGGGACAATGATATAAATTAATGATGCAGTCGCGAAATCGGGGAGCAACCATTTTTCACGATTAGATGTGAAATTCCTTCGCAATGAGAAAAACTACAGTTCATATTGTTTAATCTTAACTAATGGGATCATGGTGAGAGGGACCGGTGAGTCTCTAGGGGTCTACGTGAATATTTCGAAATATTAACACGTTTGCACTTATTCATCAGTGCTTGTAAAAATAAATAACAATAAGCGGTGTTCTTATCGGTACATTTACCTTTCCTAGTAACCGTTTTTTGTCGAATAATTGTTCGAAATTCAAAAACAAATCTAGACGTTCCACGTTTGAATTCATAGACTGTATACTTGTATGGGGTTTTTAGGTGGAAATTCAACCGTAACTTTTTTAATTAGATACAAAATGAATAAGATAAAAGTTTATATAATACTATAGGTAATATATAGGAACTTAGGTACAAATAGACATGGCCTCTAGCTGGAAATTACAACAAAGTAATAGCACTAAAACCTTCTTAATGAAAAATATATATAAATACATTTATGGTGATCGGTCAACCGGTCTCGAAGTCTATTTATCTAGACAGCATTTATAAATAAATAAGATGAGTGTACAAGCAATATATATGTACGTATATAAGCGTCGTAAACCATAAATATTGATATATTTTAATTTAAACTTCAACACTAAAAATTAAAATTTTTTATTCATGGCGGTGGATGGTCGGCCAATGACCATACATGGTCTGCCTAGCTATATAAAGTAAAATATAAAATGTACAAACGAATTCTATAGTAATATACGGTTATATATTGATTATGAGTAGGCTTTTAAAGCTCGGTGCTTAAACGAGACAGCGCTTTAAACGAAAGGGAAAATTCGATAAATTTTTGTAGTTTTCTACCCTCACGGGTGAGATATTTTCGTGCATTTCAAATGGGCGGCACAGCCGATTCAATACGACAGAATCATTAAACTGATTTCACATTTAGAGAATATACCGATCAAAATAGTAAAAAAAACATACGTACTACGTAAAGTACTTTACAGCTTTGTCAAAGGTTTAAAGTAATCTTAAATTGTTATACGCGTATACAAAAAAATTAACAATGATTTTATTATAAACTGCTTGTCAGCCGCGGGTACGCCCGTTTCTTAGGGTCGGTCGTAGGTTTTAGATACAAAAAAAAAAATAAGTTTAGTTAGGCAGACAGATAGATAGAGTTACTTTCGCATGTATGTATTATTATATATTTACATATTACATTTATATATTATATATAGGTGTTATTTATTATTTTAATATTGACTTTTTATCTAATAGGTATAATATTTTATATCTCTAAAACAAACAAAAAAAACGCGGTTATTTTACAAAAGTATATATTTTAAATTATAACGTACAATGGTAAAGAAACGATTGCCTTCAGCCAACAAATAAATTGTAAACAAACTATTATTAAAAAAAAAGAAAATTGTACTGAGTGCCTTTCGCCGTTTCTTTCAGATATGAAGTACTTCTTTTCGAACATTTTAGATTTCTTGAAAATCAATAAGTGCTTCTATTTCGTAGAATGATTTTGACTTGAAATCTCACCTACAAACAGCATCCGTTTCCCACTAGTAAAGCGCGCGAATATTATTTTTAGCGGGCAGCTGTTACGCAAAATATATTACAAAACAATTGTTCGAAAATTAGAACATACAATTTTACTAAGAGGCTTAATAAATCTTTAATTTATTGCGTCTGAAGATATTTAGAAGTTATTTATTAATGTTGTAAGCTGCCACGTGAAATTATAGTAGTCTTTTGTAATGCCGTCAGCTTGTATAACGGATATTATATTGTGATACAATAGTCGTGATTGGGCCATTGTTTCATATTTTGACATCGCTGCTGAAATTAACTTAAGTGACAGAAAAAATAAACATACTATAATATCACGAAGTATGCTAAGCGACGTCTCTTACGCAGCCTATGTACCTACACTTGAGTTTTAGGCGAGTTCTAAAATTAAATTGGAAAAAATAAAAATCAGAACGTTACTCTTAATTTAAAAAATATATATACGAATAATCGTAAAGTTTGTTTTAATCACACGAACATATTCCAATTTCAAAAAAAATATTTAATAAATACATTCAACTTTAAATAATATTTTTATTTCTTTAGGCGTCGCTCCTTTGCTGTACCTTTAATATAATTTCTCAACGAAAATTATCGATAATTTTTTTCAAAACGTTTTGTCCACATCTCCTCCGGCGATATTTCAAAGCACTTAATAGGCTACAATTTGTCGTTGTTATAAACAAACGGATGTCGGTTATAGTTACCCTATTATCCTACCATGCTAATACAGTATTTAATGACGCTTAGAGACCTGACCGTCTTATTAGTAAGTGTGGAATAAATTGACACTAATTTATATTATGTCTCTTTCTAGCTTATTCTGTAACTCGTGTTTTAGATAGGGAGGCAAAGGAACGACTTGACACCATAATTATTTAACGTCATTTGATTATTAGATAATTTCATAATTATATAATGGCATGAGTAAAATTATCATATTTTTAAATTTAAAATTTTTTACTTTAATATAAATTTGAATTTATTAATATTTAACTTTTTTGAAGATATTTTTTTTTCGTCGTGTCCTTTATTAATATAAAAAAAAATTAAATAGTTTGTCACGTTTAATAATAATAGCTAAAAATAAGAACCGTTTTTATACGAAGGTTAAAAATGGGTACCTAATTACTGAAAATGACTTATATAATATTTAAAATATTATAATACATCAATACACGCTAAAAATATTCGATAGAAAAAAAGCGTTCGATTTTAGTTAACATCGATATTGCGTCAACATAACGAATAAAGTATCCGAACGTTTAGTATTACAAATATATTTACCGAGAGATTCCAAAACACAATCTATCGATTTTCCAATCCGCAACAAACGACATCAAATGATCGAGGCGCGAAAGAGGGTGGAAGGCTAACAATGCATCCTCACTCAAAACCGGGAGAAACAAATGTATAGAGAGGTAGAGCTCGTTCCGAACACCACTCCATATTCAGGATACCTTACTTATAAAGGACCAAGGGGCTCCGGAGACAAGGGATTCATTCCCGGGACAAATCATTCACACTTTTAATTTAGTTGCTCCTAATGTATGCGAATAACTCCAAGGGCTGTATAAACCGACCCTCTTATTCACTACGGTTAAACAGCTATCACACATAGGGTGCGTAGAACTTAATAGTTCGTCCCCCCCCCCTGCGGCCCCTCTGGCCCCCGTGGCCCTCTCCCTGGTACATACATTATGCAAATACGTTAGTGATATGTCAGTACACATGGGACGTTTATTGTTGTTACTCAGTTT
Organism: Vanessa tameamea; assembly: GCF_037043105.1. NCBI lineage: Eukaryota > Metazoa > Arthropoda > Insecta > Lepidoptera > Nymphalidae > Vanessa > Vanessa tameamea. The sequence goes on along the minus strand of NC_087341.1, from coordinate 1,150,796 downwards.
ATCTGACTATTGAGTTAACTTTAATTAAATTTAAGACGCATTTGTAGGGTCCTTTGACTGTATTATGTTGTGATTTATACAGTTAATAGTTATTTATTTAGCTTATACTCATGATATTTATTTACATTAGTTCATTTAAATGTTGGAAAGATGAATTGTATGTGTCAAAGTAGGTATCGTCGGTAATATTAACGCGGAGATGTCGATACAGAATTTTCGATAATGCTAATATTTGAAAATGTTAAAATAACATTTGTGGACATAAGAAAATGAACTGCAATATAATTTAGTAGCATAATTATGATTTAAAAATATGATATTGTATTCGTAGTGTCACATTACTTCGCTTGAAAAAGATTTTCCCTCTTTGTAAGTCATCGAAAATCCTATGGGAATTTGAAATAAATAACGACTTGGAAAATGTTACAGAAAATTTGTTTGTTCGTTCCGTTCTTACGGTAAGAAGGCAATTTCTGGATACTTTGAAAGAGATATTCATAATTGTTTGATGCTGATTAAACCACGTTTTATTTTAAAACTCCGTTTTAATAGAAACTTATCGTGTTCCTATTTAAGACACCGACATTAATCAATTATTTGTCATAATAATGTAGTCAAAACTCGGCTTAACGTGTTCTTAGACTTAAGAAAATGTTCTAATTTTTTTCTTATTATGATAATGATATATGTGACATTTTATTCTTAAAAGTAACGGATTTCAGCTTGAGCATGTGTGAAACTATTATAGCTTAAAGCGCTTGACAAATTTCACGCTGTTCGTGTGTATTTATTTATTTTATATGAAGTGTTGCTTAAAGCGCAATCTTAGTTAACACATTCTTGCAAAGTACTTGTAACCCTTTGATAGTTTAGCCGTGAAGGCGTTACGAACTGACTTACCTACTTGCATAATAGATTTACTAATTTGAATATTCCGGCACTGTAGCTTATAACGTGTTGCTTTTCAGAGCAACCCGTACGCGCTCAAGGAAAGCGGCGGCGAGATGTCAGCGTGGACGTCAGCGGGCCTTCAACCCTCCGGCGGCTACTACCCTTACGACCCGACTCTGGCTGCGTATGGGTAAGTCTCGTCTAATCCTTATTCCCATTGCGTACTCCCTAAGGCCCTTTGGAGTAAGATAACGCTTGCGATAGTACACCCTCGATACAACGCAGTGCGAAGGGCTCATTTCAATTCAGCGGATTTTATCGCTTGTGCAGATGCGTTTTGTTATCGGGTCGGAGTTTTCAAATTCATTTGGTTAGGTTATTAATATATATCACGTGTTTCAATTTGGTTAAATTATAACATCGATACACCCCTCTACATTTATAAGGGTCATCACTATTTTGTTTTAGTGTTGTGTTGTGTATAAACAATGTTACAAGCATATTGGATTCGAATTTTATATCGCAAAAAGTTAATATCAAAATTGTTTATTCTTAATTGTATTCAATTTTCGTAAAGTATTTAAATTACTAAAATGGGTTAAAGACTAAAATTGTAATAATTTAATTTCTTTTTTTTCTGCATTGTAAAATATTTTATCTGAAGTTTGTTGTTATATTAAAAATCGAACATACACGGAAATATCAATCAAGTTGTCTATTTCTTCACAATAAAATATAATAATAATTGGAATAAATTCCTACATGTCTTGTCTTAAGATATACCTAAGCTCCACAGATCTTCACGACAGACTTGAATAGATCAGAAAAAGAAAATATATCGACGTCTCGTGGTGTTTATTAACCGCAAAAACGCTACCAAGTTGAGAGACACTCTAATGTCAGTACCATTATAACTGTTAGAACCGTGTCTAAGAACGTTCCATCCTAGCATCATTATAATTCGCATCTCGTACATTTCCCATGAGTTCCATGGAATGTATCGTTGATTGAAATTGTAAAATGCTAATGTATAATCCTTTTCAAATTAACACGGCCAGACGGAGCGCTAAGTGCACGCATCGCGTTTGGCGGTGCGTGCTTGCCGCGAGGGACGGACAACTTATCACTCCCGGTTTTCCCCCATCTCGTTTCTTTACACGACCATCAGCGTGTATGACAGAGACGGATGGAGCATCCATTCCGCGCTAGGCCCTGATTAATTCACAGTTTTTCTTCGAAAAGCAATCGCTCGACGCGTTCCGTTGACGTTTTCGGCAAACATATCGGCTCGCAGACGCGGCTACCACGTTCTGTATCGAGATTTGAGCCTGCACGTTATGTAAAGCTGCTGTCACGAGATGGCGCTCGTAGCTTCGTTCGGGTTGTACCATTTAGACGTAAACTGTTTATGTGTGAAAAAAATAATTTTATAATAGTACTTATTACGTAAGTATTGCTACACATAGCCATAGTCACAGCCGTAGTAATTACATTCCACGTAGTTGAAATCAGTTAGTGTGCTAACAATTAATTATAGATCCTACCTAGGTGACATTATTTTATTGAATACGCTAATATAGTTTAATAATAACCGTTTCGCACAATATAAAAATAAAGCAATTGAATCTGTGCTATTGTGAGATGTCGAATCGAATATATTTTTTTATAGTTATTGCACATTTCGAAATCACGATAAAGATTGCACAAAACTACGACACGTTCGTACGATGGCTGATTACAATGGGTAAAATAATCACAATTATCCCGTCATAAAAAATATGATTCCTTTCGTAACCGCTGTAAGCTAATCGTTGAACATGCAATCGTAATGTTTATTCATTTCGTTTATTAAAGACGATCGTCAGCTTGAGAAATAAATAAAAAACACTCGCGCACACACACAATTTGCGTATTCTCGTTATCAGCTCGTTATTTTTGTGATTCGATTATTGCAATTGACAATTAGAAAATAGTCTGTGAGAAATAAACATTCGTCAAGTTTTTGTACAACAACATTGTTGTATCGTGTGTTCCGGTTTGAAGGGTGTTTGAGCAGTACAGGCTCAAGGGACATAACATTTTTAGGTTGCTCACGTAATAAATATTAACCATAAATATTTATTACAGCGCCAATATGTATGGTGGTGATCACTCAACATCAGATGGCTCATTTGTGTCTACTTACTTACATTTAATAATAAATAAATGTAAAATGAATAAATCCGTATCTATAAAAGGATTTTTTGAATTTTCAACTTAAAGGGGAAAATGGGAGGGTTACTTTGTATGAGTCTCACCCGTAAGAAATCAAAACGGAAAACATAAGGCGTCATATCATAGCTAACAATTGAAATGAATGTTGTCCTGACATATTAACCCACCGTTGTAATTAAATAGCATATTCCAATCAATATTTGACATCATTCTCGTGTATTTTTTATATTCAAATACGTGTTTATTTTAATTTATTGAATCCAAAACACTAAATCCTGTAGGAAATTGTATGTCATTATTTAACAAAAAAAACTATTATTTCTATTCGAATAAGACCTTTAATCAAATTAAACGAAAGTCAATAAAAATATATTTATCACGTAAATTTTTGTAGGTAAGTATACTGAAATAATCACAAAATGAATAGAGTTTTTATACGAGAACAAACTCAAAATTCATAACATAACACGATCGTGAAATATCAGAATAATCCATGCAATATCAAGTACTTATAATTATTTTTACATTTAAGGAATACCTAGTCATAATCACGTATCACCTTAAGTCATTTTTCAACATATCATGGTCGAAATACGAAGTGAGTTCCTACGTAATAACATTGTTGCGTAAATAGTAATCACTGTCAAAATGTTATTCTCTGTCATTATACTCGTACAAAGAGAAACTGAGATCGTTCCTTTTTTGAAATCGGTTAATAGTTCAATCAAATTAATGGCAACAATGGACTCTTATGTGAACAATATAATATGTATATTAGCAAAGTAACTGAGACGTCTTGGATCTCATTTTCATTCAATGAATCGAGTTTCTTTTTTCTTATTTACTCATTCAAATTAATTCAAGATGTCTATGGATTTCGCTGTTGTATGAGCAAACTAGATATTAGTTTGTATTGGCACATTCTATTATGACCAGAGTTTTATTATCTTTAAAAGTTACGTCTAATTCAATCTAAGACGTGTAATTATTAACTGAACGTTATTCTCCTCTAAGTCTTTAGTCGCAATAAATTGTTGGTGACGCTTTATTTTTAAACGAAGAATGCGAACACATTCTAAGTTTAAAAAATAATTCCAAACAATTATTTTTTTTTTCAAATAGAGACATTAAAAGCATATACAAATATTATACCATTGCCTTAAAATTATACGTAATTATAATAAAAGATTAAACGTATTATATACATCTATATATACATATTTAACAAGCATTTTCATTCTGTTAATTAACCAAATTAAAATTAACAAAATGTTTTTTTTTTTATTATTCACTTGGTAGTAGGGCTTTGCGCAAGTCCGTCTGGGTAGGTACCCACTCATCAGATATTCTACCACCAAATAGAAATACTTATTATTGTTGTGTTTTAGTTTGAAGGGTGATTGATAACTGCAGGCTCAGGGGACATACCTAATATGCTACTTCCTAAAGTAGTATAGTATGGCACAGTGGTGTGATGAATGGTTAATATTACTTGTGCCAATGTCTATGGGCGATAGTGACCTTGGATGGTGATGGTGGCTTACCCGCCCACCTGCCTTTGACATAAAATAGGTATACATATATATTAGGTACTTGTCATGTCCATAAATATATATTGTATGTAATATATACAGGGATTTTATAGCTTTTTCCAGGACGGTTGTATTGACCTTTACTTAAGTAACCTTTAATTGTTGTTATGTTTAAAATTACCCGTATCACTTAAACCTTTTATACTCATTGTCATAATTTTAATTGTATAATTAACACTTATTGACCTTTGACGTCTTTTTTTTTCAAAACAAAATTTTGTTGAATATTTAACATTTTTTGTATTATTAATAATATAAATTAGTAAAATCTACAAAAACATGTAATTTATGTTTTTCAGGTCAATAGTCTAAAATCAAAATTTGTAGAGGCACATAGAGCTATGTAAATAATATTAATATATACTAAAATCTACTAAGAAACGCTAGAAAGCGTTAATGCGTCTGGAATATTTTTTGTATACATTTCTTTTTTAGTCTTTCAGTAACGCAAAACATAATACATTGAGGTAGTATATTATACACTACTCTTTAAAGCTACGCAGTAATTGAAACAATTAATATTTGTTGTTTTCCAGTTTGAAGGGTGAGTTAGTATGACAGGCACAAGGGATATTACATCTTATTTCCTAATATTGGTGGCGTATTGGCTATGTATGAAATGGTTAAATCTTCATGCGGCACCAATCCCTGGATAGTAGTGGCTTACCATCTGGTGGTCTACCGATACCGTATAAAAAGTAATTAAAGACATTATTTTTTAAACCTTCTTTTCAAATTAAACTTTTTCAGCTTTTCGTGTTAATAATATGAATATGTTTTAAAAACCTCGTATGTATAATAAATAGATACGTACGATCTAATGAATATTTAATATATTTTGTAATATTATCTCTAAAGTTTTGGTTTATCGGGACAGATAAAATTGTTTCAAAATTTTATTAATTTAAAAATATAAGTATTATTCATGACAATTGCAATTACTCTGATATTATAATTGTAATATATATAATATTACTAGTATCATAATTGCTACACAAATCTCCTGTAACGGCAAAGATAACAGCATATAATATAATGAATAAATAAAATCTCTAACGGATGCAATGAATATCATTCCCACTAATTTAATACCGAAGTGTCTATCGTTAAGATAAACATCGGGTATCTCATAGGACTGTCATAACAACATATTATGTGGACGCATCAATTAAACGCTCCGCGGCGCACTTGAAAATTTATCCGCTCATGAATCACGCTGGAATTGGTCAAAAATAAGAAAAAAATCAAAGTACATCACAGCGAAGTTATGCTGACAATTCGGCTGCGCTCGACTTAATATATAGCAGGCGGTGCGTTACAATCTAAAAATAATTAGGAGCGACATTAATTTTTATGCGTAAAAAAGAGAGTGATGGCATCGGGCGCGGCACACGGAAATACACGGAAATACACTGATCTATCGCTCCCGACACCGGTCGAACGTTGCATAGAGGTTGATCGAACGACGCCTTACCCGCATAACGCGAACGTTTGTGACAAAAAAAAAACCGACCATAAAAATGCACATGTAAACATTACTCATTCACAAATTTAATCGTTGTGTATTCATACCGCAGCGAAAAATTCAAGTGTCTCATAAAACGCAGCCGAGTAATAAGTTAGACGGGTCGAGTGCGCTGAAAAGCGTAGAATAACAAAATTTGTCGGCGACGTAGACTTCAGTGGAGTATTGTTAGCGTATTATTTGGAACAGCCTGTAATCTGCCACGGCCGCCGCGCGCCGAAATGAAAAATTACTTGGCTATTTTTAACAAGTCTCGAGTACAAAAACCGTACAAAAATTAGAGAAAAGAGACGAGAAGCACTTGTACCGCACCATTGAGATCAAAATAAGCAGGAAATTACGTCGCTCGGGGCTCCCGGCTGAGGGAATTATTTGTGCGCCAACGATTTGGACCGTTAAATTTTAAATAAACCAAATAAGGAACGGTCGTTAACGAGACGCGTCTCTAAACGGCGCTTTTCGGGATCATTTTTTACTCTAACAAATATCGTGGGCGCGCTTGATTGAGACTCAACGTGACGCGTCGCGTCGACTCGATCGCGGCGATAAATCTACGCAATGGGGATAGTGCGTTAAAATCGGATGTAATTGTTATTAATCGATGTGGTGAGGTATCGGCCCCGGCCTCGACGAGCTCCGCAGGGAATAATCGAGTGATCGAGGCGTAGATGTAAATCGTGCGATGTTACGATTGCTAATTCTAATCCGTGCGAAAGCTCCGCAGGGGAGGGATGTAGGAGGTTGTATTACTTATTTACGCTGGTACATAGTTGAGGCGGGAGGGCACGTGGGCCACAAGCCCCCGGGCACGTAAGCCTCCGATACAGGATTGAACGCACTCAAATATGTAACGTTCACCCCGACCGCCCGACCGCCCGACCGCCCGACCGCCCGACCGCAACCGTTTCCAAATACTTGTCTATTCAATTTTACTCTATTACGGCTCGTTTTACTCGATTTTTACGATATCTGTTTTTTATTGGATAACTTAAATATACGATACGAATAAATATAAAACCTTCATTGTGAATGAGCATTAAAATATTTTTTATAAGTAAGAAAGATTGTCTTTGCTAATATCCCAACTTGTCTTATACATATAATTTAAACGTATATACTTACTTCACATGATTTAAATCTATCTGAAATTTCGAATAATTTGCAAAACCAAAATAAACATAGTTCTTTAATGCACACCTCTCTTGTAGAAAACGTACCTACATTTGACAGTGGGCTGAATCACTGAAATTAGTCTAATTTTCTTTTTTATAATTTTCTCACATTTAAGTATAAATAGATATGAGTTTCAGTCTTGATAGATTAATAATGAGTTATCAATGAAACTATAAGCGCAAGAACATTTAAATATCAATTATATAAGATTAATTAAATTGACAGCTACCGTTTCGCCGCAATGTTGGTATTACTGAGGAGAATCGGCAAGATTTTATTATTTTTCTCTTACATTTCTCTAATTTTACGTTTATTAATTTTTCTTCTTATTCGTTCTATCATCTGTGTTTGATAGTTTAATTAATAATGCAATTATAAATGCACAAAATTCACCCGCGTCAAGGTTTCTTAGGTCTCGTTGGTAACGTTATACCAAAGCCTATATACAACATCACTAACGGTCATTTCAAAAACAGACAGATTTTTTGTAATTGGATTGATGGGTAAGATGCCTGAGATTAACGCATTTAATAAACTTATCAGTTTTATATATAACTACTGACCGACTTACCACGAGTACAGTTTATTAATAAATAAAATTAAATTGTATGATGTAAATATATTTTATACTGTATCGTAGTCAGGAATAATAAAACTTTCCATCAGTGTATTTTATAGTCTTTCATAGTATATGTTACATAATTAATTATTAATGTAATGACGATAATTTTAAAAGTCATTCGAGTGAGCGTAGGACAAAGGTACATTAGTATTCCTAATTAACTAAAGTTCCACCAAAAAGTCTTCGACTTGACAATCCTCACAGTATTCTTGATTTTCATTACGACGCAATACCTTGACAGAGTTCGAATTATTCCTAAAGTAAAAAAGTAACACCTGTAACTACCCCGCCGCTGAAAAGGCCCCTTGAGAAGGGGGGTATGGTGATTCCACATGAAGTAAATTTTCAACTGACACATGCAAATCTTTTCCTTTACAGTCGAGCACATAAAACGTGCACATAAAAATGTAACTTGCCCGGATTTGAACTGGCTATCATAGGTTAAGATTCAACTGGGCCATCTTAAATTATACCTTATATAAATTGAATTATAATATTATTTGAATAAAAAAAAACCCAGTCAAAGTCTTGAACTTCCACAAGATAAGTTCTAATATTTATCATTCTACACATCCAATCATTCATTCGTTCTCTCGCTCGGTTACCGAATAGTTAAAATCTTTTATACTGTTTAAAAATGTGTCGTTTAATCTTTATCATTTGACACCATAAAAATCTTAACTGACAAACTCATTGATTTATCCTTTGCGACGTGAAAAATCTTTTGTGTAACTGTTTTAAAATTAAATGTCACTTACGTCGTTTTGTTCCCAACAAAATGGAAAGGCGCGTCGAGAAATCTATATTAATTAGACGGTTTATTGTTGTCTCGCAGCGCCTTAAGCGCTGATAGCTGAATCCCATGAATGAAGCGTACGGCGTTAAGCGCTGTATTTCACGTTTTAACCGCTGTCTTCGCCTGCTGTAGATTTCTGAAGAGCTTATTCGTGTAAAACTAAAGCGGTCTGGTTTCAGCGGCTTTGTGTGGGTATGCCTTTGTCAAATACATTAATACGTTCTGATGTGCTTTTAGTTGAGTGTTTTTGTGACGGACGCTTAATTAATAGATATTATTTTAGATCGTGCGCGTTTTACTTTAATACTCTTAAGGTTGTTATAAAAAATCGTGTATATTTTTCTATAAATAAATTGCATGAATAATTAAATAATTTATACAAAAAAAAAAAATTGTGCATTTCATTTGAACTGTAATAAATTAATTTATACAAATATATCGGCCATTTTAATTAGTTTTTTGAAATTCGATCGCGTCACCAGCCTGTAACCGGTGTCCGCGCAAGATGGCGTCCCTATCGATCGAACACTTACGCCCATATTCTACCCACGCTTGCGCTGCAACGCCCTGATGCATCGAGGTGCAAAATCCCGCCCTCGACTGACAAACTAGTGTTAATTTTTTGTTGTTTTTAAACTATCACTTTTTAAAATTCGAAGAGTCTTAAAAAATAAACACAAACATAGTTAAAATTGTAGTTTACTTGAAATGTTTTATTTTCCTCGTATGACACAACAAAATATTTATCCATGAGGATTTATTATTGTCTATTTTATATAGCGACCGTGATATTAAATCAAAGCGTCACAACACCAACAAATGGTTCCACAGTCGCGAATCTCATTCGTATCACGTGCGGAAACGATTGTCGGAGTTATTCGATACTAAGCCCTGCAACCGCCTCACAAGGTAGCAATTTGGGTGTGAACGTAGCAGGTCGGGACCATTTTTTAACTATTTTCACGCGCGGAACCTATTTATTGGGCCCTTTAGACCGCGCCTTTGTCATGTCGAGAAAATCGAAGTCAGGTACGCTCCGCCTGGGGGAATGGAACGTTTCGCCACAATTACGTTCAGAATGTGGATGCAAATGGCAACGTGGGTTTAAAACTGCTCTCGACGCGAAACCGCCGCAGCCGGGCTTTATTTTTGCTGCCGTTACGTTATCTATTGCCTCAAATAAAACGCCTATCTGTTACGAATTGAAAAGTCCTTTTATTGAAAGCTGCGAACATTCCGACGTATTTTTTATCAACGCTAAATGTTTGTTAAATGCACGACCGCTGGAAAACGTTTTTGACATTAACTCTTCCATGTTTCCCTTTTGGGTTCGTTTTCAAAGCTTTTACATTTCGAATGTTTATTACTTCTATATTTTCGGTTACATTTAAATAATTTTACGTGACTAAATGAATTTGGAAAATTCGGCTCGATGTAATTTTATTTTTATTGTCTGTTGCGAATTTATGAAAGGCCAGAAGCGTTAATTTTTAGGTATATGGATAAAGTTGTGTTTGTCGACAGATATGGTGCTGGGTACGATTTAGCAGCCAGGCGAAAAAACGCGACACGAGAGTCGACCGCTACGCTGAAGGCGTGGTTGAACGAGCACAAGAAAAATCCTTACCCGACTAAGGGCGAGAAGATTATGCTCGCGATCATCACGAAGATGACCCTCACGCAAGTGTCCACATGGTTCGCGAACGCGCGCCGGCGTCTCAAGAAGGAGAACAAGATGACGTGGGAGCCGAAGAACAAGACCGATGATGACGACGATACAATGCTCTCCGACGAGGAGAAAGAACAGGAGGATAAAATAAAAACTAACAAAGGTTCGTTGAGTTCGATCTCTTTTCCAACATTCGACAGTCAATTTCCGAAGCGGTTATGCTAATAGATCGCTCGTCTAGCTGAGGCAACGTGCTCCGACTCGGATTGACCGCCGAATGTTGATTCAGTCTCGATGTTTCAATCTGCGCATATATACTTGTAACCATGCTGCTATGCGACTTGTATGTATACCATTTCATTTGATCGTTGATGTGCCTCTGCGAATGCAAATCGATTGTGCCAACTTAAGTATGTACTTTATTGATGCGTGTCATTTCAAGTTCGGTTCGAGACAGTGCTGAACGCTCAAATTGCTTTAATTTTGTCGGTGTATAAATCGTCGAGTGAATTGGCATAACCCGGTCGAGGGCCGGAGGGTGTGCGGGACCCGGAGAGGAGGCCGGGGGGGTGGGGAGAGGGCGTGTGACGGGAGGGGGGCCGGTCTCAGGCGTGTAACTGTGCGTAACCGCTCCTCGCTGCCGGATTTCCTATTTGTAGTAAAGTGGGCGGCGCCCGGGCTCAAATTTCATATAACGCTTCTTCCGTCTGTAGGTACAGGCCGACGGAGGTCGCATTCAGCGCGTCTGACGATCTGCCCTACTTCATGTTCTTGCCAAAGGATTTGTCGGGCTCGTCGATCGCTTCTTTTATGACATTCGGTTGAACGTAAGTAGGAACGGTTCGGGGGATTTATAATGTTTAGCGTTTCAAAACAATATCTCTTTCATTCCTCGTTCGTGAATGGAAAATTTTTTAATGCGTTCGGCAGTAAAATACAGACGTGGGGTGGTTTAGCGCGAAGTGGTTTTTAGTTGCGGTTGTCAACGTCATAAATAAGGAATTGTCGTGGTCGATTCGGGATTTCGAAATTCACGGGGTTAATGGATCGGGGGTGCGTCGCGTCACGGCTAACAATCGCCATACGTCGTATAATGAAAACCACTTCGGACAGAAGTGCACTCGGTACGCGCGCCGCCTCTAACGCCGCTCGGGGTCATAAAATATCATATAATAACAGGAGTGTCGATGTCAATGAAACGTTAACACGTGTCATTCACTAGAAGAGCCATTCTTTAAATCTTTAGACGCATGTCTACGCACCGATCATACGAAACTAATAAAAAAAAAAAAAATTAAATTTTAAATATCGAAAAAAAACCATCGAGTATCTATCTTGATATAAATAATCTAGTAGCCAATCACAGTCAATAAAATAAAATATATGAAATAAGTCTAGTATAAATTAATATAAGAAAATTACAAATACATTTCTATTTATGAACAGTATTAATATATACACTTTTATCTCATACTAGTGTAGGTGTAAATATATAAAATGAATATTAGTTCACGTATACCTCTTAACAGTTAATTAATGCAATGTTAAACGAATTCATTTGTTAATCTTAATACCGCCTACAGATACTGCAATAAATACCGTAATATATAGTCGAGATTTCTCACACGTTATGAATATTCAACTATTAGAATTTATATTTATATTTAAGAATTCTAAACACTAAAACATAGCTTACCTAGAAAATGTATATATTTATAAAGCAAGAGTGTTGTTAGCTTTATAACTTCAAAACATAATATATAAATAAAACAATTATAATTTACATTACATATATAACTTCAAAATAAACTCAACTTAACTATAACTTCAAAATAAATTCAATATGAACAATTTATATAAATGTTATAGCCATAAACCCTTCCAGATAAATTTATGAAATTTTATCGAAAAAAAAATGCTTTGGTGAGGGCGCCCTGCGGTGGCGTAGCGGCACGTGTCCCGCAATTTCCACGCCTTCCCGTCGGTGATGTAAAAAAAAATACTCCACACAATGTTCGCGTAATATTAACTGTTTCTGATGTTGATGAAAAGTTACTAAATAAAACGACTTGTATAAATAGAATTAAATCATTCTTTTAACATAGATCTCCTCGGTTATTAAAACGCGTTATGAGTCTAACGTTATACTACTAAAATAACTAGTTACACGGAGTAGTTCACTATCAGTAAGTGCGGTTTATAATTTGAATGTAAACGTTAAGAAAAACAAGTCATGAAGACTCCTTGATGTTAACTTTCCACAAGTTAGGAGAGTTCCACTAGAGTGAGTGGAGTTTTTAATAAACATAAGACAAAAATACCAATCAAATGACTTCCAATCGTTCAATTTCATAATTTTGAATTTGGAAGTCCACCTGGAATTGGTGGAATTTGCTTCAACGATTCCATAAGCTTTAACTAAAAAATTATTCGATTACCAACATTATATAATATTAACGTTTTAAATGTAATAATTAAAATACAAGATAAATAAAAGTCTATTTGAAGAAAAGATTATCCACGCTCATCAAGAAAACATTTTATCTCGCGTAATGACCCAAACGCAACACAAACCCGATCCGCCTAATCTTAATCCGACAATATTATTGCATTTCCCATCGCCTAACCAAACAAACCATAACACGCAGCGTCCGACACGCTTAACCATTCTTTTAGCGAAATGTCAATGTTCGCGACGTGTAATATATCATTTTAAGTCGGAGCAAACAAAGCAAATATAAAAGCTTTCACACGCGATCCCCGAAAGTCGTCGGCAAACAAACATCGAAACTATCCCGGGCTAAGCCACTCATGAATAGAAGCGGTCCCCAGCTATGAATGTTAAGTTTCGTCGTGAACGCACGCGTCGCAAACGAAATATTAATCCGATGCGCGTTAATGGAAACCGTGTAGGCTCTGCAAACAAGTGTGTAGTTACTCTGTGGACGTCGCTCGAGGAGCAATAAATTGCAGCGACCTCGCTCGGAGTGCAGTCGAGTGCAGGGAGGTCTCAGCGTCCCTCTGGGCTGTGACGAGTTTTTATTATGTCTCACTCACCCCCGGGTTCGATGACTAAAGGGAAAAACCACTTCGACTAAAGCTTGGTGCACGCTACGATTTCCACGCGTTCGCTACGTTCCCCGAGAGTCGTGGTTTGCATACTGGGGTGAGGTAGGATCTGAAATTAATGGGCAGGTTACACTCGGGTATCGGTGCAATTGGATAATGGAAATTGATCCGTAATGCGCAATCCAAACCTACGAAGCGTGTGCTTTTGTTTTCTTTGCTCGCAGTTCAAGCGATCGGCATGTTGCGTTCGTAACTACAATAACTTATCGTACATTTTCTCGTTCAAAATATTTCTAATTATGTTTCACTTGATTCAATTTAAATCACGTTAACGAAATTAACTAACTCCCATCGTCATAGATTTAAAGCAAATAAGCGACCCTAATAATTTGTATAGAAATTAAATTAATGAACACATCGAACGTATTGCGCGAATAATACGTTACGAAATCATCCAATTCCCGCTTATCTCCCGCCGTTGTGGGCCTTTATTAGATTAATACAATGAAAATTAAAACAATTTGCCGGATAAATATCTTCGTGCGGAGTATCAGTGGCATCCCTATTTATCCCTAGTGAAGGGCAAGCCGGATAACCCCTCTTAAAAGCTAGGAGCAGTCAGCATTAAATGGAATAAAGCGAATGAAGTCGAGCGGTCGCGCCTCGCGCCCCCGCTACGACTCTGAATTTCATTAGGCTCCCGAACCCTCTGCGCCCCCAAAAGCCACTTTACAACGGAAAATGGTATTATGATAATACTTAGAGCCTTATAAAATTTTGCTGAATAAACATTTTTGTGTAATTGTACAATAATACAATTTTTTAAAATCACGGATAATGTTCGGCTCAATTTCGTAACGGTTATGAAACTGGCGAAAATTTTTAACGTTTTATCGCTTCGTTATTTTCCATCGACAGCGTAAAAAGTAATGCAGAAACATCCACGGGTATAGAGAAAGGACGGGAAGTGAGGTTGACCATTAATTGTGCGGGTCGAAGCTCGCATTCCGCGGAGACGAGTGCGGTGCCGCGGGGGAGTCGGGAAATGCGAAATAAATGCTCGGCTTAAATACGAAAGGGATCGGCATCGCCCGCGGCAGGGGAGTCGCGCCCCAAAGTGGTATTTTCACTTCGCTAATCGGATAACCACTTAACGAATGGGTCACTGCACGCCAAACGTATTTTCACACGACTTACCCAGAGGGATGCCGAAGATACCGCATCTTACGAGAGAAAACTTACGTCCCCGGTGTAACGGTCACGTCGGATACGATGCGGACCGCATCGATTTTGAGAAATACGCAATTTAAGCTCTCTCTATTGACATTGCGTTAGTTATAGCATCGGCTATTGCGACTAATCTGATGTCGATGCTTTGTACTTTAGCGTATTGTTTGATTTCGGATTATGATATGAGCTCACGATTATCTTTACAGATGAGGAAAGGAAGGGCGACGAGTTACTGCAGGGGATGCACAGCCAGCTGCTCGGTTATGGAATAAAGGAGGAATCAAAGCGAGGAACTTCAGACTGTGGAGTGCCAATACCGGCGTCCAAGCCGAAGATATGGTCACTAGCAGATACGGCAGCTTGTAAAACGCCACCACCCGCTGCTCAGCCCTGGCCGCAGCACGGTTATGGACCTGGACCTGAGCGAGCTGCAGCCGGCGACGGCAGTTCTAATGGATTCGCTTTACCCGCGACAGCGGCGGCCAGTCCGGCCAGTGGCTCTTACGGCCGGTACGGTGGCTTTCCTGGTGCCCAGTATGGAGGCCAGCACCCATGCGTGCACCCAGCTGCCTTTCCTGATGTTCAAACAGACACTCCACCCCAGACGCCACCCAACATGAAGGTGCCCAGCGTAGCAAACCCGCTCGGCAGTGGTGGTGGGTCCGGATACTGCTTCCCACGGCACCAACAGTCACCGCAGCGTGACCCCTACCACAACCCCCACCATGCTAATAACCACCAGCCCAACCAACATCACAACGAGGGTTCAGCTGCCTTCAAACCCTTTTATAAAAGGTAAATATACGATCACTTACTAAAGTCGTAACGTTAAAACTCGTATTAAGGGATAGACTATGAATCTTAAAGAACATAGGCTATTAAAACGATACCCGGTGATTGATTCAAATTGTCGAGCTAACTCGCCGCTCATATGCAAACGAGGGAAATCGTAAATGGACGATCGTAGTAAAGATATCGATAGGACCATAAACAGAGTTGCGGTTTAGTAGAGACTTGAGCTGAGTGTCATGTCGGTAATTGAAAACAATGGAGGCGCGTCGAGGCGGAAGGGAGCGAGGGCGGCGAGGAGAGATTGCAATCTTATGTCATTTGTCAGTGTCAGCGCGCACCGTACACCTACGGACGCTGCTGACCTGCCCAAATTACATGTCTCCGTGATGCGCAATGTTTGTATCGGATCTCATAGCCCGCCATCAATCAAACGCTTCATTCATTCTTCATGAAAGAATATTATAATAATGTACTGTTAGGAACATCTTTGTTACCAAAAAGTGTATTGTACGTCTTAATAAGTTTAGATACTTTGAGTTTATAAAAACAGGCCATTTTTTGTTTTATTTAAAATAACTTCGGACTATGGCGCAAATTATATATTTGACTTTGATACAAAGTTTGTTAGGTACAAGTTTAATAAACTTTTACTTAAAAAAAATGACATACAAAATAGTTTGACCTCTAGCGGTTTAGGTACCAATGTCATTAATATCGGCTATGTTTAAACGAAGTCATTTTAAATAAAATAAGAAATACAATTATAAAACGTAGTATGATAATTAAAACACACCTTTTATTATGTTTCGTGACCATGAATGCACAGATTTCGATCGTGCGGAGGTGAGCGTCGAGATAGGGTCGTCTAGTGACATTTTTCTAAGAGACGTCAAAGCATTTCTTAGAACACACCGCAGAATCCTCGCCTCATTACAATAAATCGCGTCGTCGACGCCGCCGCACACGGAGGCATCGCCAGGAATTCTGTATCGACCGAACACTCACAAATTCACATCTATAATCTTTTGTATTATTTTCGATTTCACGCCTTTTTGCCAAGCGAATTCCTTGACGCGAAAATAACCCCTTATCGCGGCATTCTTTTAAAGGAGCCAAAAAGAATGCTCCGAAATCGACGGTCCTCGTTTTTGACTTAAATAACATACCTGTATCGTTTTTATTTAAGCAAGTAATATTAATACCGAATCAAACCCTCGATGCCCTCCGCAGCCTCCCTGCTCAAGTCAATAAAGTAATTTAAATTATAATATTACGTTACGTTTCGCATCCGAACTTAAAACGTTAAATTCGATCAATATCGTGTTTATTGTGCCTCAGTTTCGAAGATTACACGCATTGTAATGCATGACTCGATCAAAATACGTTGGTAAATCATCATTTCGTCCGTAATCCGGGCACACCTAAGTCTAATACCATTCACTAGAGTTCATTTGAATAATACAAAGCGGGAATTGTTCTAAGGGTAAAAAACGTTAATTTATGAATGTACAATGAGTATTGTTCGCGGCGGCGTCGAGTCGGCGCGGGCGCACGGCAGCGAGCTCCTTAGCGAGATAACGTTGCCGGTCGTGCGTGGGCGCGAGCTCAATGGGCTCTCTTCATTCACAACACTACCTCCACATTAAAGCCGCTTTAATTTTTTTTTACCACGACGCCCTAATCTTCCCTCTTATCTTTCGATCCTCGGGTCCTTCGCCGTTTCATTCAGGCGCGGGTCCGGCCGACCCGTTCGACTTCTTTTTTCATTGACGCCATACAAAGTTTAGATGACCGCGGGCGAGGTCAAATTTTTATTTCTTTCCCATTTCGGTTTTCCGGTCCGAGCGATTCGTTAATAAATTCTCAGATAATGAGACTGAACGTTTCGTCACCTCGTCTCGATTGCTTCGGGATGTTTTTTTTCGGCCGTTACGTGTGAACGCGGCGGAGGGCTCCGGCGACACTGCGATAGAATCGAATCTGAACGGACCTTGTTTTTTGGTCATTTAAATACCGCTATTCTTTTTAAGCGACCCTTTCTGTTCATATCTCGTCCCGTTCGGAAGCGTTATGAAAATTTGTATCGATCGAAGGATTTTAATATTGTTTTTTTTTTTTATTGTTGCAGGTAAGCCGAGTGAAACCTGCGTCGCTGCTCCGCCCTCGGCTAGGGCCTGTTGAAATGGTCACAGTGGCACAGTGTTTCCTATACGATCGACGAAGCGAGCGATTAAGAAATTTTGACATGTCCGTACAGAGACGAGACGCGTTACAATGTAAATTAATTTCATAAAATTCGGTTATCGTGTAGAATAATTATTTTCAAATATCTAAATTAAAATGCACAGATTATTGTAATGTATAAAGTAACTTGTTGATTTGTACTTAAAAATTTAATTTCATGTGATCTAGATAACGGTTGTCCTTAGAAATTAAATCATTGTATTGAAAAAAAAAAAACGGTTGCTCAGTATTTTTATAGACATAAGAATATTCTGAAAATAATATCCAATTTATTTATGATTCGAATACACGAAATGCGCAATGACGTGTATATCTTGACTAGCCATTGGATTTAGTGAATTGTACATTATGTTTAATTTTAATTGTCAAGTACGTTAATATTAAGGAATTAAAAATGTTTTCTGAGTTCTTCCAAATAAAGAGTTATATTTGTAACGATACGAATGCTTATTTCTGAGCTTATTTTACGCGCCCGATTTTACTTGATGTAATATTAATTTTACAAACCGATTTAGAGTCGATCTGTTAATCGTGAATGTCATTGTAAATAGACGGAGCTGTGTAGATTTTCTATATTATTTAGTTTCACATCAATTGTACAAAGTAATTAATACTGTTTTTTCCACATCCCGCGTCGTATACGTCGGATTTATAAATATTGTTTAAAAGTATTATTAGAAGTATATGTAAATAGGTTTATTCTGAATATATTTTATTTTACGAAATCGATCGCAATCACTTCGATATATCTGTATACAGTTGATAAATGATTTTTCAACTTCAACGTCACTTTGGTATCCTAAGCGTCCATTTGAAACAACTTGATCGCATCTAATACGATAAGTACCGCTGTCGAATTACCTCCGCGTACCGAAGTATCGAAGTATATCTGCTTGTGAAATAACAACACATTTGTAAAATTATTATTATTATGTTTCATCGCGTTCGAATTATCCTTATCATTAATATTTAAATAATCATTAATGTTGCGATTGTGTTATTATTTTTTTTTTTTTCTTTCAAATATTTTTTATAATTATTATGTCACTTTATTTAGTATTATTTTTAAACTGTGTATGTCAAATGGTGCATTAGTCAGGTGTTTATCACTTACGTTTAAGTTTCCTAAACATAAAATATTTATTATAAAACACTTGGGCAATATTTGATCTCCGCAATTAATACATTTGGTCACCACAACACATTGAGGCTTAAACGAACAGCATTTCATCGAAAACTTTAAACGTGACCAAAATCGAATACATTCGCTTAATATTAAATGTTCTATATAGATATTTATAGAATATGTACCTATTAATTATTATTATAAGTAAAATTATGTAACGATTGTAATTAAATCTTTATTTCAAATTATTTTATTTCATTTCACCCTTCCAACGACCGCACGAAAACCTGTATCATTATTAAATAAAATTTCAATCATTTGGTATTTCACTTTCAACATGAACTTAAGCACTATTGATAATATCTCTAAGAAGTTTGTGTTTTAAATAATTAAAAAAAAAAAAAACAATTTGAAAAAAAAAACAAAATCAATTTCAAATACGTCACGTAATTCTCTTCTTTATTAAGTATAAAGATTTAAAACAAAGATAAGGAAAGAAGCGGAGAGTTTAAGGAGTTTCAATGTTGAATAATGTTCAAACAAAATGAGAAAAAAGTCGATAATGAGCCAGTAAAAGTCCGGGAGGGTTGCTCCCTTGCCTCTTAACTCCTAAACAATACTTAAGAGTTAATAAAAGAACCACTTTTTTAAAGAGCGCCTCGAATAAGGAACCCTGAATTCGGTTCAGTTAATTTGGTTTAATTAAGGGAATTTAAATTAACAGCCAATGGTAGTGTATCGGATAAACTCGTTTACTGGTTAAAGTAATGCTATGTTGGTTTGTTAGAACGGTTCAAACGTTCTACTAAACGACGATAACGTTAATAATAAAACTGTTGAAGTAGATACTAATGCACGATTGCCGTTGGTTATTAGAGGATCGATAATGATTTTAAATTAAATTCTGAATTTGGTCAAGTCGAAACAAATATTAAAAAATTCATTACAATTATTAAAGTTATGAAAAGTAATCAAAAAGCTGATAAATATTTACGATTGAGAAATTGTTATTGAAAATTACAAATAAGATACGACGCTGGACAATATAACAACAATAAAACAAATGCTAAACAAATATAGAGCGGAACAGCATTCAGACGATGAACAATACGAAAAAAAAAATTACGATTACCTACTTTTTAAGGACAAGCAAACGTTGATGTCCGTCCAGAAAGCAATAAGCAGTGATAGTCGAACAAACAAAACCAATGATTGATATGCTTAATCAAATCCCTAAATAGCAATTGAATGCGTAATAAAATCTCCAGTACTCATAAAATCGTCATAAACATTGACAACACAAATAGCGGCTAATAATCTGCGGGACCAATCAAATGGCGCGGTCGATTCGAATATTTTATAGTTTACCTTTATGGTATCAACGAGATGAGCATTGCGGATGATTGCAGTAATAAAACTGTTTGCTTTAGTTCTGGTCTTAATTAGCTTATTATATTTACTCGTTGATTTGAATGAATCTTAGAATTGTGTTGTCGGTATATTCTGAGGTGTTGTAGCATCATACGGCGGAATATTTAGTTGCGCGCCATGTGATTTATTTCTCAAGTACGAATAGTTTGACTGCGGAGTTAGTTTGTCGTCGTAACAAGTTTCCGGCGAGGCTCGCCAGATGTCGCACCTGGTTCCAACTTTCTACTACCGTATGATACGGTCTTTGTTAGTTAAAACTGCAATTAATGCACTTTTGTTAAATATACGTAATAAATAATATTACATATAGTTTCAATATGATTATTTAATAATCACAATGAAATTAAACGGATTCATTACATTTATATTTGTTTAAAAAACCATATGGTTTACGTAAGTACAAACCAAAGTCCCGGATGACCATGGACGCAAAACTAAACTATAGAAATAAAAAAATAAGACACACAAAATTGAAATTTAGACGCTTGTTTTCATAACTACTTACGTACCAAAGAAGGATTTGGAGGAAAATTGTAGAAACACGAAAAATAAAGAGAACAATTTATAGCACCAAGTTAAGTTTCCAAAGTGAATATATTCCTTGACCTTGAATAATTCAGCCGACTTATAATCTTCGCCGATAAATAATCAGTCAGTACTTTAATAAATAAATTACTATTGATGGTAAAAAGTTTTGCAGTTAGTATTCATTGATTTCTGACAGTTTAAATTGTTATTATAAACAAAAGTGTTGAAAAGAGTTTCCTTTTAACCTTTAAAGGTAAATGGTAACTTGGCTACTTAAAGAAGTCTTACAATTTTTAACTCTATCTCATCGATTCCAACAAAGTTTCATTAGTTTTCGAACAACAAATTAATAGTTTTGTTAGTTTTTAGGATTGGATATACGTATCGCTGTACACTAAGTAAGAATTTATGTTTCGCTTGTGACGAAGCGACGGCATTCGTAATGTAAAAAATAATGTATAAATATTGTATTTCATACGTCGTTATAATAAGATAAAAGTACTGTTATAATTCCGATAAATTATTGTATTTATATTATATTTATATATTCATTTTAAATAGTTAGTTCGGTAACACTAAATGACTTTATATGAAATTTACTTAATGTTATTATTTATTCTTAAGCGAATCGTTGGAAGCAATTCTAAATTCGTAATTTGAAAATTATATACTTATAGCTTCATTGTATTAATAAATAAGTTTGATAACTATAAAAAACGCGTTTAAGTTAGCCGAGTATACTGAAATGATCGAGTAAATAATTTCGAATTGATTTCGTAAATAGAAAACTAAAACTCGTTACTTTACGTTTGAAAATTACTGAAATATTCAAGGTTCATCCTGGTTAACCTCAAGAAACGGCCAGTTAGCGGGACCGCGGTCCAACTTCGAGTCAGTTTCCGTAAACCGCGTATTCGAGGTTAAATTATATGATCGTTTGTGCGTCATAATTTATAAAATCATAAGGACATTCAATACTATTAAAAGTATGCAATTTTATCCGATATGATTATACTACAATTTTATTATAAAAATGATCAAACCTAGTAACTATTCTTTATTGGTTTTACGCTTTGATGATAGTTGCGATTTCTACCAGGAATATTTGACAAGAAATTCAGTAATTTCTTTTTAAATTCAAAATGACACTAAAATAACAGCCAGTGCTAAGCATTTTACCTTCTTGGAGAATGTTTGGAGCCTTCGACTTTAACATTTATTATACGTTTTTGTGAAATGCTATGGGCATTTATTTTGACATAGAGGTAGCCTGTGTGACAGAAGTCGCGAGCAACAACTAGTTCATTAATGATACTGAAGTTGTAAGTTGCAGTAAATCTAATTGCAATTAAATATTTACTGATCTTTCAGTGTAATATTAAATATTATATCAGTAGTAGATTTATACGCCGCTGTTTGATTAAAAAATATAACACATCAGTGTGCTTTAATCGGGAAACACTTATTCATTCAAAAATATAAATAACAAGTAGGTATTATTCGTTCATAGCATTACCCATTGGCAGGGAGATGTTACGTATATTTTTCGAGGCTAAAAGGCTAACTGATATTCTGACTATAATCTATGATTTTGCCAAATTTCATTCAGATCCGTTCAGCTGTTCTTGCGTGATCGTGCTGCAAACATCCATCTACCCAAGTTTCCCGTTTATAATATTAATAATATATCTGTTTACGAGATGTCCTTAGCTATGTCAATTTGAAGGAGTTGATTCGATAAAGTTAAGCATTTAAGAGTTGCAGTGCCCCAAAGATTTCGCAAAATCCCTGCCTCAGAGCATAATATTATTACTATACGAAGTCGCCCTCTAAACAGGTATCTATGTTTTGTAGACAATCAATTAAGATTATTGCCTCAGCACTAGACAATTGTCCTCAACGATTCGTTTATTAAAATGATTTTTATAATTTGTAATTCTTTTAATAATGTGTTTAATTAATAATTTCAAGTATTTCCTTAAAATTGTAACGTGTTATACATTAGATAAGCCATATCGTTCTGTTATATAATATAAGATATGAAGATTATTAATATACCTAATTACTGTTAAAATATTTACAATGCGAAAAGCGTGTATGAGATTATTGCACATAATTTGATTGCATAGATTAGTAATAAAAACACTGTTTTAAATTTTTAATGTCTACGTTTAATTTGTTTAAATTTCGTTATATTTATTTAATTAGTACGATACAGACTAAAAATAGATAATTTTGTATGCACAACAGAATCATTAGTTCGACTCTCGAAAACTAAGCTATCCTTTGTGATTGTAATTTCACTAACTGATCAATTCTTCTGATTAATCCCCCTGAAGAGACGGTCGTTCTTGTCAAAGGGTCAATGCACTAATACTATTTTATTATATTCCATGTTTATCAAACCATAAATAAAATTCTTGGTAAAAAAAATATGACAATATTTAATTACTCGACAAATTTAAAGAGTCATAATTTTAGAAGCAACTGATCGATCGATCTAATACACTCACAATTAGGCGACTAAGATTTATTATGATGGTATTCACCTGCGTCCTGAGGGCTTCTAATCATATGTACCAGATTTTCGAAGACGGGCAAATGTTATTCATACGCCCACATTTATCACGAACCCTTAGTTTTTCACACTTTGAGCAGCACTAGTAATAGTTCCCGACGATTCTTTTTTTAAAAACAAACGTCTTTTTTTTTTTTTTGTTATTAATAATATGCTTAATTTTTTACTTCCATTTTTAAGTATTTCCTAGTGTAAAAAGAGGATGTACTATATAACTCAGGATAAGTTTTATATATAATTGTGCTGATATTACTGAGTCTATTATAATATATTCTCGCACAGAACCATGATGCTATGAACCGATAGACCAAAAATATATTCTTCTATATATTATGTGCCGTAAAGGCAACGAAGATCAAACAAATATACGTATTTGTTATCCGTCGGGAATTTCTTATAACTGGTTGAATTAATATATCATAATTTACAATAACCTTAACGAAAATAACTTGTTAAAACACAAAAACAAATGCTATTTTTATTGCTTACGTGACGTATAAATGTGTCTAATATTTGAAACGTCATACAAACATGTTATGTGTACTGTCCGTTAACTATTAGTATATAAACTATAAAAACCGTGTAATTGTATACTTTCTAACAGACGATGGAAAGGACGGACGTCGATTTTTTTTAGATAGGGATAAAAATTGCTGACGCGAAAACTATTTCGCTCGGGGCTGAAGGCTGCACCTTTCTGCCTAATAAATCAACTTGGCGTAATACACTTCTATATGCATGGTTCTTTCTCTTTATTTATTACAAGTTGTCGCCCCAGGGTGCGCTCGTGTCGAATCTGAATATCTTTGATTTCATAATCCGACATAAAATACAAAAATAGTTGTAAAAATAATTATGTCAGAATTGATTAATTTAAACTTGATTCGATTTCTATATTTGAAAAACGATTCGTTTTGCTTACGGATCATCGAGCTGTTGTTGAAATTTTTCGAACAGCATCTATTAGAATCTATTATCTTCAATTGTCAACCTTAGTAAAGTACAGTAATTTTCCGGAAATTATTAATTCCTGGACTAACAACTTTTCTCCTTTTGATGAGGCTTGGGGCTTGTTTCAGCGCACTGCATCAGTGTGGAATGAGCTCTCAGAATTAGTGAATACGCATGTGACAGATTTTCATCATAATTTCAAGACATACAGGTTTCTTCACGATGTTTCTCTTCACAGATGAATTATGAGTAGAAATTACACACATGAAGTTTCATTGGTGCTTGAACCCGCAACCATCGTAACCGTTTCAAATCCTTTAACTACTCCGCCATCTCGGCTCACAATTAGCCTATTATAGATTATGCATCTGATCTGCGAGTAATCAATCTTAATAACGACTAATAAACAAATCGGTTCTTGTCCAAACTAAACGGTTAGTAACGTATCATATGTGATCATAGCCAATAAAATGAATGCGAAAGTGACTTTGTTTATTTGTCTGTTTGTAACGCTTTCACGTCTCAAATATTCAATCGATCATCATTCAATTGTACCGACACGTTGTCACTGGTTTAGAAAAGGACACATACCTACCCGTCCCGCTCTAACACGCGGCTGAAGCCGCGGGAAATTAGTGTACTATATTTGTATAGCTCGTTCACATATCAATTATACAGTAACTTCTTTTTTTTTCATTTGCAAGCGTTTAATGTCCCGAGCTCGAACCATTTTGATGGACGACAAAAAGTCAGGTGCAGTGGTCACCTTTGCACGTGAACATTGATCAATGGGTTGCCAGCCATGAGACTTAAATTGCAGTCATCATGGTACTATTACGCTGGTTATTAACTACTTTTAATACACGCTGTTTACACGAAGCTCATATTTACAAAGTTGATATTATTTTTATACTTATAAAAACTTATTACGATAAAACATCAACGTTTCCTACAAGGAATTTGTAGTTAATTTTATAATATAATGAATTCATTCATTCATTCATTCGTTGAAGTAGTTCGTATCTCTATCTTTATTCGCGATATTATCAAGATATATTAAGCTAAGAAAATTTGCTTGGCCGGAATTGAAGCCGTGTCAGATAAAGAGGCAATGAGGCGCTTGCTTGAAAAAAAAAACAGTGTTCAATATAGTACGTAACGTACGCAAAGACGTTTACGTAAACTTTTAATAACTTTATTAAAATTGGACGTAAACAACTAGAACAAATGAATATAGAACAGAACAGTTGTAGTATGTAGTTTAACTGATACTGTTTTGCTTGATTAATTTTATATTTGGAATTTATAATGCAATCTAAGATACACACACATGTCCGTGCGGAAATGAAGACGAAACCAAAAAAATCCACTGGGCCATCTTAGCTCTTAATATATATGGATCTACATTTACAGTAAATTACTGAAAAGTCTCCAAAATTGGTTAAGAGATATTACTCAAAAATCTACAGCGACAATTATTTATTAAACTAACTTTGACAATTGTAAGAGACTAAGAATTACTATTTTAAAAGTATCTCCAACATATTAAAAAAAAATAAACAATTAACCGTGTTTTAAATTTAGAACGTGTGAAATGTTATCATCCAACCAACCATCCATCCAACTAATCCTCTATCCTGAAACATCGGAGATAAAAGAAGTAGGATATATGAAATCAGCATTAAACTTTTTATGAAATAGACAAAAGAACACCTTCATCATGATCTAAACCGTCTAAATATATTTTATCAATTAATTATAAATTCAAAAATTTCACTCTAAAAGCGCTTGAAGTGCCACATCATAATCAACTTACAATTATTGTAAAGCGCTTTAAATCCAAACAAAAAAAGAAAAATGGAAAGCATAAAAAGCATAAAAAAAAACACATTCGTCTGCTACCTCTACAGAATCCGAAAAAGGCGTGAAAAATTACCGTCCGAGCGTCCAAGTATCGTGATCATCTCGATAGTAACAGATTCCAGCTTACACATCGCAGATAACGGGAGACATGACGTGCTACCATCGATCTAAGGTCGTCCGTCTCGGCTACTTATTGGATGTTATGATAGTGACCACTTCTTGTGTATTGTTAACCGACATTAATAAATTGAGTTATTTTTGTGTATGTCGTATCTACAGCATTAGCTTTGAATTTTTTTTTTTATTTGGAATTATATTTTTGTAGGTAATTTTATATACTGTTAAATTATATTCAAAAGTTTACAGCAGTATTTTTAAATGATATATTTCGTTGTTAACATCTAGTTAAGGTACTAATTGAATCTTCAATCAAATCAAAATATACTTTATTCAAGTAGGCTTTTACAAGCACTTTTGTATCGTCATTTAACAAACTATTTAAAGTAAAGCTACCACCGGTTCGGAATGTAGATTCTACCGAGAAGAACCGGCAAGAAACTCAATCTTCCGTTTAAGTGTGTATTTTAATTAATAAATAAACTTACGACAGTGTTTATTATTCTTTTCATAGCACTTTAAATCAATTCTAATGATTACACAGCGATACTTTGATAAAATCAATTTGATAAACATAGGCCTTCCTTTATTATGAATAGGATGTTATCAAGCGAGACAAGTTTCAGTAAAGCTTCAAGATTGTCTAATTTTGTGCAATGAAATATTTCTTTTATTTATTTCTTATAAAAAATTATATTATACCATTGTAGATAGAATTTTGCCAGAGATAAGTCTACGATAAGCAAGTGCCAACAAGAGCGAACAAGCAATGACCTAAGTTTCTATTCTATCGGATATGTAAACGAATATAGTACAAAAAAGGGATATGATGGTAAAAAAAATAGTGATTTTATTTTGATTTGATCTTAAAATAACTTCGGCGATATTTTTGTCAGTGACGTCACGCATCAGCTCTTATGATTTGTCGATGTACTTAAAATCTTTCAAATGTATAAAGTAGCCACTCCTCCTTACGAGTCCCATTTTCTGTCATCGTGACCACGATGTCCAGGCCCGATCAATGTTTAATCATCCCCTGTCACTCACGTTATTCGAAGGACGAAGATTTGTCTCATTAATATTTCCAACGGAATCAAATATCGAAGTTCGGAATACTTTCACGGAGGCGTCAATGGATTCCTGAGGGTAAGTCTCTGATCCGACTTTCCACCGCACTGATTGCTCGATCGGAGTATTTCAGAAGATTTCGGAAGATTGTTGAATTTAATATTTAATTTTACGTGCTCTATTTTCTACGTATACTTTTTATCTGTCTTTGTTGATTCTGATTTTGATTGTACAGTTCGTTCTACTCGTAATACCTATAAAAACTTAAACGTGAGATAATAATTAAACTTATTTCAAGTGTTCGAATTTCAATTTGTCAAAAATTTAAAACAGAAACAGGGTTTGTATATAAATAAATACAATCGTCTTCGTTACATTTTAAAAACCTTAAACGATACCTTGAAACGTTTTCTTAATAATCATTGTATCTTAATAAAAAGGGAACATACTCGAAGCGGAGTTTAATCGAAAGCAATATATATAAGCTGGTAGCCGAATAAAAAAACTAATATGCAACATTACGAAGAGTCCGCGCTACAAATATATCATCAGCAGGTTTCATTTACCAGTATGGAGGTTAAGACGTCGGCGCCGCGTAGTCATTCTCTTCTCACGGAGCAACACAGGTCCTGATTTAATTTTCACATTAACAAAAATGGACAAGTCCATATAAAACAGCATAAATTGAATCCCGTCGAGTTAACGTCGACCCTTACGCCGCGAGCGCGTACTAACTAACCAATATATTTCGTACGCATCACAACAAGTTTGTAAGCGATGAGTTACGATGTAACTTAGCTGTCAATAGCGCGGCATAAACTCCTCGGACGCGACGGAGGCAGCTGTCATCGAGGGTCCCTCGGGTCTAAGCCCCCGCGGTCGAGCCGAGACACGTACGGTCTAATCCTCACCTACTCCGCACATAAACCCATCTAATTGATAATAAAAGGCACTCGGAAGCGTGCGGTTACATAACACTATTTCGCCCGACTCGCTAATCGATTTTTACGACACCTCTAATTCGATTTCGTTAAGCGCCGCTAAATATTGCTTAGCGCTAATTACGTTGGGGGCGCATGGTCTTCCTCTCGATCCGAATCGATTCTAATACCCACTAACTCAAATCGGTTACACAAAGCCCCGAGAAATAAAAGTTTAATGTACCGAATTATTGCGTAAAAGCGCCGCAAGATGTATGACTCTGACATTACAGTTTGGGAACGTCGCTTCCGGAGAGCGAAAAATTGTTCGAAGCTAATTCGAAATCATTCGTATTTGACGGAATATTTTACTGCGTTTCGATTGATAGTTGAAAATAATATCATAATCGAATATGTAAAGATTATTAATCCTTGAACCGAGTCATTTATATATTAAAACGTTATTCAATTTTAATCCGAATTCAAGCGACATTAGTCATATAAACAAACACAAAAGAAGCACGGCCAGCGAGCGACATTAGAGCCTTATGTGTATATATATTTTTTTATTTTGACCCGTCCTAATAACACTGACAATATATTTTCGAAAACATCTTATTTCCTAGTGAATGAGTATTTGTTGAGACGGTCGGATCGTGTACAACATAATGTTATTATAATTTATGTCATACCAAGCAGGTGAGGATATACGATGGGGTCGTTCGTTTTATGAAACATGCCTGGTAAGGCGATTTTCGTTGTTTTTTTGTCGCTGAGATCGCATCTATCACACAGTGGGCAGTGGGCACCGCTTTCTACCTCAGGTCTTTATTACAGCAGTGATTTCCGGAGTAACGTCAGTGCACTTTAGATACAGCATGACCGGTTGATTGTGAGCCGATACACAAATAAATATCGCTATTTTAAATTGACGGCCGATAAATCAGCGTGAGAAATAGGATTTTTAGAGTAAATAATGAGACAAATTCAAGGAGGATATATTAACTTACTTCATCGTGAATTTATTTATCGAGTTTTAGATTTTAGAATGAAAAATCTTTCATATTTTTATTGGACATAAGATTTATCATTGATAGTCATTAGTCGCCAGTGTCTAACCGTCAAATGTTTTAGATATGTCGTTACTAAAACCAAAAGGTAATAAAAACAAACTCAAAGTCATTTAAAGACAATTCGTATTATTCTTATACTAGTCAAGCTAATAACATTATATAGGTACATACTATCATTATAACAATTGCATTGTTTTTAACTAACACGTCTGTTGTTCAACATCGTAACCAAAATCCTATACAAAATTTTCTTTCATGATTTTTACGATTGACAACATATATTCTGTGTAATGTATTACTATTGACTGACGGAAAGAACCAATAAGAGACACCGTACAGTTATTTGTCCCCGTTAAATTGGTCCCAAGGTATTGTCTTATTTGGAAATATTTTAACAGACCGCCAACGTACTCTGTATTGCTTCGTTCTGGTTTGAAGGTTAAGTGAGTCAGTTTGATAAAATATATGAGGGGTATAATTTCTTCCAGTGCCAATATCCATGGATGAAAATGACGTATCTTGGGTATTCGAAAGGATACCCAAGATACGTCATCGTCAAAAGGAGTTAGACGACGGGCGAATGGGCCACCTGATGGTATGTGGTCATCTATAAACATTAGCGCTGTAAGAAATATTAAACATTCCTTAATCACCAATACGCCACCAACCTTGGGAGCTAAGATGTTATGTCTCTTGTGCCTGTTACTCACTCACCATCCAAACCGAAACACAAGAGTACTAAGTATTGACGTTCGACGATAGAATATCTAAGTGGCTGGCCCAGAAGGGCTAGCACAAAGCCCTACAATCAAGTTACACTAGGTAAGCTAAAATACTGTTCAATACAATTCTATTGTATATAAAAAATATTTGACCGTTGACTTCTTACTATTTAGGTAAACGAACGATAGTCATTTTTGATTTATACATGAGGACTGTGGACAAGAATACAACGTAATTTAGAATTGAGTCTTTCACATGAGAAATTGTGAAACTTTTAATGTTTAGGAACATATTATAAAATTGTATCTACATGTAGGTAGTCCTAATTTACTCGAGTGCGGTTTGACGGTACAAAAAGTTCAAGAATTTGTAAGTAAAATAATTTAAAACAATTGAAGCGCTAAAATACGTTTTCTTGGATTATATTTCTGTTTACTTATAAATCTTGAATCCTAATACGTGCGAATATTTTTTTCTGAATCATTTATAGCTATTGACCATACTGGTTACTTCAGCGTCACCTGTGAGGGAGGAGGGGCGAGTATTTGAGTCGGGAAATGTGAGGACTCTAAGCGAGAGGAACGTTCTGAGAGTCTCTTGGACGGGTGCATTCCAGCTTAGTATAATTCCAGAATGAATAATGAAATCGAGTACGAATAGTTTAATGAGAAGGACATTTCAAAGATGCTATATTTTGATTTGCTATTTGAATAGTCAGATTTTAATCGTCTTATATTTTGCTTAAAACTGTAAAAACATTGGTCATACGCGTACGGATTAAAATATTCTGATCTTAATCTTTATACTTAAAGATTTAAAAATCTTAGAATCGTGATAATATCTACATTTAACATATCATAAGCAAGAAAATTTTACTGTTGATACGGTTTCGTTTAAGTCTTACAACTCCCACACTTGTTGTTTACCGTTAGACAACAATACAATAATATATTGCAGTGTTCTGATAGTGCGAGTGAGACAGCCTGATTAGAGCACAAAGGACAGAACATGTTAGATACAAAGATCATTGTTAGCGTTAAGATTTTTAATGCAAATGTTTATGAGAAGTGACAAATACATTTTAGTACGAGCATTTGCCTATCTAAACTGCTTGGGCAAATTAAAAAAAAAAACACCGCACACTGAAGAATAATTAAATGAAATTTCATCTATGATATATAAATAAACAAACGAACTATCATTCAAAGCACATAAACTTTGACAACATAATCGAAAACCAATACTTAATATGTGGGAACGTAAAAATATAAACGAACGAAGCTAATAATTCCAAAGACAATACAACGTTTACTCAATGACTATAAATTTCGCGATCATCTAAATAAGCGGAACATTTGTGCAATGTGGTCGCTTGAAAGCGCTTGAGCTATCTTCGTAATGTAAGCTATAATTATGCAGCTACGATATGAAACAGCTGGATATTCATGATAAGACAAATACGCTTAAAAAATAAATGTTACCTTTTTATAGTTAGCATGTTGTTAAATATTTAAATACATTTTTCATAAATTGTATTGCACACAAATATGTGAAGCGTTCATAGTGCAATGGTTTAACGCAAGCGATGTAAAAAGTTGCACGTTCGATTCTACCCCTTAAGTAAATTTGCCATCTTGACAACATTAACTATAAGAATTAAAAGAAAAAGAAAAAATATTATATTTTGTGTATGAATTGTATTTTCTTTATGCCACGGTGTTTTTCTTTTCATTGAAAAGTCTCGGTCAATTACAGTTCTATACAAGTAGATAAAAAAATAAACAATTATAAATTAAATGAGCAATTACCAATGTTTATATTTATATACAATTTACAAAGAGCGAAGTACATTATAACTATTTAATGTTATAGCATAGCTCGCTGTAAGGAGTACGCTTAATATGATCCGACATCGACCACCGTAAAACCGTTTTGTATTAAGTCAACAAATGCAAAAACCATTCGACGGACATTTGTTTTCAAGAACAATATGTTACTTATATATGATTATGTATAAAGTCATATATGATCTCGTTCGTTTTTGGACTTTATAAATCCATTACAGTATCATACACGTTTTTGTATAATTTCTTATCTAAGTCTGTTAAACGCGACTATAGCTAAAATATCAGAACAATTTGAATAGTTACTTAAAAATTGTATGTAAAGACTGATATTAGGGGACACGACAGTTGATAGAGTCATCGTTTTAACATCTAAGTACAATACCAGAGTCCATAGGGCAATCCTTTGAAGAGCGTTCATTTTCTATAGTATTTTTTTTTCATCGTATAGTTATATATGGATTGTCATGCCATTGAGATTTGATATAGGCTATTGATACTATACTAACTGATATCTAACAACCAATACGCTAAACATGTTATAATTAAACTTACCATTACAAAGAAAACGCGTTGCCATTAACTATCAAAACGTAAATTAATACAAAAGCTTAAAGGGAAATAGTTAACACCGAATTCATTCCTAATTTACTATATTCGTTCTGGCCGTGATTCTAACGGCAAATATATCTTTAGTTAGTTCGTGTAAATGTTTAATGTGGAAACAAGAGTTGCGACACTTAATCCAAGTGCAGAAATCTGTAGAAAAACTTCAATAAGAATGAGTGTGATGACCCGCTATTAAGATTGAAGATATGTTTATACTAATTGATGCTTATTATTATTAATATACTTCACTTGACGTAAAGTTATTATGCTGGTTAGTTATAGACGCGTTTATATTGATAGTAGTTGTTAGATTTATACTGTATTTTTATTTTTGTAGTTGTTTTCGGTCACTGTGTCACTTGGGGATTCGGTATTAAAAAGTTCAAAGCAGCTTCATTTCAAATTTCATAAAATTCGTTTCAGGCTTAACCGTAAACGAGTAAAAGATATACTCTCACATCTAAAATATTAGTATAAATTGTTATTTAAATACGTTTTAAAGGACACGGTAGTTTGGCTTCAAGATTCGGTGTCCACTTTGTAATATACAAACATAATATATAATTATAAATTCAAACTCGACGCATATAACTTTTGTTCACAAACGTTTATAAATTTAATCAAAATCGTATGTATGTATGTGTATATCTATATATAGATAAAGTAAACTCGATTGATCAATTTTATCTCATATATTAAATATTAATTGCTCGACGTACACAGACGTTGGTACAGTTGTACTTTAGTATCTTATTGTACGTAATTTTTCCTTTTTGTCTTTGTGAATCACGGAGCGTTTTGTGTAGTTGTGCCGCGGGGGGTCGGGACCCCCGTCGAGCGTTCCTCCCTTCATCGACTCGGACAAAAACACAAAAATGTAAACAAAAAAACTCACGGGTGACAAGTGAGTTTTGTTTGTAATGTTTGTGTGTTTGTTCGTATGTTTTACGATTGATGACTTAGCGTTCTATGATTATTGTAATGTTTTGACTAATACGTGTAAACAATGCAGCTATTTCTATTCATTAAATATATTGTTACGTTCGATTGTACAATATCAATAATTATTATTATAAATAAGTTTTAGAAAATAACTGTGGATTAAGTTATTATTCTACAACTAACTACATAAATGAAACATACTTAGAACAATTAAATGGCTTACAGTTTAAATAAAAAAGATACGTTTGGTGTGCACATCATTTCAAAGGAATAAAAATTAAACATAAGTATTTTTCACACCAAACCGAATATCGAATTACAATTCACCGTATTAGCGTCCGTTCACGATTTCCTTTTTTTTTTTTTAAGAAAAAAACCGCCAATCATTGAATAAGTGACACTTCGGGCACAATATCATTTTATTACTAATGTATTTGAATGAAAACGTACAAGTTGACAACATGTGTTGTCCTTATCTAGTGAGATCGGACGCCCCGTAGAGCGGGACTCAGACATCGCTTACTTACATAACCTAATGGCGAGGTATAAATCAAGTGTATGCGTGAAAAAACGACAAAAACTTTGAATAAACAAAATTCATGGAAATGGGAACAAATCGGACAATGCCCGGTGCCGGTGGTCTGAGACAACATCGCGAATACGTCGCGATATCGGAATTTTATACTAGAACCGGCAACAAATGCTTCAACATTATTTATCTTCAGATATTATTAACATTTAAACAAGACTAGTGCTCGAAATTCAACAACAGATGAAAACAAATGGTTTAGCGTGTTACATATATTTTTCTAGTGCGTTTTTTACTCTTTTTCGTTTTAAATTTAAACATCGGTCAACACATATATGTAATAGAGGAAATACTGAACTGTTTTGTCTTTGCCTGTTTATAAATTCACATTCCAATGGAATGATTCCAGTAGGCAGTTGGAATAGTAACATTTTTAAACGAACTGTATTTGAGAATCGATATTGTATTGAAGCTCCATATCTTAGTGTAAAATGATTGTTATCCAACGGTACATTGTCGATTGTAAGTCGACTGGGGTCCGGCCGAGTGACGTCACAGGGACGCCAGTCGTCGTCGACGTCCCTCTGCGTTGACCCCGAGTTGAATCAATCGATTATAGAAATAATATTCATGTAAGAGTATTCGGCTTACAAAAAATACATAAAAGGTATTGGTTCGTTGCCACTAAAACAGTTGGCAATTTCTATATTTCAACAGTCTTCTATTAGAAAGTTACCAACAATTACATACATAAATTACAGTATTCATTTTTTTTAGAAAATTTAATCCTCCTCTTTTGTTTACTTTGATATGATGTAAGGCACAGATCTTGCGGATCTGGAATGCAAACCCGGAGCAGATCAATTAAATATGTACGGATATTTTTTATGTAAAGTAACTCTTAGTTCCGGTATTTAAACACGGCAATGTCACTATCTCGTACCTCGAAGAGCACGTAAAACCGTTGGTCGGGCACCTGAAATCTTTCCGGTCGTGTCGGATTTGATTCCCATGGGATTATGATTGAAGGAATAGACAGGCCACTTGAGTTTGCGCACAAATTTGGGCGCTATGATATATGCTGCGTAAGGCAGATCTCAGTTGACGTTATTATAACGATTCTTAACTTATGTAAGAATACTCTCGTTCTAATGAATCTATACCAAACTAGTATTTGATTATCTTCAAGATACTGCACATTGTTTCATATGAATCAACGTTTGGTAAGGCTTTGTGACCGTTTCTCGATCGAAAGAAATGTCCTTTACAATATAGTCGCGACTTTATTTTTTAATATCGCGACATTCAGCTATCACCTCGCAGTTTTTCACTAAAATTAGCTTAGTATTCGTAAAGGACTTTATGGTATCTGATACGATATGTAAACGTTTTAAGATAACAATTTCTGTAATTCTATAAGAATATATAAGAGATTAAAAGATAAAATATATTCTATATCAAATGAACAATATATTATTTAATAAATTTAGCAAAAATAAATATCAAAAATAATTTAGAATATATATACATATAACAAAATTTAAAACATTTGTTAAAAAACAAAAATAATTATGATCACGGAGCATGTATTCGTTGATTTTACATTTCAAAGATTGTGTGTACTAGAAATACTTATATATTTATGAACTACTCATTTTCTTCTTGATTATTTACTTCTTCTACATTCCTAAATTATGGGAACTGATTTTTTAAATTTACTGGTAGGTGTTAGGAAATTGGGATGGCAGTAAAAGGTCAACACTGCAGAGAGACATTGACGCCGTAAAAAAAAATCACCATTTCTTACACTACGATCTAAAAGTACTCTAGTCTACACGAGCAATGAATATTGCGTTGTGTTCACTGTAAATAGAAATTTAGTCTATATAGTTAAGGAGCTATCAACAAAAACATACATTCACAAATCACTAGTCCATATTCAACGCAAGAATATTTTAATCACATCGGTCTCGAGTGTTTATTTAAAAATCTGCAAAGTAATGATAACGTGATAAAGATGCGAACACACTAATGCGATTAAGGGACGAATTAAACTCTCCCACGAGTTACAAAATAAAGACGACATAACGGCCCTTTCAATTGAGTGTAATTCATAAAACTGAGCAATGCTTTGATATGAAAATTCGTAAGCCCCGCCACGCGCTAAGGGTGACTTTGTTTGACTTGTACACACTGCCTTATATTGTGTTATTGCTGCAGATAATGAATAAAAATGTATAATACTTGAGCTAGTTTTACATGATTGAAGAATACATTTCTATTGCCTAACAAAATTAAAGTCAGTCTTTTTGACATCATGTGTTAACTCTTAAATATGATCAATTTCGTTTTCTAATACATTTTGCGGTAGTGTATCTGATGAGTGGGTGGTACCTACCCATGTACATGACCGTACCACCAATATATATGATGTTTTTCGACCACTAGTAATTATTATTTGTCATAGAATAATATCGATACGTATCCCGCGGGTTTGTTGTAAATTACAATTTATCGAAGATTAATGATAATATACTACTAATAATCGTTGTTAGGAATTCTGTAAGTACGTATGACTTGTATCTTCGGAATGTTTATAGCTTAAATTATGATTTATTAAACGACATCGTACAATATTTGTTCGGAATTTGGATTGTTCAGTTGAATTCTTGTTTGCTTGTGAGATTATTTATATCGATGTAAGTTTAAAAAAAAACAACATAATTTGAAATTAAGACACTTACGCAACACGATTTTAAAAATGTATCAATCGATATATTTTTTTTTATTTCTAGATTATAATGTATTTTCTCTTGGTACCTCTGAGATTGTCAGTTTTACTACGTAAAGTTAGTTGTGGTAACGGAACGATGTCTTCAAAGAAAATGTTAGCTAACGTCTTTCATGTGTTACAATGTCTTTAAACGTCAAGTCTTTAATATGATTTGTGATATTGTATTGATGTATGTATTGTTACTATGACAAACGCCTTCATGCAAGTTAAGAAAAAATAGCATAAGATTTTTATTTGAATAGTTTTCGATGGGCAAATCCGTCAGTTTACCGTGTACAATAAAATCTAATTAAGAGACGTTAATCTTAGCCGATCGCGATTAAGTCCAGCCAACATCAATAGAATTAAAAAAAAAAAAGTTTTTTATGTTTTACTTTTGCGGACTCCCATAGACATTAGCTCTGTACGAAATATTACCACACCAACCTTGGGAACTAAGAGTTTATATCTCTTGTGCCTGTAATTACACTTCAAGTCGGAACACAAGAATACTAAGTATTGCTGTTTGGCGGTAGAATATCTGATGAGTGAGTGGTACCTACCCAGACGGGCTTCCACAAAGCTATCCCACCAAGTAGAGTAAATGTAATTCATCTCCTGCTTGTCGGTGAAGATGGAAGACCAGGTGTGAGATATATAGTACTGTTTAGTACGGTTTAAAATAAACTTAACAAAGAATATTTTAAATTATTACTAGCCTCAGAAAGCAAAACGTGAAAAATATTGTTTCTAAATTTAATATTTATATACAGTGGAAGGGAATCGACAAACGCGTCATAATAACCGGACGTCATACAAAGCGTTTTGTGAAAAAAAATAAATGCTTATGTATTTTAATAGAGAAACAGTATGTAAATATATAATAGTAAATCCAAATAAGAATTGCGCGTAATAAGTACATACGACACATGTATGTTTGTACAAACATTTTTATTTTTTTAATGTAAGTAATCTGTAATTTTTGTCTGCTTCTGTTTTTTTTTTTTGTAATAACAGTCTCCAATACTATTGTGTATGGTCATAACCATGGTCAAATTATAATTTTCAATATTCCTATGAACAAATCTGCAGCCTTTAATGCGGTAGTTAATGGTTCATCCTCGACTTATTTTTCCCCGTATGTGATGCGTGACCTTCGAGTGACAATTACTTAGTTTAAAAACAAAAACGTGCCGGGTGCCGACGTCGCCGGGAATCAACGAACATTACCGAAGGTGTAAAGAATCATGTCCGTCATTATAACCGGACTATTAAAAATGGGTCATAATAAGCGAACTGTCATTATAAGGGAAGTCATTATATCCGACTTTTTTACAAAGGATTTTATATGAAAACCAAACTTCATAGTGTAAGTACGGCACAATAAACGGTTGGTCAATATAGGCGGAGTTATTATAAACGGATTCTACTGTATTTCAAAATATATATAAAAATATTTTATCAACATGGACGATAAAAGGATTTTTAGAAAGTTCTGATTTTTAATTAAATTTTCTATTGTTGGTTTTTCGTTTGACTCCGCGAATAGAATATATTTATTTAGCAATAGATGTATGGAAAAGTTACACGAACTCTCCAAATATTTTTGATGGAAACTAATATTGAATTAAAGCCTATATACACTATGGAAATTCAAAATATACGGGACCATTTATCATGTACACACGTATGTTATTTTTTATACACCTAACCTAACTACCTTGGTACCTACTGTATTGGCGCGAAAGCGTTAATTCCATGGCTTTGGTATGGCCTACTTTCTAATACTTGATTAGCACAATTTACTACTCTTCTAAAAGAATTGCATCATCAGTTCGTATGCAGGTTTTATAGAGATCTTTTCCACCCCACCGCTGAGCACAAGTTGAATTATTATAAACTTAAATTAAGAACAGGACGACATACGAACGAATGGGCCAAGACATTGGTGCTGTAAAAAATATTAACCATTCCTTATATCGCCAATACCTCACAAACCTTGGGAACTAAGATGTTATATCCCTTGTGGCTGTAGTTACACTGGCTCAATCACGCTACAAAACGGAATATAACAATTCCAAGTATCGATGTTTGGCGGTAGAATATCTGATGAGTGGATGGGTCCTACCTAGACCGGCACACAGGCCTACCAAGGAACATTGAACATATAGTTACAATATATTCGATTTAATCTATACACGAACTACGTAATCGAAATTAATTGTGATAGGTTTGACATTGCCCTGTGTCACCTGTAATTGCATTATATATCCGTAAATATAAATAAATTGGACGAAGCATTTTCTTAAGTTAAAGTCAAGGCATAGGTATAATCCAATTCCGCATTACTGCGGCTTGACAAACATACTTACGCGTCATCTTAGTATATTTACATTTAAATTCGAATACGAATTATTGATACTATATACCCAATTTGTTTTATTTTTTAAGAACGTATTTAATCGTAAGGAGATAAAAAATAATTAAGATTTACATACTCCGAAAAATTGTTAACTCTATTTTTTTTTTAAATATAAAGCTAGCGCTTTTCCATCACACCAGATGGAAAGTGATGATACAGCCTAAGGTGGAGTGCACTTGCCTAGAAGATGCCTATTCACTTAAAACAGTAATCGACTTAACTACTAGACCCACTTTAATTTTACTCCAATAACAACATTGCTGACAATCAAAACGCCATTTTTTCACTAATCCACAATGAATAGCATAGATTCATGATTTCGACCAATAACATCACGTCAATTCAGTGTCAAAGTCGTTCATGTGTCAACTCGAGTTAATTGGTATAGACTATACATTTGTTTAAGAACGTATTTAGTTTATAAGGTTTAGTTTCGCTAAGCATATCATTATGTGGACGCTATTGAGTTATTATTGACTAACAATTAAAACAAATCCAAGATGAAATCACAGTCATTAATATTAGTAATGAGCGACGTCACATCATAACACGATGTATCTCGTCACGATCAATGACGTATCGTGTTGAAGTTTTTGGTAGAGAATAGTTCTGGTGTGTTTCGCTGGAAGTGACATAAATATTATTAATTTCGAGTTGCAATTTTTGTTTGAGAATATAGTATACAGAACATAGTTTCGCTGAATGTGATTTTAAATTAGAACTGTGCGCGATGTTAATAAAATTTCAAAGTCGACTTTCAAACGTTTTGTACATAGGTATAGTTTCTAAATGAAACGTCTGTGATATAAAAAGTTTCACGTCCCTCACACATAGTGTCTTTGCAAATTTTTTTTATTAGTTTACATAAATGTAACCTTGGCTTGGCTGTGTATGTGCGTTTGAATCGATGGTTTGTAATAAAACTCAATATTTTATTAGATAATGGATCAACTCAGAAGTAATTTGATTATATTAAACGCATATTAAGTCATGAACAACAATGATTGATTATATTCACGATTACTGACGAACTTATATATACATATTTATGTTAAGATTAACTTAATATCAAAATAAAATTTAATGCCAATTCCAAGGCTAATAGTGACTTTAAAACGCTTATTCGAAAGACTCGGATTCATTCTTGGTTACCTTAGACGGGAAACAAATAAATATATAATATTATTATTATTATTATTTAGCAAAACTTTATGGGTCTTTATAATTGCCGATCAAATCTGATTTAAAATGTCGATCAAAATTTAACTATTCGTCTCTGACTTGTTCGATTCACTAACTACTTACGCGTACTCGCTCCACATTCATATACTCATTTACTTAACAATTTAATGACATATCTAATTAAATCCCAAATTGTAAAGTACGAATAAAACGAGCTGCGACCTCAATATATTTACAGCATTATTATTTTTTA
This sequence comes from Vanessa tameamea, assembly GCF_037043105.1. NCBI lineage: Eukaryota > Metazoa > Arthropoda > Insecta > Lepidoptera > Nymphalidae > Vanessa > Vanessa tameamea. The sequence continues at coordinate 1,110,047 of NC_087341.1, read as the reverse complement.
TCATTAACATATCAAACGCCACCTGCTGTACGTTGATGGAACTGTGCTAGAAACCTTGACACAACTACTATCCAAATAACTCTATAAAATTTCAACTCAACCGGTTGAATGAATCACGTTCTTAAGAATACGAAAGAAAAAACTACTAATTATAATACATGTTTACATGTCTTATCCATTTAAATTGTAATCTTTGTAGGACATGTCCTTGACTCTGAATATCATCGATCATTCCGATTTATACTATCGTTAGCTATATTAAAACCTAACCACTGTGACAGCTATTATCTGCCAAATAAAATTAAACTCTATAGTCGAGTCACTTAGTTTTAAATCTCGTTGCAAAGATCATCATCTTTGATACAATTAGTACTTTACCTCTTTCACCCAAAACATATACTTAATAAAATTAAAAAAATGTTTTTATAAACTTCGGATTCAACGAATGTTTTAAAAATACTATAGTATATTATGATTTTTTAAATAGAAGTCAACGTTCGTTTTCAAAAGAGATTTTAGTAACACGATAACATTGGAGATTATACGTAAAGTTACTAGTTTATTATTAAAAAAGTATTATTAATTTCAATACAGATAATTGAACGCCTTTTAAAATTTTATAGCAACAATATCACGAGTCACGAGACACCGCTTTCCGTTAAGGCGTAAGAGATATTACTAAAAAAGCTTACAAAAAGGTTTTCAAGATCTCGTAAAGGACTAGAACGTGTTGAATAAACTTTATAAGACCCTTAAAGAACAAGGATTGTATTTGACAGGAATTTTATTAGTTGCGAACACGGGTATTGGGGCTTGATGAGATAACATCTCAAATATTTGGTTTATTTTGGTATTTTTTTTTAACGAGGTACTTCTTTTGTTTTTGATATTATTCAATTGCAAAATTCAACATAATCTTTAAGGAACGTTTTTGTGTTTGAATATATAATAAAACGAATTACTTCTTATATGATAAGAGAACCTTGGAACGAAACGATCGCCTCCAGATAGAATAATAATTTAATTGTGAACATAATTGTTGAAAAAAAAATTTTTAAGTAAATGAAAAGTCACGCTGAGATTCTTTTGCCGGTTCTTCTCGGGTGGTTTTCTTTCAGAACCGATGGTAGTTTTTACTATCTCTCTGACTATCCATAAGTTAGTGAACTTATTTATTGAATAAAGATTCTGACTTTATACCTTAAGTTTCATTTTGGTAATTTAGCATGCCTTCAAATTTAATTTCGTCTACGTAAACTACGTATAAATGAAGTCAGATATTAATCTTATTTGCAATTATTTAACAAAAATAATAAAGGATTCGTTTATTTTGAACAAAAATTTAAATATTTAAGCGTATGTTTTTTAAGCAAACACAAGTTTTTTTATTCGGTGCTAAATACGAAGTATGTATGAATATGCAAACATCTTGTCCGACCCGAAGAATAAAAAAAACAATTAAGACAATTTTAACATCTACCTGTTCCCTAAAGAACAAAGACAAAAGATTAAAAGACGAAACGGATATAAAATTTTATTATACATGTTTGCAATTTTTATATCAAAAAAGATCGATATTTCGGTTTTTTATTATTTTACAACAGTTATTACTATAAACAGACTATATAGACTACATTACTTCCGTTTCTAAATTCGAAAATGTATTATCTTCTGTAATATTCTTGTCTAACAGGCCATCGACAAAAATGTTATTAAATATATGATTTAAAAAAAAAAGAACATTGTGGCTTTTTAAAATTGGAATAGTACACAAAATGTTAAGTAAACAAATATCGCATCTCCTCCCACAATCACGAACAAACGTTACACTGGAAACAAGTACACAAATCATTTACGACACCACGAAAAAAATATGATATACCGAGGTCCGCAACTGGTGATGTCTCTCTCAGCGTCACTTTCTGGCCATGTCATGATTTATTCGTTGGCACAATAGGATGCGCATTTAGAAATTAAATGGAATGTTTGAACTGCATTTGTGATTCTCGCCTCCAGTGGTCAAGACACCTCCCGCGCGGACACAACGCCATCACTCACATTCGAGTATTGTCGAATATCTTCGACCGATATTATATGCACGAACTCAATTCACGGAACTCGGCTGTATCGCAGCGGAGAACATTCGGACATGTAAGCAAACATCTTAATGTTTACTAATGAAACATTTCTGAGTACATTGATTGATGACTGCACTCGCGCGGGTTTTGTGTATTCTCGCTTTATTCTATTCAGGAGACGCTGCAGGGAATGAGATACTGCGTTGGTGGCTCACTATTGTTCGGCGTAGGACATTTCGGCGAGCGTTTTCTGCCTTTATTTTTTGTTTGTCGAGTGGGTCATTTAAATTTTATGCGTATTTTAGCGAACGATACACATCGGATGGGTTTCCATTAGGAGTGAATGATTAAGTCGATGCGAGGGTGTTCGGGGGGCCGGAAGTCCCGAGGGAGCGTGTGAGGGCCCGAACGCCTGAATGTGGTGCAGTGCTTGTAATTAACTCCGCTGTCTGAGCATTATCTTAGCATTAGATCGTCGTCCCGGCAACAGGGCTTCTGCAGACATCCGTACGACGTTCGGTGACAAACCGATGCCACAGTGCACACCAAACTCGTACCTATTTAGACCTGTTTAGGCGTATTTTAGCTTACAGTTCTCGATCGTATACAGACGTACTAAGACACCAACGCAAGCGTCTAGTGTTCGAGTGATTGATTTCAGATCGGGATAGTGCATTAGGAGACAAATTGTAATATATGACAAAGACGAATTGTAATGACCGTTTAACCGTCGAAACTTTGGTAGCGTTCACGGACCTGATATTTAAGAATGCTCATTTGACGAGATATTTGAATATTCGCTCCGTTGTTTGCTCCTCGGTCCTATGCAAACAAAATAAAAAAAAAATGTCTTTTAAAGTTGCCAGCCGAGATTGGCATTAAAGAAGGTAATCATGTTAGTGCCGGGTGGGCCGGGTGTCGATCTCATTGTCCAGGGTCGTCGGCGCCCCCCGCAACGATTCGTTGCTTATTTAATGGCACAATGCACACGTAAACATCTAAATAACTTTTGTGTGACACTTCTCCCCAACCCTCTAATTTTACTAAGTAGTTATCTCTGTGTAGGGAGGACTGGGAACAAGCTGATTTCGCTTTCGCGGTTTTCGTATGAGATTACTAATGCTTGTGACGTTTAAAAGTATTAAAGCCTATTGGCTGATTCATAAGCAAAAGATTGAAAGGTCAATTGTGAACCAATGTGCATCCCTTATTCGAGAAATAAACATACGTATTTAAATTAATTGTGTTGATTTATTTTTAGTTTATCAGGACTATATAACTGTTCTGATAAACTCAAAGCAAACATAGCGACAAATACTGACCTAAGGCCAATATACAATAAGCTAAAAGTCTAAGTAAAATCATAGGTGTATTAAGTTATAATTCTTATTATTAACATACCAGTAAGTCTATGCTTGTTGAGCTTGAATGACCCAGTGGATACACTTGGATCTTCATTGATGGCAGCGACTTCAAATCCAAGTACCAATGACGTTTCTTATACTTAATTTTTGTTTCTAAAATTCTATCTCGGCTGTGAATATCGTGATAAAACCTTCATGTTTTTATCGATCTGCATAGATTACACCAAGACACTTGACTAAAATATATAGAGAGAATTACCCACATACACCGGCTATAAGGTACATAAACTGACTTTGTAGGTACATAAAAATTACAATGAGATACGAGCGGTTCCCAAGGCAATAGAATTATTTAATTCAATTAGTCAAAAGATTTTTTTTCACAAAACCTCGTAATGATGATTTCAGCCTAAGCATAATATGAATTAAACATTCAATGTAATTTCGAAAACTCGGAGCTCATGTTATATATTCAATTAGCACGTTACTATTCAAATATTATGTTGTAATTATTTTTTTTTATCGTGTTATTATTCATAATTAGACGCGTTGATTCTATGCAAATGACGCAAAGATATAAAAAACTATTATAAATAATAATCATCATTAAACTAACAAAAACTTACGTGAAACAAAGATACTTTTTTGTATTACGAACATAATACCAATCTATTCGTATCTTATCTTTTGTTTTGGAATAATTTTAGATCTTTATTATTTTTTAATTAGGACCATACACTTCTTGATGTACAATGTTGATATAAATGTTAGTACTGTTTTAATAGTTAGCGTTAACTGGACCTATTATATTTAAAACTTAGTAACGAAAACCTCTTTTTGACTGGAATCGATCAAATTATATAAAAAGTGATTGAGATCAGTGGGTCTAGTCGTACACGATGTACGAGATGAATCTGGCAGGCTTTAGGCATCGTTGCACGCGGACCCCAACCTGCGCCCTGCGTCGACCCCGGCCTGCCAATCTCCTGTCACGGCTTACGCAAAACTGACAGCCACCCAATAATTCGTTACGAAAATGTGTTAATATCAACTATCGCACACAACACTTTCATGCTCGACAACGCAAAATTAGATTAGCGCGATGACAAAAGACACATCTGTAGTCGAACGGCGCTCGTCATATTTTGACAGGTACCCACTGCCCACATACACGTGTACGAGCTCGCGAACTCGCATCCGACGTGACAATGGAGATGATTTCACGCGGCGCGAACATGCATCCGATTGTCGCGAACTTCGTTATCTCATAGCATTAGTCTGATATTGAAAAAATAATACGTTCGGGATTTGACGGGCCCCCATGTGTGCACGGCAGCTTCCTTTTGACGCTACTATAAACGAAACAGGGATGATAAATTTATTTAATGTATACAAATGTTTGGACATTTTTATTTTGCTGTCGTTTAGACGTAGGTTTCATAATTTAGTTTACCATATGTTAAGTCGTTACGACGCTTTGAGTAGGAAGTGGAAAAAATGCTTTACGAGATGTGAGAGTGAGTATGACAAACCGCTCGGTTGCCGTGTGTCATGCTGACTGTATCGATCTGTGTATAGGTTTTTGTTTGCGCAAAAAGTAATTGATATATGACTATACCGAATGAACCGGGCTCCGTATCTCAATTATATGGGAACCTAAAATCACCGTTCTAATACATTATTCCATATTTAAAATCGTACTGTATTCTGTTTATTTTTTTATGTTTTCACTTCATTCAAGCGTCTAGAAAGGAAAAAAAAATGAACGCAATTGATAGTCCTTTTTTGTAACGTTTTTGTTATAAATACTTTAAGATAATCTTTACCCGTTTTATATATTTAAAGTTCATTTCGATTATGATAATGTTCGGTTATTCATAATATGTTTTATTATTACAATAAAACATTATTATATTAACGTATGATTATTCTTAGATGGACTCGTTTGTATATTTATAGTTAATAACAAACTCTATCTGCAACTAAATGCAATTAATTGTATCCCATTTAACTACCGACTTTATTTAAGCGGCAATTTTTTTGTTAAAAGCATTGTTAAATCCGAACTCGGTTAAGGCGATGGTGAAATAAAAATTTTCCGGTTCATTAACGCCTCAAATGGGGGGGTTTTCTTAATCGATCTGGTTTGATAATTATTCACAGGGGGGGTATATAACGTAATTATTGCTCAGGCAGCCCTTTTTCCTTGTCTCCCCGCTAATCACCGCGGCGCCCGGTGTAGATGACGGGGCGTCTCACGTCTCCCGGCAGACTGAACGCGATGACAGCATTTTAATATATTTCGCTATATGTAAATTTTGATGCAGCTGTGATATTGAGGCGTGACACGCCGCCGATTTGTCACGCTCTGCGCGAATACATTACAAATTTAAAAAATGTTATTAACATCAAACGTTATTTAATTGTATTCTGTTAGTATTTAACCGTGAATTGAACACGAGTTCTATTATACTAAATATATACATACATTTAGAAAAAAAAGGAATCATCATTGAGTATCTTCCGCCAGTCCTTCTGGCATCTCAGATCTTTCTATCTGAACTGACAGTAGACTTTTTATTATCAATGAGTAATCGTCATCCTTCCATACGAATAAAGATTTTCGAATTATTATGAGTACCTATAAAGATGATGGAAAACTATGATATATATATTAATGAAAACAATATAATAATGAAAATGAATCCAATAAAAGAATTAATATAATATAAGACGTACATAAAAAAATATTCTTTTAATGTTCGTATTATGCGCGTACGCATCCTGCGATACTTGTTACGTTTATTGTTCGCGCTTGATGGTTTCTGATATAGTATCATGACCGTTAAATATGTGTCACGAAATACATTACCGGTAATCAGTAATTACTTACAAAAAAATTGTAGACGCATTGAAATGCACGCCGAGCACGGATACCGTAACATTAGCATTATATAGACAAACGTATGTCTGTTGTAAATAACTTTTGTCTTTGTATCTTGTATTTCGTCTAGTTAAACGTTTACATTGTAACCTTTACATATAGTAATAATTAATAATATATCTTTATATGCGAATTATCACTGACTCTGATCGCCAAAATCAAAATCAAAATATACTTTATTCAAGTGGGCTTTCACAAACACTTTTGGATCGTAACAAAAGTATATAAGTGAAGCTAACACCGGTTCGGTACGTACGTTCTAACGAGAACAACCGGCAACATACTCAGTGGTTACTCAATGATATATATGTATAATATCTCTAGTACTCTGATTGGTTTAAATTTTAGGATAGTGACTCATTATACGACGTAAGTTCTCATTACTAAATTATTTTTTTACGATCATTACCCGTACGCAGTCGAAAATACATTAATAGAAGTATGTTAGGGGTATTTGCTCTAAAAGTTCCTAGTTTTTACTTTTGCATAGCCTAAATTTTAAATACATAAGTCTAAAGTATAATATAAACAGTAACACTGTGTACCAACCCTAAATTTATAATTAGAACGATGTTTAATACAATGTTTATATCCAAATAAAAAAAAAATACGAGCAATAAATGATAAAAATGTTCAAGATTGCGGCAAGAATACATTGCAAGTCTCGACAAAGAAACAGTAAATTAGCGTTATCTCTAAATGCATAAAAACCTACGGGATGAAAGTAGATTTATATTTGTTAAGAAGTTGTTCGTCTTCATAAGGCCCGACGTTTCATTTCTGTCTAGGCCGACAAGTGCCTCCTTCTACCCGGCTGGCTCCCCTTGTTATGCATAAAATTTTGTCTTATTACTTCCAACTTCGCCATTATATTTGACGGGCCGAAGTTCCTAAGTTATTTTGTTATTAAAATTTTTGGTCGACGCCGTCGAATCTAGTTCGAATGTAAATAGAAATTAAATTATAAAGGGAACTTATTTGATTGAACAAACCTTCTGATTCGTGGATTAATGTCGGGAACTCGGTAGACAGTTTTTGTTTTGCTCTGAATAGCGCTCAAATAAGGACGACCAAATTGGATTTTATGGTACGAATGTAAATGTATAAGTACTTTTCGGAGTTTTCGTGAAGTGTTATATTGTATACATTTTTAGTGTCGATCATTTGGTATTATTATTACTAAGCAGATCAAAAACATTATTTTATATAGATGTTCTAAATAAAAAAATCTGTTATTTATATTTGTTAGTCCTATGACAAGTAGGACTAATAAACTACCATTGATAATTTTTAATACTAATTAGTTAAATGTAAATGAAACTTTAGTAATAAAGTATTATGTTTGATTTTTTTTTATTACTCAATGAAGCCCTCAGACGAATTTGTCAATATATATTCCAAGACGGATTAATGAGTGACAGCAGCCAAATCTCGTAGGTAGAGGTAGCCTTGATTGGTAAAAGGTCAATATAATTAAACTACAGTTGTAGTATATTTAGATAAGTAACGAATATAAAAAAAACTACCACATTAATCGTATCAGGGAGATAAGAGATTTGACTAGATGTACGATTAAAAATGTACGCTAAACGAGCAGACCAACGCAGCAATGGTCTTCTATGGTGTGGCGTACAGCGTACACGTAACACGTATTATGTAATTAATATTGTAATTAAAAGAAGTATTATATATCATTTGTATATGTACATATATATAGAAATTGATGTCTGTACGATTGTTTGAACGTTTAACCGATTATCATGCAAATTAGAACATGTATTTTTTCAATGGGATAATTTTAATAATATCTATTTTGTTGTAACTCGCCGCTAGATGGCGTGACGGCACTTTTGTACCCTTACAGCGTTCGCGATGACAACCAATATCTGCTAGGTTTAGATATACTTATATAATTGTTTGAGACATCACTGAGTTCTATGATTAATACATTCTTATCCGATAAAACTGCTATTACTTTAATAACTTGCTTTGGTGTTTCACGTTACTTATTATTTGAACGGTTTTTTTTAGTAAAATATTAAATAATTGAATGAAATCAAAATATTCTTTATTCGAGTAGGGTCGTAAGGCGTTTTGTCACATTATAGTATTCAATTAAATGTAACACTAATTCCTGTTCTACCTTCTCCTCTACGAGAAGAACCGGCAAAGAACTGAGTAGTTAACTACCAGATAGTATATTATGAGTTTTGTTTAGTTCAAGTCGATTTAATTCGAGTAATCTCATATACGTTATTTAGTATTCTGACAAGATATCGTTAGGGTTGTGACGTGAGGGTTTTGTTCGTAAACAAGACCAGATTTTAAGCTATAATAATATTTATACCCATATCCATCGGAAATATTCACAAATGAGCAAATACACCAATCGTTGATATAACTTCGCAGTAACCCTGTCGGATGATGCTTTTTATGCCACATTATGGTATATGGTCACCACCGCTAATAGACTTTTGGGCTGTAAGTTATACTAACCAAATGAAGCTAAAGCGCCATACTTGGAAATTAATATGTTATATACCGGTACCGTGTACCAGTACAAGGGTCATAACGTCTTACACTGGGTCACTCAGCCTTCTAAACGCAACACTATAGTACTCAGTATAGCTACGGCGACAGACTTCACTCAGATAGCCACGCACAAACCCCTGTACCACCAAGTGGAGTTGATTTTGTTTTCTGTTTGTATAATAATGGTATTTCATAATGAAAACTCTAAGTAAGAATAATGTATAGGATAAGCGTCTTCACTTCTCGAGGAAGTTTTTTTTTTATAATAAATTATTACAAAACAAATATTAAATCGTTTTGCAAATATGTAAGTAATATGAAGTACAAAATTGCTCATTAAAATACCCAAATTGTAAGTTAGCACTGTGAGTGCAGAATGAAAATTTTGAATATCGTATAAAAAAATCCGTGGCACTTTCAGCGATATTTAAATACATAGCTAATAAAGACGTCATAAACAATTATTAAGAGCGCAGCCCTAAACCAATGTCGCGAGAAAATTAACACTACAGTTTACAGCTAGGTCATTCCCACCACCCATTCTCTGGTAAACGATTCTTAAAGCATTCCATAGCGTCAGCTGCAAAGAAATAATTCGACGTTCTGTTTTAAAATTTGTAATCATTTCAACACTTTACGACTCGTAGTCCGTTTGAGAAAATTTTGATACCCTCATAAACACTGTAATTGTTAGTATTCGAGTTAATTAAAAATAATGAATTTAAAGCTTTGTCGTTCCGAATCGCTTTGTTTAGTGCTGTTGTTATTATGATATAACTTTGTTAATAAATATAATATCTATTATACAATATTTTCATATAATTGGAGTTTATTTCGTATCAATTATTGTTTTATGGCTAACATAACAAATACTAAGCAATTATATATAAAAGAAGGCAGCAATGCAGCGCGTTATTTAGAAGGTTTGAGTATATACAATTATTATTAGGCAATTTGTAAGTACATGTTTTTTTCAGCTAGTGACGTCACGGACATCAATTTTATGTTCTTGTATATGAAGCATTGACGTGCGATAAGTTATCCTTAAAAAATGTTAACAGATATATATATATTTTATGACCACATAAATAAATACTAAGAAAAATTTAAGAAGATTACATTGTATTTATATTAATGAGGAAAGGGGGAGATTTGGACTGCAACTAAAACCTCTAGTTAATTTATTACTTTCAGTAGAATTTATATCAATAAATCCAAATGCCGTATCATATGAGAAGCATCTGCGCTCATTATAAAACTATATCACGTCGATAAATAAAAAAAAATTCAAAGTCAAAATATTTTCCCACAGCGATTAAGTGTATCCGCAGCACAAAGGGCTGAAAATGGCATACATTGAGTTATGAAAACAAATACACATTATGCGTTCGTACGAAATCTCGCACAACTAATGACGTTAAAAGCGAGGGGTAAGAGTAACAATGTTAACAGTCATAGTTCGACCTCACTACTATGGTCCTTCAATTGCAACGACAAATTAAATAGGACATAGTACATTGCGTGTTCTGCCTAGCACGAAATACTCTTTACATGTTGTAAAGCGTCAATGAACTTTCAAAAGATAATCGTTTGAATTCGTTTATATTGATACAACATAATTTAATAGAGGTTTTCGGTATGTGTGCCAAAACTTGGGTATTGCCTCCATAAATACCGCCACGGGGGGTCTTATGGAACAATAGCTACGTATACGCGTGTTAACATTAGTCTCATACTTAATTCCTTGTTGTCCTAACTCGCTTAAGAGGTTGCGACGGCGTGTTAATTAAATAATTACTTTAAATAATAACTCTTAGTGTAGTGGCTTGGCTGTAAATATGGTTTTAACTGCTTGTGTGCACGATGTTGCTTATTAAATGTATGTTATGGTAAATAACTACAGAATTAATTTTATTTTTGATACACATATTTAAATTGTTTTTTTTTGTTTTTTAATAGTTGCTTATGCCGAATTTACTGTAACTGAAGACTTATAATTATATTTGAACTGCACATTTTTTTAAATTAACACCAAACAATAAATATAAAAAAAATATGTATTACAACAACGACTTAAATATTGATTGAAGCAAAAAGAACGTTGTGCAATAAAATTTTCTTTTTTTATTGAAACAAGCGCTCGAAACTTAATTAACGAACGTTCTAGCAATTCCTTCCACTCGATATGGCGAGGCATAATTAAACTAGCTCCGAACAATACCTAGATCAGAACCTAACAGAATGTAGGATTAGAGAAAAAGTCAATGTAAAATTTAATGGGTAGATATCTGTGTACATTTAACTTGAAAGAATCTGATGAAGATCAATGAAACAAGACATTATATCCTTAAGTAAGATGTAAATTCGATTGAAATTAGAACGCTATTATTGGCGACATAAGTCATTTTTGCTCTGATTATGTTTTAAGGAGGCCTATGGTTGATTCAGTTGTATGCCAGAGGCGCACTTGAGATGACTCGCGTCTATAATGTTCACAGACTGCCTCAGGGTTTTGTCCATTACATAAATATTTCTCTTTTGCGTATTTCAACATGTATCCTTTGAATTCGGGTAGGAAAGCACGTGCCTTTTTAGAAGTACATCCGTTTGAATTTAATTTCAACTTACTTTTAATAAAGCGACGTATTTCCAAAGGGAATTGTTATAAATAGAGAGAATATTATCACAAAATATCGTCACTAAATAAATTGTTATTTATGTTTAAATATTGACCTGATGATTGAGCAGAGATTGGACCTAGACATTGGAGTACCGAGGCAGTAATTAATATCACGATATTATGATTAAATACATCAGACAAAAGATTGCATCGGTACGAGGTACCGTAGCAAATAAGTATAGTTATTAGATCATACGCTGATAATTTATTTTGTATTATTAATATAAAAAGTAATACGATTATTAAAATGGTGAAATATGTATTTATCGCTCCAAACAAAGTGTCGAGTTCTAGTCAGCAAAATAATTATGTGGCCGAAGGTGTCTTCAATAGTAATCATAGTGAGATGACAGACAGACAGAAAGAAAAGAAAAATCGGAACAAAATATATATAAGTCCTTCAACAGTAAAATTTACTATGTGCGAGTATTTCAGAACGTTCAAATGAAATCAAATCAAAATATACTTAATTCAAGTAGGCTTTTACAAGCACTTTTGAATTGTCATTTAACAAACTATTTAAAGTAAAGCTACCGCCGGTTCGGAATATATATTCAACCGAGAAGAACCGGCAAGAAACTCAGTGGTTACTCCTTTTCAACATATACAACATTTAGGAAATAATATTTATAATATTTGTAAGAACAATGTACCTACTTCAAACGTTATATCGAATTTTATAAACTTTTCCACTGAAAACTATTTTGATACTAACTTTATGACACAGAAAAAAGAATGTTGTTCAAATCGATCATACGATTAAAATCGACGAAATGTCAACGCAGCTATCCGTTAAATCTAAATAAACAAAATATTTTATTTTTAAGATTTTGTATTTTGCGTTTATGGTGTACAATAAAGAATAAATAAAATAAATAAATAAACTTAATTAAGTTAAAACACGTACAGGCTATATAGGTTATGTTCTGTAAATTGCATATAACATGTTTATAGTAAAGTTGCAGTTGTAAACACGCACAAGTACCACATGAAAACATCGTAATTACTAACTTCATCTATAGAAGTGTACTTCAGTGAATACGTTCGTCCTCTTCACTCACTCAATTAACGTCTATGTGGGACAGAGATGAAGTAAATTAACTAATGTTCAGTCATTATATTTTTATATAGTAATTAACATTAAGAATGAGTACTTGTAAAAATTTAATTATAATATGTAATGTCAGCCTGTTTCCTGTTCATTGTTGATTGATATTTAATATAAAATGATTGTGAGGAAGTCTAGAGATCGTTAAACGTATATTCTATAATTGCCTTAGATGTTTCAGTACGTTCTTTAAAACAATAGAAATATGTAAACTTATTTCAAAGCGACACTGAAGTGAACGGTTTCGTTATAAAGTATAAATTCTAATATACTGTCTTTTGTTTGTACGTTAAGGCGTGGCGTTTCGAGCCTGCCCCAACACCTACATCTATTGACTTTCTTCCGTTACCTTCTTACTAATAACAGCAACGTACATATAAAATGTATCCCTAAAACGATAATTATAGAATTCATTTTCGATTGTATTAACGACATCATATTTCGTTACGCGGCATAGGCCCTTCTTCTTAAATAATAAAGCTCTTTGTACAACTTTCCCTCCTTGAGTTGTAAAGCCTATCCGGTAATTAATATTCATGGAGGCTCGAGGCGGAGGGTCTTGTAATTAATAAACTTATATGATACTTTTGTTTACAATGTCACTTCTGAAACGGGGGCGTTTGTGAGCGCTCGCCTTCATAGACCGCCTTTCAACTGTGGCTTAGACGACTGTTAATGTCTGCCTTTGTTGTGTATTTTACAAACAATAATTATGTATTTGACAATATTATTTTTAAGTTTACTATATTTTTGTATTGTAATATTGATCATTCTTCATATCATCAAGGCACCACCATCGTTGGGATGTGATGTTCCTTGTACTTGTAGTTACTTACCCTTCAAACCGGAACACAACAATACTACGTTTTGGTGTTTTGCGTTAGAATATATGATAAGTGGGTGGTACGAACCAGGACTTGCACAAAACCCAACCACCAAATAAATATATTACATATGTTATATGTTAAGATATCGGTTCATAACCATGTAGTTTAAATATCCCACTGCTCAGTGGTAGCTGGGTTATGGTTTTTTCCTCCATTAATGGTAAATACTTTTTCTTGACCACGACACGCCAGAACTATCAGATTTCAAACTGCTTTCTTCGGTTAAGATTCACTTGTATCATCTTGTAGATCTCGGTAATACTTGATAATTAAAATTACATTTAAAAAAAAAAATCGTGTCTATATGTTTATTCCAAACATAAATTATATGATAAATGCGAAAGTAACTGACTGTCTGTAAACCACAGAACTGAAGTTCATAAAATTTGCTATGAAGCAAGCTGACGACTAACCTCTAAAACTAGAACGAACCGCGGTTGACGCCTAGTAATATATAAAGTATACACTAAACAAAACTCTTATTATAACATTATTAATAATTCAAGTTATGCAAGTTATCTGTGCTAATTCCATCTTTGTACTGTTTAATTCAACATTATTTTAGTGCCCAGCTTATATGGGCCCGTGGTTCTCTACTTCTTAGTTACAGGCTAGTTAGTTAGTCATTGGCCCGCGTTTGATCTCTCACTGGTTTAATTTTGCGTATCCTCAGACTATAAGAGGAAATAGGGAGTCTTGTTAGCGTAATGTGATGTCTCCTGCGCAACCGACTAGCTGCAATTGATATTCATTATTTGTAAAATTGAGTACAGAGTATACTAAGTAAGTTTGTTTAGGACACGGCACAATTGAAAAAAAGTATCAACAAACCTGATTGAAAATGGATAAACGAAGTGTACAATACTGAATCTTAAAAAAAAAAACACAACAAAGAGAAAAATATGTACCATTAATGGTCATACACATTACTGTGGTACAGAACCATGCAAGGTGATCTATTTTTAAATTATGTAGTTTAAATAAACGCGTTACATTTTAATAAATATCAAACTTAGTTACAAGTAGATAATATTTTAGTACAAATTTTAAACATATGTAAGTGCATTTTATTGCTATTCTTTCTTGCAGCATTGGACACAGAAGCTAATTAATTAATATATAAAAAAAAAAGAAAAGTCGTAGTTAACAATCTATACTGTATTACTGGTTATGGGATAACCTGAATGAAATTTGAAGATTACACAGCATGCAGAGAATAGACGTAACCGGTGTAAAAAATAGTGTCCATTTTAAATTTGTAACATAATAGTAAATATTCTTATAGTCAGCATTTAAGAGTTGAGTTCCTCAAAGTGTAGACGGTTATCAAACATTACGTATATTTTTCTTGAGGCAATATGTTTTAGTGTAGAATAATCTCCTATCGTAGTGTTTAGTCAGTATCTCGCATCCGTCCTCTAAAAGTTAACATAAAAACGAACCATATAAATTAATTCTTCATATCAAAGAGGAACAAGTATCGTTTAATTTAATTTGAAGGCTTAAGTAATTTGACAAAACTTCTGTAATAAAATTATCGAACATTGACCGTGGATAAACAGCGAGAGGTTGACGGGGAATCGAACGTGCGACCGGACACAAGTCCCCATGTTAATACACGTAAAACGAAGATTATCCATAAAACCCACAAAAGGTGCCGAGCCGTCTTCATGATTCTCTCGGGTCCGGTTACACAGTAAAATAAACATCTGATCTCGAATCGCAGTTTAAAAGTGTCAACAGTCAATATTTATCCAAGATTTCGTCATCGTTCGATACGTTATTTAAAATTTATCGTCATTTTCGTAAACATTCAACTTGCCAGTAACATTGTTTTGCGTTCAGGTCTAGATATAAAAGCGAATAATTATGCAAATTAAACACGAAAAAGAAAAAAGGATAGGTCGTCGAGTACCGCGAGTCTGTTTCGAGACGCACATAAATGCTTGGATGCTAATAAATTTGCATTGCTTATTCATCAGTGAAACGCGATCCCCAGCAAGCACTTAAGCACTTAGCGTAAACACATCGATTCTCAATACTCGGCGAGCTCCCGAGGGACCGAATGACAATGTAAAAACGCGACGAAGCCGAACGCTGCGCCGCGTGATTCACTTATTTGCTCTCCTGTGTGGTGGACGAGCACCGCCAGTTAAACTAGGGTTAAGATTGCGGAGGGTTTGCCCCGGCTTTATAATATTATAACGTGTAAGGAGTAAAAGAGTCGCTCTTATCTCCAACACGAGCCCGATTCCTGACCACTTTAATGGGAAAAGCATGTTAGAATTAAACTAAACAAAGACGACGCATCAATTAGGGGCGCTCCTTTTTTTTCTCCTTTTCCAAAAAAGACTTTTAAAGCTTGTACGTTGACCGAGATGCGTTTGGGACTGTTCGTTATTTTTTACTGACTCATTTGATTAGATCAATCTCAATGATTCTTGTATGGATTTCAATTAAGCCGATAAAAAGATAAGTGGGTGCAAACATCGGCCTTTGTTGCTTTTAGTTCTTTTTTGTAAAAAATATTCATATATCAATCGCATTATATCGATACCCATCGAAATCTTAAGACTTATGGACAGTTTATTTATAAAAACTCCTTATGAGATTCGATATAAGCCAAATGAATACGTCTAAATTTTATGCCCAAAAATTATCGTCATAACTTCAGAACCTTTTACATCTCTGGCATTAATGCTTTTAGTAACAACTTGTTAATCCGTTTTAATTAATCCCTATTACTAAAAGGAGAACCGAGTAAAAAGCGCAAATGCAATCACAATGCTGTTATTGCGTCATCAAGTTTATACGTGAACGCCGTACAAGGCTTGATCATACGAAAAAAATAGGCCATAAAGAAGACGATAATACCGGTGTAATCAAGAGGAAGTAAATATGGGGAACGTATTGACGGATCGTAAAGTTAAAGGATTCGAAACAACGCAAACTGCAAGCAGTTTACGACGGCGACCGAACCGCTTTTATTGTTGTTGTAAAACTCAAGATCCATTATTAATTATTACAGACATCATTAATCTACTAATCTATTTAAGGACGCTCGATAAGAATCTCATTTAAAGTATTGAATGAAGAGTGTCCGTAGTGGACTCGAGATAGGCTTAAATTGTCGCAGACGGGCAGGTGAGAAGTGTAAACATTGTTCGAGGTAAAATAGATCTAATCTCGTTGCGGTAGAGGCGTGATTAGAATGTAAAAGTGGATAGGTTATGACGTTAAGGGGTTTTCTGATGCGAGTCTGATTTATTACAGGTTGGTGTTTAAACGACAAATGCATCGAAACAGATAGGAGCGACATGTCGGACAACGGAGGACCGATGTCTACCTATATAGGCGGATACACCCTGTTATCCACTTAAAATATATCGTGAGATATGATAATTATTATAAAAAATAATTATTTACTTTTTTTTTAAATTAACGAGCATATATTTCAAGAGTTACGTCGTTAGATGAAAGTAATTATAGTTTTTAAACATATTAGACTTTTGGTAAACCTATTTTGTATTAGTCTTATTGTAAATGATGTAAAAATATATTTTAAATCAATACAAATGAAATCGAATACCAAATGTTTTTATTAAAACTTTATAAATATCAACTTTGTAAACAAAGTCACGAAATGTCTTAAGATTAACATTCGTCTAATCTCATGTGTGTCCGAGGGACCCAAAGACCGGATGAGGATTTCTTTAGGACATAATCTTTACAACAAAATTGTGATCAGATCGTGCACTAACGAAGCAACAGGAACACGTAGATAGATTAGACCAATGGGAGTATAAAATTTTGGACATAAATCTTCCTAACTATTGTTTTTAAACGGTAATGGTCATGAAAGGAAAGAGAAAGATAAAATCTTTTTTACGTAATAAATATGTAACGAGGTTTCCTTATTTTAAATGTAAAAGATCACAATTTTTTTTTGAAATATTTGTTTTTATCTACTTTCTAAATGACAAACGCCGTTCAATGAAATTTCCACTTTTAAAAAGCTGAGACAAACCAAATCGTATTTTTTTATTGAAATTTGACAACATATGACGTAATTAAATATCAAATCCATAAATACATATATAATATAAAAGTAAACGAACAGATATTAAAAATAAAAAGAAATTCGATAAACAATGAGTTAAAATTTGCAGATATTTTATACCAAAAAAATAAATAGTTAAAAATTAAAACACAAGTCTCAATTATTACAAACATATATAGAACTAATCTTTGAAACACTACACAATTGATACATTTAAAGTAAAATCAACTGTTAAAAGTACGTTCAACTTATATAAAATAATAACTCAGTGTATGACGCAACGAACGTTCTCAATGTGGGGGTGCTGCAGGGCGCTGTACTGAGGCCTCGTCTCTTCCTATTATATGTGCTGTAGTTATACTCGTTGCCGTCGACCCTGCAGCTCTTTAAAGCCCGGTCATCACTAATTGGATATTTTCAAGTGTACGTTACAATTCTACGTCGGAACAAAGCAAATTATGCGTGTGTTTGCGGTTAATTAAGCTTTTGGGTAATGCGTTTACTTTTATTTTAAACATCGCTACGCTTTCGAAATTTTAACGCGATCTTTAAATAAATTAAGAAATATTATTTTGTTTTAATTTACTATGATACATAATATAAAATTGATAATGGATTCGAAGATATATTGAGAATGGAATAATGTTAAACAATGTTGTTTAAATGAAATTCATTTGATTTTAACAACTTCACTTCACTTCGAATAGAGTCAAATAAAAAATATTTCTATACTACTGATTAAAAGTGAAAATTTAATTACGGAAACGATATTATTTGTTACTAAATATTTTTAAAGAAACTGTTCTTAGCCTTAAGAGAACTGAGCGGAACTATACCGTCACAGGTTCTTGTAAACGCTGCCACCGGCTTAAAGCAATTTGCAAAACTTCGCAGCATCGCTGAGTCCACCCATAGTTTCAATCTCAGAACATTAAAATAAACTTATAAATAGAAATGGCTTGTAACGGATGCAAGTGATATGAAAAATATTAATATTATTTCAAAGATATACATAGATTTAATATAACTGTAATATAAAGTACAATATATACTAGTCACTTTAATAAAATTGAAATTTTCTCTTACTGTAATATAAAGTATAAAATATATACTAGTCACTTTAATAAAATTGAAATTTTCTCTTTCTTATACTTGGCTTAATAATTTAATACGATAATCCCTTAATAAGCAAATACTGTGTTATGAATTATCACACTGAAATTAAAATCAAAATGTTGTCTACTCTTCCCTGGTAGTAGGGCTTTGTGTACAGATACCGCCAGTGTTCCGGTTTTAAGGGTGATTTAACTTAGGCCTGATAAGATTCTTCACATTTTAGCTCCAAAGGGAGGTGGCGCATTTGATTTTTTTTTTTTATGTTATAGGGGGCAAGCGAGAAGGAGGCTCACCTGATGGAAAGTGATTATCACCACCCATGGACATCTGCAACACCAGGGGGGTTGCAGGTGCGTTGCCGGCCTTTAAGGAATAAGTACGCTCTTTTCTTGAAGGTTCCCAAGTCGTATCGGTTCGGAAAAACCGCCGGCGAAAGCTGGTTCCACAGAGTGGTTGTGCGACGCAGAAAATGCCTTAAAAATCGCGCTGTTGTGTATTTTCGGACATCTAAGTGGTGCGGGTGAAATTTAGAATTTTGACGAAATGTCCGAAGGTGAAATTCAGCTGCCGCGATTAATCCAAACAATTCCTCGGAATATTCCCCGTGAATAATTCGGTAGAAGATGCAGAGTGATCCAACATCTCTACGCAGAACCAAAGGATCGAGCACATCAGAAAGGGCTTGATCGTCGATAATTCGAGCTGCTCTACGTTGGATACGGTCAAATGGAAGGAGCTGGTACTGGGGAGCACCCGCCCAAAGGTGAGAGCAGTACTCCATGTGATGCCGAATTTGCGCCTTGTATAGTCTTAGGCGATGAGCCGACGTGAAATACTGTCTTGCCTTGCTGAGCACACCAAGCTTTTTTGATGCCAATTTGGCTTTGCTTTCCAATTGACCGCGGAACTGAACGAGGCTCGAAATGCACCGTCGAAAACGACCTTGATGCACCGATCTGCCAAAAAGCTGATAATCCAATTGCATAATTTCCCGGGAAGCCCATAGGAAGGAAGCTTCGAAAGAAGCGCTTTGTGCCACACGCGATCGAAGGCCTTCAAGTAGGATGCAAAAAAGGACCGCATCCCATCCCAATCTGCTGACTTGTAGTGCCACACACGACGGCAGCCCACGAAACGCGTTAATTCGCGGATAGTCGTCACAATCTACACGCAGCCAGATAATCGATAGGTCTTGTCCTTCAAGGCTGCCGAGGCGTCGAGAGCAGATATCATCTCTGACGTAAACGCACACCCCAGCTCGTGGTACAAAGGAATGTTCCAATTTATACCCGGGGTAGGAAAGAAAAGTCGTATCGGCAGGAGAGGATATCTGGGTCTCGGTAAGAAAGAGCAAGGCTGGCTTCGCCGTCTCGAGGTGAAAGTGAACGGCGTTCAAGTTGGAGTTAAGTCCCCTTATGTTGCAGAAGTCCACAGTGAGGGTGGTAGGGGTTGCCTTATGATGCCTGCTCCGCTTGCCCCGAACAGTGGCGAGCGCAAAATTGACCCCCCCCCCTAGAATTCGGAGGGCAGGTTGGGCATCCCTGCTCAGGTGGTGTACGTCCTGAGCATGGATGCCCAGAGAGAGATTCTCCACCGCAGTCGCTGATGGTACCCTCCTGGGGTAATGTAACCAAATTCTGCAAAACCATCATGTTTGGGGGGGGGATCGGGCCTCCGGGACTCTCACATACCAGACGAAACGCTGTAGCATAGCCACCACCACCTTAATTACGCCGGTTTTAAGTGAGAGAGTGGAACTTCCCCGGGCGTGCCGGCCCATTCGGCTGCAACCCGAAGATATGCAGTGTGGCACTACCACTTATATGATTATGTAAGGAACGGTTAATATACCTTACCACCTATATTATATAAAAAAATCTATATGTTGGATACGTCACTTTGAGTTTAATTCATATGTTCGATGCCATTTCTCTTGTAGTCGAAGATCTTAGGTTTTAATAAAGCCCGCGTAGAGATTGCAAAGATATTAAAATTGCTCGCCGCCGATTTCATTTGTTTTTCGTCTTACTCACATTTCTATACGAAAACGAGGTATAGTTATACTGATAAAAATTATTGCGGTGACCCGTTTATTTATTGACGTTTCAT
Source organism: Vanessa tameamea (assembly GCF_037043105.1). Lineage (NCBI taxonomy): Eukaryota > Metazoa > Arthropoda > Insecta > Lepidoptera > Nymphalidae > Vanessa > Vanessa tameamea. The sequence continues at coordinate 1,089,169 of NC_087341.1, read as the reverse complement.
TTATTTTTAAACAATGCTCATTCAGCCTTGATTAGGTACGCTGGAATTGCTCATTTATAGTTCAGATAATTGGAATTGCAATTATTATTTTAAGGTACATACTGTTAACATTTTACCGACTACTGGTTAGGTTTTATGTATGAACTTGCCTCGATATTTATAATGCTTATAAGATTTAATTGACGAATGGCTAGTTTGAAACACGGAGACGGGCGCCGGGATCGATGCTCTGAAATATTTGTTCACAGAAAATACCTGTGTACTCGTAAAATAAGAGCTTTAACACAATATATTTAATTCAGTTTAAGGCACCTTCTTCTCCAAACTTTCTCCTCGAGCAGCTGCAGCAGTGGAACGTAAACAGACTGTTACTGTAAAAAAAGTGTATTAGTAAAATATAAACGTATTATTATTCAGATATTCAGAATACCTTTGAGCTATTTTTAAACATTATTTGTCTAAAATACAAATTACTTAGTAAATTACATTGGACTGTTAAATTATGAAATTAGCTTATTATATATATATTATATATATACTATATTACTCACTGAAATTAGTCAATATTATCATATTATAAAATTGTATGTAGCAAAACTGTCTTACGTCTTAATGTCTGAGATGTTTGTAAATTGTGATAGGTATAATTTCCTTTGCTCTAATGACTTATAAATATTCATTTAAATCAATTATATGTAATAAAATTATTCAAAAATAACTATTAAGAGCGCCGTAAATCTTTGATATAGCTTAATAAATCTTACAATATTACAGAAATTAATATGCTTAAAGAGTGCCTATATTATATCATTTAAAAGTAGTTGATCCCGGATTTTAGACATAAAAAACATTTTGAATTAACTTTAGAGCCTATTCTATAATACTTTATTATGTAATGGTATTTTAATCAGTTTATTCAATCTTATACAATCTTTTTCTTAAATTTGGCTGAGTTGATGAGTGTAACTACAGGCACAAGGAGCATAAAATCTTAGCTCCCAAGGCTGTGAGGAAAGGTTAACAAATCTTACAGTGCCAAAGTCTATGGTCGGTGATGACTACTTGTCAATCAGTTGGCCCATTTTCCCGTTCGAATAGCTATATTATAAAAAAATAACAATAACCAACAAATGGATATGTAAATGTCAAACTATTGGGGTAAAGCCTAATCCTCCTAATGAGAGCTTTGGAGGTTATTACCACAAACTTTACAATGTGTGTTCAATGGAAAAAAATGTGGCAGGATTCCATCCGATGCAAGCCGCTATCCTCACAATATTTTCCTTAAACACCTATTACGAAATATTTGCATATTTATTATAAACAAAAATGAAAACTCTATAATCTTTAACCGAATTAGAACTCTTTTGTATTGAGCTAAGATAAGATTACTTAGTTGGCTGACTATAATCTGGCTAGTAAAAATAAAAACATTTTCCTTATTCTTTAAACGACAATTCAAACTTAAAAGTGTATACGTTTAAATTTCAGTAAATATTTCATCATCATAAAAACATTTAAATTAAAATACTTCCGTTATATAACGAGACGGCTAAAATTGTTTCCGTATATAGGGCTCAGTTGAAAATATATTAAAAGACGAACATACTAATATATGAAGTTCATATCGTTTCATCTCGTCTAACTTTTTCAACAACAAATTTTTACCCAGCACTTTATGTTCTATTTTTAATAAACTTTGACATGAACGTATCCGATTAACTTGGGATCTGTCTGGTTTAAGAAAGTTTCCGATCTAGAAACTTCGATATGAGTTCTTACCTTTTTTTAAGTTAAAATGAACTTCCCATGCAAGTTTCGGTGCCTAAAGAATGATACTCATATATTAACTACATATATATTTCAGTGAGTTTTTTCAATCTCCACACAATTATTAACGACTTTTTTTTAATTATCCAATTGCAACTGTGATAATGCATAAAAACTATATCAATTTGTTTTAAATATAGTACCTATTTATAAAACATTATTGGTGTTTAATGTCGGATTAATGACCTGAGAAATAGGCCTAGGTCATCTTACTTTTGTTGTTAAGACTGAGCTTTATCTCATCTGGGTATCCACCAACTCACGACGTCACCAGGATTTCTACTGCCTAGCTATATATAGCTAATTATTAAAATGAAGTAGTATATTTACAGGCAAAAAAGAACATATTAGATCTCGATGCTGATGACGCTGCGACGGTGTAAGAAACGGCCGATATTTCTTTTTCCGAGGATGTGTTTGTGTGTGAATTTAACTCACCAACGGCCATGTGCCGTATTCGCTTGTTTTCCATTCAAAATAAAACATTTTTTTAACTCATAGACTTACTTAATATTATAAATGCGAAAGTAACTCTGTCTGTTACGCTTTCACGGCCCAAAAACTGAACCCAATTTGATGAAATTTGGTATTGAATAAACTTGAACCCCTAGGAAGGATATAGGCTACCATTTAAATGCAAAATCAAACTGTAACCCACCGCCTTCTTAATACGAAGTTGCGAATAAAAAATTCTATTGGATTTTTATAAATTATAAAAGATAATGATATTAGAATACTTTTGTAGATTTGTATTATATACGTCTCTAAACTATGTTTCATGATAACAGGTAACTTAAACTGTTTTTGTTCTTTATCTTAAATACTGTCAACATTTAAGATAAGAAATATCCTTTTTATAGTTGACTGAAAAGAAAAACGATAAATTTAAAAATGGCTCCGAGTAAATGTCGATGTTTATGTGTGTGTAATAGTGTTGTGTTTTAAATAAAAATAGTATTTTACTAACCTACGAATAACTTCAAACTGTCATAAATGATGTCCTGTTATAATATATTTATTTTTTTATATTTGAAATCGTAAAACAGTTACTCAATTATATGATATATAAAAATCATTCTTGGATTTTTTTAAATTGCTTTAGTACTTTTAATTGTATAATTCAAATTAAAATATAGTTTTATTCACTTTCCACGGCTTGTTTTATTTGTCCGTTTAAACTTATTTCAATTCATATCTGTATGAAAGTCTTCTATGATAATAAACCAATATTTCTTTTTATAAATAAGATAGATAAAAGAAACTTATTATAAAGCGACTGTACCTTACACATAAATTTATTGGGTTGAGTCCGTTATTCCGTTATAATTCATACCTAATTATACGTATAAGTGATATAGTAATTTCACTATATTATAAGTGCAGCACACACATGAAACTAAATACATGACTACCTTATTTCATATGTAGGGTACTAAAAGTAAAAAATACAAAACATTAATGTAACAGATAAACATAATATTTCACGCGAATCCGACGGGAAAATAGCGGGTGTTCTTAACAATAACTCAGTAACAATTTAGTTTTCAACCCCTAGCAAGTAACGACTTATTAGCCAGTACGATAGATCACTGGCCTAATTACCCTACTTAGTGTATAAATGAAATTACACCCTATATTATTAGCATAGAGTCGTTTTTTTAATGTCAATTGTGATATTCGTACGCATGTCGTCCGGTACCAGCAATGAATGTGAAATCGGCTTGTGGCATAATAACGTAATTGCTAGTGACCGTTGATATGTACCTTTGAATAAATATATTAGAAATGGTATTATGATATTATGGTTATGTTCGACCACTACGGCTACCTGTATTGAAATATATATTCCAAAAGCATCTTCTGGTTATCTCTGTTTTCTTCGGACGGCGAAGCGACGACCAGCGAATTACTTAATTAATTAATTGGTACCTACCCCGACGGAAGTATATTCCGTCTATCTATCTATCTATCTATCCGTCTTCAACACTAAATTTCATAAATATTTAGACATTAGATTGTAAAACATAATTCAGACTAGTTTTAGATAGAGTTACCATGATATTTATACTTATAAAATCATTTGCCCTGAATGACTATCAACGCACATCTAAAGCTAGTCTAGGAGGCCGGCCAAGACTGTTCTAGGAAGTTGATTTAAACACAAGTTTATTTCACAACGTATGTGGCCGCTATTGGAATTTTAAATTAATGAAGAAGAAATGTAACTTTGTCACTCAACTTTGTATGACACATTTTGTTCTTTATTTAAAATATAAAAATTTATAATTTTAATCCTTAAAAAAATTAACTTTTGACTCCCGCAATCCGTACCACTTCCAATGAGGTCAATAGTCGATCGTAAATAATTATTCGGTACATCGTTCACACTTGACCGTATAATTGCTCAACGTCCAGGGAAGAAATTTTAATAACTAATTGTAGGTTCGCTGAGATATTTATCGAAATGGTGGTGTTACTTAGCTTAAAATTAAGGACGTCGTTTCTGTATACAACAAAAAATATTTTGATAAGATTTTTTACATATATTACTAAGTTTTATCATTGGTTGTAAATCTAACGTCTAGCTTATAATAATAACAGAAGATTATTATGTTCTAAGTTTATATCACAGATCAGGGCTGTTAAAAGTGATGGAGGTTTTCAAATACTGCATTTTTAAGAATTCTGTATTCTGAAATTACAGGCCTCAGATTTAGTTTTTCTTTTTAGAATGATATCATATATAGGAGTGTTTCATGTGTGAATGTACTTTTTGCGAAGCGTACATTAGAGTACATTTGAGCAACTTTGAGCCAACGCAATCATTTCCATTGATATAACCGTAATAGTAATCACGCAAATAGCACGTATGCTCGCGTAGACGCGTTCCTTTGCTCTATTTTTTGAGCTTCAGTGCGATTCTCTCCAGAATTAAATTTAATACATCTTTATAGATGCTTTGATTCCAATTACTATGAAACTTGTTAATTAATTAAAGTTTAATTAATAATGTCAGCAGCTTAATTACAGCAAAGATCAGACTAAAAAAAAATCGCTATTTTTATGATTGTATGGATCGTTTGAAATTACTTTAGAATATCTTTAGATTAAAATTGATTTTTAAACGAAATAAAATCTAACACACGTTCAATAACATCTAATCTCTCATTAGGCTTATTTAAGATAAAACATCGCCGGTAAAACAAAGAAATAATCGTCTTTTTTTATATAATGTAAGCTCCTCCTTCACGTGAGGCCCAATCACGAGACGCGTCTTATCTTTTTCGGAGAGCTTGCCTTACATTACGATGTTTGTCTAATCTCTCCGTATCAAAACTAAACTTTAAACGTATTAAGCACTTCGAAGTTTACTTACTACCCAAGCTTTATTGTTGAGTTGATATTTTTAATGTTTGAAATGTATATATCCGTAAATTTTAAATTAGGTGGGCTTGTCAGTACGTTTTCATTTTATTTTAATGTATTAACACGTCAATTTATCAAGAATATTTTGCAATACCTAAATAATATTCTTCTGTTAACTGCAGAGTATAGATAAATAATAAAAAGTATAAATAATAAAAAAAAGAAAACGAACTATGAACGGAAATGAGTGTGATTTAAATTTTTATAATTTTTTTATTCATTGAGTATAAAATTACAATGACGTTGAACTCTCAATGTCTCGAGTTCCTAAATTATTTTATAATTTGAAATGATTATTAATTGACGTTAACAATTAATCTCAAAAAGATGAATGTGTTTTGATAGTTTTAATTTTTTAACCATTAAAAGATAAATAATCAATACGAAAAAAGCAATTAAGTGCAGCGTTAACAACATCCTATTAAAAAATTACCCCATAATTCGTTGCGTGATAATGAAAGTAAAATCACTATTAAAAACAGACGCCGTTGAATCCACCGGTGCTCGCACGACGGACACAGTTGACAATGTCGTTTCAATTTCAAAACGCAATAAAAATTCAATTTTAAAAAATTAAACTTCCATTTGACGGCGTGTGTGTGACGAATGAAAACCTAGACAAGGGTTCGTCAACCCTTCCTTCGCATCGGATGCGTTTCGACAATCTGTGTTCGGAATTACGGCGACAGATTTTTTTTTATTATCGCATTATTTATTATAAGCACGTAAATTAATTTATTGGTCCATTGACGCGACGTTAGTTTTAATAAACGTTTATAGTCGGTTGGAATTGGAAATATTGATTGATATATGACTTATTCGTGTTGAATAGATTGCTCTTTAAAAATTATTCTCTGACGTCTATCGTTTGTGTAATGATTAAAAGTTATAGTTATAATTAAATCATCTCGTTTATTTTGAGATGAGTAAGTATATATATAATTAACTTTTATTATTACTTATGTCTGTAGATTAAGATTTTTTTTAATAGAGCAATCTGGGCAATCTGGCTGATAGTAATTACTAGATTTTACTCGTAAATATTGGCAGTTACATGTTAGAGTTCAAACTGGTACACAACAAAGCAAATTATTGATATTTGGTGACAGAATTATTGTTATATGTGTAGTTTGTATGAAGTATTATTACGAACAAAAGTTGCTAAATGACAACTTGAAAAACAAATTACAGTTGAAAAAAATATTAAACAGTCTTACCAAAACTCTTATGAATGATTTTAGATGAATATTAATTATATGTACCGAAGGTTATGGTAGGAATAGACCTGTAGAACTATATATCCACCATAAGCAAGTACCTAGCTTTTGTGGTGTACTGCCATTAAATGACTTTTACCCATGGAATTTAATATATGCAATATGCTGAGAACCTTCGAAAATCTAAATAAAAATTAGGAAAATAAGAGTTATTTACATTAAGGAATTCGTTAAATATGTACAGAAAAATAAAATGAATTAAGGTACAAACCATGACCGCGTGGAAACTCGTGGACCGCGTGACGAGAATGTTAGCAATTTGAATGTTTTAATATTAAAATTATGAATTAAAATGATATACTTAAACACATTGAAAAAAAAGATATGAACATTTTGATATACCTAAACAGAGTCACGTAGCGATGGTATTTGATAATAGGGTTTTGTTATTTTGCACAAATCTGTCTGGATAGATACCTCCCAGGCATCAGACATTCTACCGCCAAACAGTACCTAATACTTAACATTGTTGTGTTCCCGTTTGAAGAGTAAGTAAATCATTGTTAATTATAAGGTTGATGACATCTTTGCCAATACAAGGGATGGTTAATATTTGTTATATTTTATTTTATTTTAAATAAAAAAAAAAACGATTACCAATTTAATTTGTAGAAAAGATCAAAATATAATGAAATATGTGCTCAATTTATCGTGTGATCAACAATTACCGTCCTATATTGGATTATTTAGTCGTCTAAGTGACGTTCGGAATGTCGAATGCACTTCGTCTTGCCCCCTAAGGCTTACTTATATTTTTATAAAAATACTAGCCTTGTGCCTGATGGAATATCCCATCGCAAACATTATTAAGAAACCCACTGAATTCTCTTAAGTGTAAGTGATTTCTGATATTCTTAAGTTCCGTATAAACCTTCAGCTTAAATATTTGTAGGTAACTTGTGATTAGTTTAAAAAGACAATTAACAACTGTTCTTAACTCATAAGTGTGTAAATACTGATTTTCACTTTCTCAAATTATAAATGACGAATTATCCTTTAAGCTAACCGTATTTTAAACATCTATTTTTGGCTTTTTTATAAACTACATAAGCTGACGTGCAAATGGTTCACCTGATTTTAAGTGGTTGACTAACTCGTTGGACTGGTGGATTTAACACCAAGTCAGAGCGAAAAAAAATTTAGGGGTTTGTCTATCGAAAAATTTTGTAACAGCCCGGAGTCCCGAAGTTGGACGTGTGTATACTGCCGTGCCTCGGAAAGCACGTTAAACTTTTGGTCCTGCGCCTGAATTCTTTCCGGTCCTGTCGGATTTGCCGTCCCATCAGATCATAAGAGTGAGGGAATAAAGTGTGTCGCTGTGTTTGGGCTATCAATTGTGCACTACAATAAATATTAACCATTCCTCACTGTGCGTGTAGTTACAGCGGCTCACTCAACGTACATCGGAAAACAATAATACTTAGTATTTCTATTTGGCAAATAATAACGGTAGAATAAAACATTACACATAATACTATAACCAAGTAAAAAAAAAAGTCAAACAATATGATGTAATAATATTGAACCGTTGCCAATTATATATTGAATAATTTAAAAAAGTTACTTTTAGCCTCTAATTGAAAATGTACAGGACAAATATTTGAAAAAAAAGTTATATATATATATTTTAATTCATTTTAATAATTATACTAACCAGATACAGTGTCATTAAGTAACTAAAAAAAACACAATTTTCTACGGCTGTACCATCTCATCAAACTAATCGACGTGTTTAATTAATTCAGGCTTAGATATTGTCCTTGTGAAAGGAGTTTAATTATATAAAGGATTTTCGGGGGATAATCAGAACTAACACTAACTCACTTCGTCACCAGTAATCCCCTTAACGCAATGAATTCTTAATACATAACTCCGGTTAAAACAACCGCAAAATAAATACCGTATTCTCACACGAGCGTGAAACGATTGAATTGAAGTAATTTACGAGTTATATCAAAAAATATGTCTATCCGATACCCTCTTCGACACAGATGGCTACACAATATCGGTCCCCTCGAGGGGGCGAACCACTTATTTTATAAAGTTTGAAATAAGCCTTTAAAAGCTAAGTCCTATAACTGTATGACGACTTTCGGATCCCTTCGAGGGGAAGACCGGGTGGGTAGAGCTCACTGGACTCTATAACAAATGTCGCCTACAAAAACTAGATACGTATTACACAATATATTATGTTTTAACAATTGATGTTATTAAAGGAGAATAATTTTTAGAATATAAGTGAAATTAGTATAATTAATTACGTCTGAAAGACGTACATTTTTATAACATAGCTTAAAAAACGTTAACAGCGTGTTGGATATCTTTAAGATATCCAACATGGCATGGCTAGCTATTATCACGCGTTCATTTTAACAGATTGCGGATTCAAATCCGAGCAAGCACCACTGAACTTCCATGTGCTTAATTTGTGTTTATAGTTCATCTCGTGCTCGGCGATGAAGGATTGCGCATCGCGAGGAAACCTGCATGTGTCTTTATACAAATGAAATTCTGCCACATGCGTATACAATAATCCACATTGTAGTAGCGTGGTGGGCTTAACTCCAAACCTTTTCCTCGAGGAATATTTACGGACTTGTTTTTTTTATTTATTTATATTTCAAATTTATATTTAGATTCTGGATATAAACATTTTAGACGCGGTAAATAATACATTTGCCGTAGTCACAGTCAAAATAGTTACTATGGATAAAACCTAATTTAAAAACGGAGAGACAGTTTTGACAGTTGTTTTAAACGTTATATTTTCCGGAATAAAAGTATATCACGTTGGCTGACGCTAGAAACTTAATCTACTGTCGATTTTCATTAAAACGTACCGTATGCTTTATAAGCTAAGTGTTTTCAGAAAAACAGAACGGGCTCGGAAAAATTAGGAAAGAAAATGTTTAATGCAACAGCACGCGGTGTAAGAAACTGTGATCATCTAATTGGTATGTCGTAATTATATAATATTATGTTTAATATATGTATGAGCGACTAGTGAGTTAAATTTAGTTTTATATGTTTGCTGTCTTTGCTACTGGTAGGGTTAATTATTAATAATTTCTGTAATCGGCTCTGTTTTTCCAACCATCACCATGTTGTGACGTACATACATAGACTATGTGTTCCGGTTTTGAAGAGTGAGCCAGTGTAAGTCCGTAGTTATAGAGACATGACAACTTAGGTCCAAAGATTGGTGGTGCATTGGCGATGCAAGGAATTGTTAACATTTGTTACGGTACCAATGTGGACGTGTAGTGGTGACCTCTTAGCATCAGGTAGCCTATTTCCTCAACCACCAATCCATGACATAAAAAATAAATAAGACCTATCTTCTAAACGTTTGAGATAGTATATTTTTTAGTTTTTTACAATAAATATATTCATAGTATGTTACTTTTGCTATAATTTATTCGCTAAATGTATGATAATGAAGGCTATGAACTCCTTCAAATTGACATACGTTTTCCTTCGGAGAAAAATATCCAGATCTATCGTCATCGCTTAAAGATATTCCTGCTGCTATTAATGACATTAATGATGATCTTGTCTCAACCTCTGATTGGAGTAAACGATACGGACTTAACATTAACCCTAACAAATCTCAGGCTATTATAATCGGTAGCCCTGGCATGATCACGAAGGTCAATCTATTGAACTTACCATCAGTAGAATACAACGGCTACAGAATACCATACTGTTCCACCGTCAAAGACCTTGGTGTCTATTTAGATTAGTCATCGTGGTCAGTACAAATTAAAGAGGTCAGTAGGAAATTATTTGCTACACTGAGTTCATTACGACGTCTCCAATCTGTTCTTCCAACTCTCTCCTCTTATCCTTTCTAGATTATGCAGATGCCAGTTATCCTGATCTGACTGAGGACCAACTTGACAAACTTGAGCGACTTGAAAATATTGCTATCCGGTTCATATTTTGCCTGCGAAAGTATGACCATGTCTCTGAATATCGTTCAAGGCTCAAGTGGCTTCCTATACGTCTTCGCCGGAACCTGCTATTCTTTCCCTTCTGTACAGTACTCTATTCAACTCTAACTCTCCTTCCTATTTAAAGGTACAGTTTGAATTTCTAGGGGGCTCTTCCTTATTAAGACCGTCCCGGAACCTTATGCTTAAAATGCCTGTTTTTCAAAAACTCCTTCACTGTAAAAGCCATAAAGTTATGGAATGCACTTCCGGAAAATATAAAAAGATCAGAATCGATTAATAAATTTAAAAAATCTATTAAAAATTACTATCTAAATAATAATTTAGACGACTTCACTTAATTTCCATGTACTGTTTTTCTCTAGCATATTATATATATTTATATTTATATTCATTATAGGTATTTTTTAGTATATAATAGTAATATATATCATTTTTTATATTTGTATTAAGTATAAGTATTAGTGTGTAACATTTGTATGTAAGTTTATTGGCTGCACCACCTGCCTAGTTTAAGTTCAATGAATCTCTCTTCGTTTGGGTTGTCTGGAAGAGATGGTTAATTAGCCATAAGGCCGCCCATTGTACAACACATTAAATATATACTATTTTAATTTTAAGATTTTGTATTTTGTGTTTATGGTGTACAATAAAGAATAAATAAATAAAAATAAAATAAATATATCCTACTACTTTAATTTATCTCGAACGAAAATAAAACTATAAAGGAATATAACGGGAATTCACCCCAAATAAAAACTAACACAACATAACCTCATAACATCGCTGTCGGTCAAAGTGTAGCCATAAAATATCATCTTCGCCTTATTGCCATATTTCCCTGGACAGAATGAAAGTTTGCGCTGTCGAGTAATTCGTATGTCTACGTGACCCACGACGTACGCGTATCCGACCATCGCCGTAGGCTTCCTGTTTCATACCAAGTAGTATGGGTTTATCAGAATAGAGTTTGTAAGATTTAGACACGCCACATTTGATTACTGATTAAAAAAAAATATGTTAAAATTAAGACGTAACTACGTATATTTATGGGTACTGTATATCTATCGATAAAAGTCTGTGTATGTTAGTCATCACATTCAATACAGGGGTGACAATATAGTTCAGATATTAAACTCACACGTATTTTTATTATATAGAAGTTGTATAATTCATACTATATGTAAATTACTTGAATACAACCTTAGTATCCTGATGGTGTCAAAAATGTTCATCTTGCTAAATTTTATTATTGTAATTGTAACCCTAAAAAAAATCCTACCACTATATAAAAATCTGTTATGTATATTTATAACGACTGTTTGTAATACAACCTAGCTGTAAAAAATATATTTTGCCGCTAAACAGCACATAGGGTTCTCTTTAGTCAATCATAAATAAACATAACTAAAGTTTAATTTATGCCGCGCTCAGTAAGCAGGTGACCACTGAATGACTTTAAAACCATTAAAGGCCACCGTAGATTCGACTGATTTGATTGATTCATTTGCCCTTCTGTCTTTAAGAAAATACAGCAGGAATTTTTTTGTTTTTTTCTTATTTATAGGGCTAAAACAATGTTATTCCAGAGAAATCCCAATTATTAATAATTGTTTTTCCTTTTTTATATTCCGATAAATAATACTTAAATCACTACGATTACTAAAAAAAAAAAAAAAGTACCCTTCTAAAATGGTATTAAGTCTATGGTATGGGTTCTTTTATTCTGATCGCGTAGTAGTCTTCCCGCGCCCTTTGCGCCGATGGCTTCTGTCATCATTGCTTTTTGCACACAGACGTCTGCACATCATTGTACTGACCACCCCGTACCAACTAATGGTGTGAGTATGCCTACGATACCTCTATACCACATAGAGGATACTCTTTATACAAGGCAGGTATTTTGAGTGTTTACGCTTCAAATGAAGAGTAACTACATTATATAAGCTCACAATAGTTTATATTCGAGGCCTTTCTGACCAGGCCACTTATTGTGTACTAATAGAGTTTTAGTATGTTTTTGATTTGTTTTTGAAATATTTATAGTATTATTATTACAAGGATAATTAATACGTAATTTATTCATCAAAAGAAATTCCAGGAGAATTTATAAAAAAAAATATTTTTTATTTCTATTAGAAGCGAATATAAATTCAAGATGTCGTTACTGAGAACTGAGTCAGTAGTTGACGTGTCAACTTCGATTGAAATGAAACCGACATCCGGTTTTTCTTTTCAACTATTTTGATATTGAAGCGATTATCGGAAAGCTATTTATATACATAACAAAAATGTAGCCGGACGGAGCACGTTTGTATATTTTATGAGTACATCGAATATACTTAACTTACTATATATATTTAAATATAATGAGATATAAACTAACAAGAATTCACGCTCGTCTCATTAATAGTCTAAATTAAAAGTGGGTGTAATTCCGGAGCTCAATAATATATCTAAAGCCTTCCATAAAATGTGCTGGAATCTTCTGTTATTTTCTGAAATAAGTGTTATGAAATGTTGTATTTTTAGTAGTATTAAGTATTATATCAATATTTTCACGAATTAACAACAATAAGTCTTTATAGTGTCAATTAAAGAAAACTCAAAATATATACAGTACTAGGTAAAGCTCCCGAGAAAACATCGTATGGAATCATTCATGTGTGCCTACAAACATGAATAAGTTACATCCCATCTCATCAAAAGGGGAGGAGGCAATTGACCAGCAAAGACTCCAAGCTAATATTATATTGAATGTTGATATCGCAACAACACCTTCCACATAAAATTTATGTCCAAGTCTCAAGCTACTTCTTTTCAATTTATTTAGAACCATTTCATTATTTAGTTCTTAAAAGTGATAAAACGACACAAATTTCGTTAAAATCCTACTAATATTAGTGCGAAAGATTGTATGTTCGGATGTTTGTACACAATCACTCAAAAACGGCTGAACTTATTTAGATGCAATAGAAATAGGGTATATTCTGGCTCAACAACGAATCCCCCTAAAACGTGAAGCCAAGAGCGGACTCTAGCTAATAATATTTGTCTTTTCACAATTAGAGTGCTTGCTATATTACTAAAACATTATTTTAGTTAGGAAGTGTATATTCGTCTTACACTTTATAACCACGTAAACGAACATCAGGCTTACACGTGTGGTATAAACTTTACGATACCCAGCCGTAACTATTTTTTATTGGTTATCGTAACTATAAATTTCAGTTTTGATTTAGTTCTTTAAGTTTATATTGTCACGGATATGAAATTTACTGCTAAGGTAATTAACTCATTGCATAGGGTTATTAAATGTATTTTAATTTTGTCGCTAAATACCTATACGAATAGAAACGTTAATGTTTTAATAAAACTGACAAAGACCTGCTGGAAGGTTTGAATGTTATCGTAATATTCGAGTCCGGGTAAGCTCCAAAGAGTTTTCGTTAATTAATTTAAGTTTATGATTCGTATCGTGGTCATTAGATGGTGAAATAAACATATCACACATAATTCACAGTCATATGACGTCATCAGCTCTGTAATAATTTTTAAAACCTTTCCATTAGACATATGTGCCTATATGTACATGAAGACTTTAACCAAAGATCACGTATGAGCAATGCAGGAACGCTACTGCGTTTGTGAGAAGAAATTTAGCAATGAATCCACGTTTCAATTCCTTATTCAAATCAATAAAATAATGACAAGTTTAATCGATAAAGTTAGAAAGAAGCCTAAAGAAAAGCTTTAAAAAATCTTCATGACGTAAATAATAAATTAATATTAAAAAACTTTTTCATAATTAAATACGATGTCGACCGACCAAGACTTCCTTCGTCTGGAGAAAAGCCTGTATGTCAATTCAGGTCTAAATCACCATAGATATAAATTGTTATAGGAACTGAATTGAAATTGTACAATTTCAAATCCATGGTCCAAGGAGACTCTAATACTGCTTTCGAGATTTGACTAACAAACTAAATTAAAGCTTGTGCAAATGAAATTACGTTCACTTCAATATTTTTTTCCCAAAGTTATAATAACGAAACGACGCAAGTACCAAAACAGCGTAATGAAATATACCTACTTATCCGTTTTGATCCATCATCGAATTACTCGAAATAGCTCAACAGTACGTAAATATAGAACGAAATTTAACATCGCTTAAATCTGATATCCTTTATTAATATTCCACAAATCAACATACTTCATTCGACCATAAATATACAAATCACTCATCGAAGCGTCATACACACCGCAGGGTAGCTTAACCAAGCTGAATTATAATTAAAATGGCCGATTCCATTTGTCAACGTCATATATAATATAGCAGGGTTAACAGGGATAGCGTATAAACTATGCTACCGCGGGGACATGTTTATTTACCGCCGAAAGGAGTAAAATGAAAAGCAGACACCGGTCCGATAAATAATTGAAGGCTTTCGATATAGCGCCGGGAATTCCTGAACCGAGCGAGATTCTTAGGGGAGTCATCTTTCAAACCACCCTCCTTGATACTGAATTATTCTGCAATAACACACTTGTTACGGACATTTCTCGAGGAGTGATACTTTTATGATTTACTCCAACTTTTATTGGCACTTAAAGCGAGTATACGATTTATTTTCTGTTCAATATGAGGTGAGGAGTTTAACAACTTTTTTGGAGACTGGGCGTTTCGGACGAACGACATTTATTTTCGGGGCGTTTCCTCGTAATAACGTTTTTGATAAACGCATGCGGCCGATTCGATCAATTTATCAATTCAATTACATTATAGAGTCGTAACACTTTTTTTACGGCTAAGCCTTTATATATTGTCGCTTCAAGGACATTACGGCTAAATGTAAAATTTACCGACGTCTCCTTACATGAACTTTTTCAGTCTTTACTTCGATTTGAATATATGCTGTGTCGTGTATGTATTAAACGATGCCAAGCTAAGCTCTCCGCTGAATTTCTCGCATCGTATGCATACAATCATCAATAGACATACCAGCCGTCCCTAGTAAGTCATCGATACGTCTATTTCACTTTGTTCGTGTTCCGTATACCGTGCCGGAACGTGATGCATATCGTGGAAGGAACGATCGGAAATTATACGAGTCGAACATTAAACTACGGTACAGTGGTTTATTGACGTCACTTCCGCGGCAATAAAATCGACTTGTCTCCGAAATGCATAATTTGTACGACAGTCACGCGCATTACGCTACTAAACGGTGTCTCTGAGAACACATTTCACACTAAACTCTCCGAGGGCTTTCCGATCGTAGATAAAGCATTGTTTTATGCGTTTGAATTAACATCGTCGACTATGTTTATTGCCGAGGCGATTTTAATATTGCTTTATAGAGCACGCACGTCGCCACAGAGACGAACATTTGCCGTCACACGCCACGGCATATGTCGACAGTTCGCGTCTAGGTCTAAAAAGGGTGATTATTTTTCGAGCGGTGTCCTTTGTATGTGAAACGTTTCTAGCGAAACCATTAATTAGTGAGATATACGAGGCACCCGTACCGTTTGACTCTCGATTACATCCAGCCCTTTGATGCTTGATTAATTCCGACACAGAACTGACCTATTAGGCGGCTCTTATCGGCTGCGATCTTATCGATTCAAAGCGCCGCGCACGCCGGTTTGGATAGCATCCTGGGATTCCGTAGATGCCGGTCGGGAAAAACAATGACCGAGGCGTAAGACGGAACGGGGGCAGTGTCACGTAATAGCTGGGGCTTCCGGTGCATTTATCAAAAAATTTATTCGGACATTCCTGGCGCTCCGGCGTCTGTCCCGTCGGGTGTGCCGGCATTTAATTTATCTATCACGCTGAAAATACCGGAGATCGGCGCAACGGTTATTGCCGGATCGAGGCTCAGGCCACGCACTTCCGCTATGTCAATGATTTATGGGTGCTTACGGAATTTTCGACGGTCGACGTGTGTTGTCCAATCCATTGTTGGCGAATCGCGGAATATGGACGAGGAGGATCGCCGGTGAATTATTGCTAGGGAAGGGAACTTTTGATTTCATCTTAAGGCTTCCGTCGCTTTGCGAGCATACAGATTTCAGAACGGATTATCCTTTTGCGAGTCAAAACGTTTACATCGAAACGATGTTTGATTATATTCCACTATTTATTGCTTCCTGTTAATCGTGTGAGATTAATACATAAATACAACGCAAAAGCTAATACTGATTAAGGTTTACTACTGATTTATGTTAAAATATATGTGTGAGTTTTTTTCCTTTATTGCCATATCAGCTTAAACGCCGTAAGGGATCGACCACACTTCCCGGACTAAGAGATACAAAAGCGACTGCAATATGGACTCGTTTATAAAGATACAGCTAAACCTATGCTGTAAAAAAGTAACTGATTATATTAATCAGGACTGGGCGAAATTAATATTATGATATATTTATTTAAAAATGTACATAAAAATTTATACTTTGGTTATCTAATAACGTCATTTTGTTAATAATAAACAATAGTTCGTGTTTTACTTTTATAGCTATGTAATCAGTATTCACTCCTTTGGTTTGAAATGTTATCAAGAAGCGATGCTTCCTAGCATAAAAAAATAATAGTTTATTTTAATCAACCACTGACCTCTTTGACACATTAACTTCTGACAAATTATAGATATAAGTAAAACAATCGATCTAGGGGAGGTATTTCGATATCGCTCGTCTTTTTAAAATTACTAAACTAACACTAGCTTCCCGTCCTGACTTCGTAGTGATGAAATACGAACTTTATTTACCTAAGCACCATCTATATTTATCTAGACCATGGAGCGATCGAGCCAAATATACACTAATCATTCATCAAAATCGGTCCAGCCGTTTAAAATAAGTTCAATGACATTGACGTATACAGCATATATATACAGTAATCTCAGTATACCATAGCGATTGCAATTACTAAGAAATATCCTTTCGATGAAATATATGCTTTATAAAATCGAAATTCGGCACAAGGATGAGGAACTGTGACGCGTAAAACATCTGAAATTGAGAAGTAACTAATCTTCTAATAAAAGTATATTATATTCATTACATTTAACCCGTAATAAATTAAATATTATCAAGCTTTAAGCTAGTTTCGACAAGATCTAAATATAAATAAAATGGCGACTTTAATATCAACATTACTATATCAGATAAATATGCAGTCAAACTTGATTTTTTTCTAATAAATGCAACTCGGCGATCGTAC
The DNA here is from genome assembly GCF_037043105.1 of Vanessa tameamea. Taxonomy (NCBI): domain Eukaryota; kingdom Metazoa; phylum Arthropoda; class Insecta; order Lepidoptera; family Nymphalidae; genus Vanessa; species Vanessa tameamea. The sequence goes on along the minus strand of NC_087341.1, from coordinate 1,071,452 downwards.
GCATCAAACGGAAATCGAACCACACTCAAACGGCAGGTGCTCGATACTATTTATCTCAACAATGTTGTCGCGTTGAAAATTGTCAGAGAAATTTATATATAATATCATATGCAGGTAAAGATTGAAAGTTAAAAGAATGCTACGAACGGCCGTTTGTAATTTAATTTATTCGATACAAGCTAAGACATCGCAAGGTTAAATTAAATTTTAATTCCAAGTTTTGATGTAAATATCAAAACAGTCGGTTGGCTGACTAACTCAGTAGACTTGCTCAGTTATAAAACAACATAACGTATGTCGTACGCCTATTAACATATGATATTTTTTCAATAACATCTGACTATAAAATGAGTATAGAACATTAGCTGGGTAACAGTTTGTTAACTAGATTCAATAGTGTGGTACTAGAAAAGACTATTTTGTTGAGATTTATTTAATTTAATTAAGTGAAAAGTTCTAAATGAATTATCGAATGAGTTGATTTTCTCGTTAGAATACAAACGCTTACTTTTATTGGTCGATTGAAGAATCGACTAATAGTAAGAAAGATGTCATACTAATAAAGCTGAGGCTACACAAACACCGGATAGACTTTAATTTCGTTTATATAATTATGGGTTTGTCACCTGCATCAGAAAACAAACATACAAAAAAAAAAACGCAATTTTAGTAATCGCTAGTTTCAGCCCTTACGTGTGAATTGTATTTTAAATTAAAGTAATAAGACAATGTACGTATTTTTCATTTCAAAAAAGGTCAATTTACCAAAACATGAGAGATGTCAAAAAACGATTCGAAATTCAAAATGATGTCACTAATACGGTAGCTCGAATGAACGCTGTCATTACTTACGTTGACAGGAGAATTTAAAAAATTCAAAATCGATTTAAAATCGATTCCTAGTACAACAAAGAGCAGCGCAATATCATTTTACCTTTTTAAGGTTAATTTTAATCGATTCTCGAGTGCATATTGCAGCTGGTAAATTCCACGGTTCCCCCTCTCGAGGCGTGAAATAATGACACATATTTGGAATTGCTACTTAAATATGATCTGGATGAGAATTCCTCGTATATGAGTAGCGCAGACATTCGACAAGGATTTCATGAAAACACAATCATAATTTCTAAATGCTTTAATATAATTGGCAAATAAAATAAGTAAAACGGAGATTATTAGGAATAAATTTCAATGTCTAGGTATTAATAAAAATATTTGATTGAAATGTCCGAACTCTGTCCACGATGCTAATGCGAGTTTGGGGACACACGAGTTTCACCCGACACATGAATTGATGATGATTTTCCTACACTGAAGATATGAATTATAAATACAAACTAGACACATGAAAATTAATTGGTGTCTGCTGATTGAACTCGGAATGTTCAATTAAGGTATTAAGTAAGTTAATACAATAAATATTACTTACTTATACGTATTTATTGAAATAAACTTTTAAAATGACGTATACACTTTTGAATCATCAAGAGTTAGTTATCATAGTATTAGTTTGCAACTTCATCCGCATGGATGGGTCAGGTGTTCTGACAGTGTGTTTGCAATTTCATAATGATCAGTTGAGTAGTTTAGACGTGAGAGCGTAACAAACATTCACTTTCGAATTTAGAATATTAGTCGAACGTCTCGTTCGGGGTTCAAATTTTGGGCCAATTTATTAAACGATAATAGAGTTTTTACATCAAATATCAGTAGTTGTTCGTATATAGACAATGGAAAGAACATACATTCTGGATCTCCATCGAAACGCATCGGAGTTTGCTTTTTTATTTCAAACGGATAGGCATGCAAAGCTGCTGCACCGCCTTCTGTAGATCATAGCTCTAAGAAATATTAACCATTCTTTATCGTTATTACGTCACTAGACACGCTAACGAAGATATTATTTTGTTGTTTCAACTCAACCATAACAATACTAAGTATCGGTGTTTGTCTGTAGTATATGTGATGACTGAGTGCCTACCATGCTCAACCACCAAGTGAACAGGTCATACGATTATGCACCTCCTATAATATCTCCAATTCTGAAATACTATTACAAGGATTTCAATTAGTCCTAATAATTGGTCCTGATTACTCCTTAAATTATTGTCATCGTATCAAATCAATATTCGAATGAATTTGAAATATAATTAAAAATTTTGATGTATGAAGACCTACGACAAAAATATTTACGTATAACATACTACACAGTCAGTTGTCGTCAAACTGTGGACCCTTCATCTATATTCTTGTTTCTCACGCACTCAAGCTGTCAGCGTAACAATGACTCTGTCAACATACAATAACTTAAACGAAACGTTCATTAAGAGCTCCATTTACGAGTAACAAGTGTATATAATTACTGGGTCACTATAGAAAAAAACTAATAAACTACGTAATGATTTCGTTCGCAGGTGCTCGTCTGTATGTCGGCCTGCGAGGTATTTGCATTTTAATAAAGATTCATTAAAAACATGAAATAACTTGGTGCTTACAGATAATTTTAATATTTTAATTGTAATTTTGCTAAAGGTACAGATACGAACCCACCCTTTCAAATCTTGTTACGAAAGTTTTTAAATATTTTTTCCGCTAATATTGTTATTCCGTTTTAAAATTATCTAATTATGCTTTAGATTCAAGACTGCATTGGCTCCTTACTGCCCTTTTTTCCTACGTAGATCCTTGATTATAATTAAATTGCTTAAAACCGCATCGTAATTATATTTTTCACTGGCAATACATTGATATTCCGTATCAATAGAAACAGTTTCGAGCATTAGTGTAGAATAAAAAAGTAAACGCAGCCAAAGGACTTCAGTCGATATAACACTTCGCTTATAATTGCATTGGCTCCGGTTACTGTTCGAAAAAGAACACAACAGAACGAAGTCCTGTTGTTTGGCGGGAAAATGATCCGTAGTGGTATCACTATGAGTCTACACCACGCCCCACTAGAAAATAATCGAATATAGAAATGTTACATATTTTTAGCAGCGCAATGTGTCATTCTTTATAAAATATATTATTATTCTTGAAGTATTGTCATTAAAATTTGAAGTCGATTAAAAGTGGACTTACTTTGAAATAGTTCTCATTTCTTTCATAATAGTTAAGGGTGTTCACGATATTTAAATAAATATTGAACACATTCGAATCGAAGGTTTATGATGTGAGCGAAGACCATGCATCTTTTGCAAGAGTCAGAACCAGCACGTCAATATTATATACCAAAACCCTCCTAAACAAACTGTAACTCGTATAACTTACAACTCAAGTAAGATTTCATTAATCTATGTAGTCAGTTGTATTTTAAATTAAAAATCCGTGTTAATTCCCAAGCACAGGTGGTTCAGACCATGGCCTAGGTACAAAATTACACATCGTGCAGATCAGCAATAAAAAGCCACGAACCGAACCCATCCTCTGCCAATTAAACGTTCACAAACATTCTGTAAGCCGAGATTATCGTATCGTAACAAGAATCGGGAACCAGCCTCCTTCTCGCACCGAATAAATTAAATAAAAACCATTTATAAAATAAATTAGACATTGTCACCGACGCCTGCATTTCGTTTCATCTCATTAACTTCTGAGTTTTCAATGTAGTTTTTTAAAAATTCACCGGGTCATCAAACTTATATAAACCTTGTTAAATTTAACGTTCAACTATTAAATTTATTTTATGTTTGAATTTAAACGGAATATGTTAATTAAATAAGGCCGATAAATTAATTAGGAGTAATTAAATCACTATTTATTTGGGTGATTATAGTAAGACAGGAGATTAACTCCAATGATGATGCACTTGCACATACATTAGTACTTTTCTTATCAGTATTCGTACGATACGTTAAGTCTCACTTACTCTAACCGCTGATGATGATGATGATCCTATATCAGCCATGGCAGCAATTTCCAATGGTAAATGTCCAGACGCCTTCGAAGTATGTACGCAACATGCTAGAAGTCGTTTGGATTAAAATTAGACACGACCGCAGAGTGTAGTATTGACACAATACGAAAGGACGGATATGCATTGAAACCAAAACATTTAAAAATAAAATGAAATATAGTAAAAACATGCCTGCATGCATTTACATGCCTAACGCCTAACGACCCGCCGTAAAACGCGATCGAAGCAGCAAGCGACAACTAGTTTCCAATAAAAGAAATTATATCTGACTGACCACGTCATAAAATCGAATTCGTTAGCTAAAAACACACTTGTTTAGATCTGTATCAGAATATAAATTTTTATTAGCAATTTTATACAATTTTTAAGAAGATTTTATAACAGAAATAAAACTTTTAATAATCGTGTAAATAACAGCAGCTTCAAATTTTCAAATAACACAATAAAAAAAGATAAAACCTCTTTTTGAATCTGATAAGGTACCTTGAATTCAGCATTAATTTTACCGTAAAATAGCAATACCTATTGAAGAGTTTTATTATAAAGGATAAGTGTTGCCAGTGTAATTATAGGAACAAGAGATGAAACATCTTAGATACCGCAAAGGTTGCACTGTAAGTATAAAAAAATCTTATAATGTTAGTGTGAAGTAACTCATTATTAAATGGCAAGAAATTCTCGTCTAACGTCATGAATTAAATTAAAAAATATAATCTTTGATGTGGTCTGTGGTCTGGGCAGTTTTGTATCGTGTGCTTTACCTATTTATCCTGTTAATTTTACTATGTTTTTTAACAAAACAAACATCTATGTTTGTTTTCCCTGTTATTATTGCCATGATCTATCATGGCAATAATATCAGGGAAAACATTATCGTTCAAGACTAAAACTTTTATCCTATTGCAAAATTAAAATCCAAATATTCTTTATTCAAGTAAGCTCATAAAAGCACTTTTGAATCGTCACGTTAAAGTGTGCAATAGAATTTAAACTTTCCGAACCACTGGTAGAGTCTACCAAGAAGAACCGACGAAGAAACTCAGTAGTCACTCTTAGGTATTTTACAGGACAAGCATTAGAAAATGATTTATTTGTATTCGTTTTCAATAACATATGTAGGTTTTGTTTTGAAGTTCCTTTAATTGTTAATATAATAATTAGAAAAGTATCCGGATCAAATGGTTAGTCGTCGTTACCTTTGAATGAACACCCTGTCTCTGAAAGTAGTATTAACCTCCTCTTCTGCCATCAACGGCCAACCAAGAGATCTGCTCCTAAGATGTTATGTCCATTGTGCCTGTAAACTGCCTCAATCATCTATCATCGAAATATTTTATTTAAAGTAATATCTTGGCATCCAATTCATAGACGCCTAAAGAAAAAAGACCAATTAAAAATATTTTCACCATATAAAACTATTATAAAACATACATTTCGTTGTAATAGAATGTTTTTAAAAAGTCTAAATATTTTTCACAGTGCTATTTTAATAATTACTTTATGTTCTTAATTTTTATTTATAATTTATATCATGACTAGCCGTTAAGAAAATATTGTATGTTTTGGATGATCATCTAGCCAAATGTGTCCACATTACAGTCGAGCAGCGTGCTCCTATGGTGTCTAATATGGTGGTAGCGCGCTGACCCTCATCTCAATAGAAGAAGAGTCCGAAGCCTAGCAGTGTAAAATTTTTAAATAAAAGAAAATTATGATATAAATATAGTGTTCAGGAATAATGTAGGCCCGCCCACTGATGATATTTTTTTTAAATTGGTTCTCTATTTCCAAAGTTTACCCCTACATACAAACAAACAAATTTTATCTCCGTATAATATTAAGATATATCATAATGGTGCTTTTGGACATTGAGGTTTAAATTTGTTACTTGAAATCTTTTTTTTTTTTGTGAATATTTTTACATAAATCATAAGTTACTAATATTTCGATCATTAGTGGTTTATGAACCGAAGTATGGTACAATTAATTCTAAACTCGTTCGCTTGCTAATTGAGAACGTACGATATGACCAACATAAGCATTCTTGTGATATAATTCCAGTAAAACGTGAAAAAAAATTGACAGTATCTTAACAAACAAGGATTTGACACGCAATACGAGTCTAAATGAAACAGATTTTTAACCGGCTAATTAAATGGTCGATATTCAATTTCACCTCATTAACACGATGCGATTTGTAAACTAAGGCTGCGTTTCCACTAAAGGGAAACTGACAACTTTTGTTTCGTAATAAGTTTATCGTATTTATATCTAACTAATGGGTCGCCAGCGAAACTTCGGATTATTCAACAGATTTTTAGGATTTTCGAAACCAATGACGGGTTTTGTTTTGATTTAATTTCATTGTAAGCTGACGTCTGTTCGCACGTTTTTTTTTATACAGCCATAACGCCGCTCTCTACCCAGTAACGTTTTTCCGCTCTCCAAAATGATTTTTTCGTTAAATCTAAGAATTTAATAAAAGGCAATCAAGAATCCTCATTATTTTTCTGCTGGCTGAAGCTCTTCCTAATGAGACCTTAACCGACTTTTTATGTGCAGCTATCGTCCCTGAATCACTGGGACAAAAATCGGTTTAAGCTATTAATATACAAGATTGTCAAAAAAAGCGACAAGGTGTCATGTACATTTTGGTGACTTGAATGATTGAAATCTATTTTCAAATAGATCATGCTATGCTAGCTATTTTAGTTAAAACGCTTCTTATGAAGGCTGAGTGAGAACGCGTTTTAATTCTGATCATTTTGCGAAAGATTGTTTATGCATGTTTTATTGAAAGCGTAAATATATCTGATTTTGATATATATGTTTTAAGATCGTTTAAATATTAAAAATAATCGTATCTCAAGGGAAATTAGATCTTAAGCTTGAGCATTGATGATGATGATGAATTGATATTTATAATTAATTAGTCAAAATTTGTTTTATACGCCACGTTTTAGTCAATTCAATAACATAATTTATTTATTTACTAATATTAACATAACTCGACTAACTCTTAATATGTATATTTTCAGCATGGTGGATTAGACACCAAATTTCCTCAAGAAGAAATGAGGACTTTGGCCAACAGTGGGTCTTTCGCGCCTGTAACTTTAATTTTATTTTTATTTTAGTTGTGTGTGTGAGTGTGTGGGTTGGAATTAGTGTGTGGGTGACGTATGTTTATTATTATACAAATAAAATCTTTCATCATTATCATCATTTATTTTATAAGAATGTTAATCGGTGAGTATTAGATATCGAAGAAAATATCAAAATAATTGTTTCGATATAAATATAGACAAGACTCCTAAAAAATCATTTTTGGACACAATTCATGTAATTTTGTGTAAATTTTCATTTAATTTCCGTCTGTTTCTTTATTATTTATTTTTAACGATATAGGTAGACAGACGTCCAAATGGGCCACCTGATGGTAAGTGGTCACCGCCACCCATAGACATTAGCGCTGTCAGAAATATTAACCATTCCTTACATCGCCAATGCGCCACCAAAATTGGGAGCTAAGATGTCCCTCGTACCTGTAGTTACACTGGCTCACTCATCCTTCTAACCGCAACGCAACAATACTAAGTACTGCTTGGGCTTGCATTGCAACGCATTTATAATGGAATCACGTAATAAATAACTTAAAAAAATGCAATAAATTCGATGATCAAGTATTAATATATGGATACTAAAATCAAAACTATGACTAACAAACTTTGCCCCTGTTTTTGACGCTCCGAGGATGCGTTGTACAATGAAGTTACAAATACGACGTTGTCACGCGACCGCTAATCAGCGATCGCAATGTACTCTCTGCTCTGAGCTTATTTATGCGTCTCAGTTATCGAACGACAAGTTTTTATTAAGAGTCCGCCCTTGTTATAATTCATACGTTCAGTCGCCGCCTAAATTATATCGCTCGCGTCGATAATGTCGAATATCGGGCGCAGCGAACGAAGAACTTTGTGAAATAAAAATTAAGGAAAGAAGCCAGTATGAGCTTGTGATGTACCACGGATTTCCTCAATTCGCAATGGGAAGGTTAGGAGTTTAATTTTTTGATTTATTTTACCACCAAATGCGTGATTAATAAAATTACAAGCGTCTATTATGTCGATGTTATAATAGGCCTCTAAGCTAATAATTGTTGAAATTATATACTGTTAGCGAGTAGCCCTAGCCTCCAATATGTTACGTCATAGAATGTCATAATTAATTACATCACATTATAATCGAAACTATTTATTTTACATTATTATGTACTTATAAAGTTATCGTTATAATTAGTTGTTTAATAATTTGTTAAACTTTAATGAATACTATTTTATTTGGCAAACTTTTTAAGACTGGCACAAATACATACTTCTTTTTTTAAAAAAGATTGAGCTGTCACGAGAAATAAAGAGATGATTGAAAGTTATTGAAAAATAGATTTGTTCGAGAATTATTATAAAACGTTATTTTATTTTGTCATCTTAAATTACTGAAATATACAATACATTTGGTTAAAATCGACGTGTGCTATTTTTATAGGGCTACCTTTAATTGTATGAATATATTATAATTGAAGTTTCAATTTATGATCTAACTTTGGTAATAAGTTTTAGATTTTTTGTGTACAGTATTGACTAACCCTTTTATTCGGCATACTTTTATACTAGAATGCACATTGTTGTAAATCGGTATACGCTGTTTTTTTTTATAATTTACTTTTCACTGTCTTAATTCAAAATATACATTATTTGCTACCGGAGTGATAACTGTTAATTAAATTCTTGTATGTAAATTTTGTATTCAAACTTTCGGCACGACACTTTGTCTAAATACTGTACATATATACTCAATTAATAAATATCAAAAGAAGATAATAGCGTTACTCAATAAGAGACCATATAAATTGCAGTCACGAAGAAACCCTGCTCTATTTAAGTACATTGTAGTATGCCAATGTCGATCCAGCGCGTTTAAACGTCAATACAAAAAATAACGTCTTAATTATGATAGCAGACGGTCTATCAGCTATTAAGTGTATGAGTTTAATTCGGTCCGAGAGGATAAACAAACTCGTATTATTTATAATGAAACGTATGGTAGCATCGTGTGGCATTCTCCGCATCACGTGAACTAAATGCATGGTTACCCGTTCCTCCCACTACGAGCCCCACTCGCTACTATTGGCTCTCTGAGATCAGACGCCGCCTCCACTCCTGCACACATTTTACCTCAAAACAACTCCATCGACTCAATAAACAAGACCTGAAGCCCATTGTCTCAGCACCATTATGCCGACACCGATGTAGCGCGCACCCGTCATAGATTAGTATTAGAGTGAAAAAAAACAGCCGGCTCGACTCATTACGGAGCGCTTATAATCGACCAGTTGCGACGCAACTCAAAAGCCCCGTGTATTTTTGTCGGAGTATATTCGACGGACGTTTCCTCTTTAATATAGTAGTAGCATTTATTATTACTTGATGAGGACGGTCGGCAACTCGGTACGCGATTGACAAGGTCCGTAGGATGAGGGTCCGGTTCCGCGAGGCTCTAGCGGCGAGGCGCCGGCTCCCGGCGTCGGAAAGGTGTGATCGTGCGAGGGGGTGCCACGGGGAGAGGGGGAGGGAAGGAACACAGTTCCTCGCTAACGCCCGCGCTCCCCGACAAAAAGTCGAAGATGGAACGAAGCAACAACCGCAGCTCGCCTCCACGCGGATAAAATCGACATAGAATTAAAGAGAAATACAAAAATCACTCATTGTTCTCATAAAATGAATGTGCCGGGAGTTGAATGTGAGGCTTTTTGTGAAAATATTCTCATACTTTTAAATGGGATCTCGTGTGGCGCCTTCTAATGGGTCGTTCTTTTTGCATCGGCGCGGACGCCGGGCAGCGCTAGTCGCTGGTGACTGTGTGTCACCTTTTTATTTCGCTGTTTTGGATGTAAATTAAACAGTTTAGGCGGCATTGTTTTCAGAGACGAACGATCGGAGAGGAAATATTTCATTATCGTCTTTTTTACTTTTTCTTTCACTAATGCCTCGACTGCTGACTTTTAAATACTCTTATTAGGAAACACTTATTCTATTATGACTAATACTCATTATATACCGCGGTGCATTCTAACAGCCTTAAACACTTTTATGGCTTAACACAGGAGCCTTTGTAACTATTGATCTGCTTACTTCTCGCAACACTTTGTAAGCCAATATTCTTTTAACTCTATCCTCTATATATATATCGTTTACGTGCTCAAATCGATCTCTTAATATTATTAAGAGATAAAGAGGATCGTTCAATAATTTTAAATGAATTGAACACAGTTTCGGATTTATTTTTAAGCTCAGAATAATAATTACCACGTTTACGTCCTATGGAACGTATGATTCAATATTTTTATTTTTATTTCGATACCCAAATAATATACTCCTACAGTTACTTAGAACATTTTTTGCTATGCAGTATATTATTCGTCAAATTTGATTTGAAGTTGAGAATAGTTAAAATTACAGCCATTTAATAAGTATGTGCTCAGAGATATAAATTAAATAATTATGTTAGTAATACGTGTCTTTTTTTTACATGATGACTTGTGGCTAACTCAGTCTTTAAGACACACATTGAAATGTTTGTAAGATTTTGTTGTATACCGAAAAAGATACGCTGTATATCATGCCGAAATCATAATATATTACCATATATTTATTAGTATCTATGTATATATTTATAATGGCCTTTTTTTTTCTTTTTGCGTGATCACGTGTAAAATATTGAACGTAACTGTATGAGACCAATCGACGCGAAATCGTCCCTATATGGGTTTGGTCTATTAACTTTTTTAATTCCGTTAAACCTTCCCCTTTAGTTAATGCTCAGCAAAGCAGGTAACGACTAGTGACTTATTATAAAAAGAAATTGCAATTTATAACCTAGAATAATTAACACACAAATTTAGTCGAATAACATCCAGAACGCAAGACAAGATGTCTATCGACGATATTAATATTGTAGACTTGAAAAATATTAAATAATAATAATCTGGACATTGACCAACATTTGAACCAACATTTTACAAATTAAAGGAATAAGGGAACCGAACTGATGCTAATAAAATATTACTTCTTATTCGATCCAATGAATGGTCATCACCGCCTGATATTGGCAATATTAACCAATCAGCAAATAGTAAATGCTAGACCAACCTTCGGAAGTAAAATGTTATGTATGTGTGTAATTATACTGGTTCATTTCAAATCACAACAGTACTATTGCTGTTTGTGTTTGGTGTTAGAAATTGTCATGTGTGTCGAACGTACGAATACGGGCTTGCACCAAGTCCTGCCACAAATTAATATTAGTAGTAGGTAGGAGTACATATATACTACGACTATTATATACGGACTCGTCTTTAAGTAGTACGAAAATTAATCGCCGGCGAAACTTTACGCATCGATATAACGAATAAGAATATAAAAAGTTATGGGAAATCTTACTTACACAAGCGAATTCACTTCGGATTTATAAATATAATAGCATAATAGATATAATTGTAACAACCTGTAAATTTCCCACTGCTGGGCTAAGACCTCCTCTCCCTTTGAGGAGAAGGTTAGGAGCATATTCCACCACGCTGCTCCGATGCGGGATGGTGAATTCGCATGTGGCAGAATTTCGTTGGATTAGACACATGCAGGTTTCCTCAGTATGTTTTCCTTCACCGCTGAGCTCGTGATGAATTATAAACACAAGTTAAGCAAATAAAAATTCAGTGGGGCTTGCCTGGGTTTGAACCCGCAATCATCGGTTAAGATGTACGCAAAAAATGTCGTTGATGATGTTACAAAAAATCCTAACCATTAGGCCATCTCGGGTCTTTATAAATATAATATCTGGACATTTTCACACTTGAATTCAATAGTTTATAATTAGAATTAGGTACATACAGTTTAATGTTTTTATTTTGTTTTCTGAGTTACTAACACAATCATTGTTTTTTTTTATTATTCAATTTTATTAATTATTTTTTAATTTACCGCTGTGCATTGGTTTTTGCTAAATTTTGGTCTTGCTTTATATTTGTTTAAATATACTTTATTTATCTGTAAATAGTTATTTGTGATAAATTTAAATTATTTTGTTCACTATTAACTCAGTAGGTAAATTATATGTTACGGTAAAATACAAATAATGTATTTAGAGGGAATATTAATTACAATCACAAGAAAAATACAATGCTAGAAAAGAACTATTTAGTGTCTTTGAATTAAAATAATTACAGTTTTACTTATGTACCAAAATACCTATATCTTGACATACGAGGTAAACACCGAAAAATAACGAACTCAAACAACATTCGTTCATTTTAAATTTAATTTTATTAATATAAAAATGAATCATAATAAATTCACATACATGTGATTCCCTGTTTTTTTAATTAAACTGTGATATGAGATTCTAATTTATTGATCGTCATAGTTTAAAAAATCTTTGGTATTTCACTATTGCATCTGAAAGGATTTATTATGTTTGCGGAATCACAATAATGAATAAGATATATCCACAATTAAAAAACATTAATATATATATATATATATATATATATATATATATATATATATCAGACGTACCACTTACCGCGAGCTGTAAGGCCCATTAGTAGCATAATACATTAACATTAACCGAAGATTGTGACTTTAGTGGTCTTGGTGGTGAAGGAAAACATTACAACAATTTTTATGTTAATCTTATTAACATACATCCATTCCAATCTGAATTAGAGCAACGCGGGAAAAAAAAAAATGAGTGGAGGACTTAATCCAACCTCCTGGACTAGAGCCAGACTACCCACTAAAACCAACGATACCTAACGAAAGCAACAAGGTCACTTACTCGTGCTTCTATATCGCCCTGATGCGGCTGAACTGGAATCCAATCCAAAGAGGGTGTCGCTAGAACACACTCAGTTCCCATCACTAGGCTAGGCTCTTCTATGAGGAGGGGAGAAGCTCCGTTTTGCATCGTCGAATCTTACTGATTTTATCTGATGATGTAACTAATTGTTCCCTCAAAGAATACAACAAATTCAATTATAAATAAAACGCAGGATAAACGAACTTACGTGCTTTCCGAGGCACGAAAGCCTTCCAGACTTGGGACTGTTACTGAGAATTTTTCGAAAAAACAAAAAACATTATCGGTCTGACCTGGGATTATTATATATTATTATCCCTTTGATTGCAGAGCCTCGGTGTCTGTAGCCTTATACCAAGTCACTAGACAAACTATGATACCACTTTTCAAGGTAACAAGGAAAGCGAATTATAATAATAAAAAAAAATCATTATTTTGTGATTAGCGGCAACAGCGACCAAACAATACGTACACCTTTGTGTGATTGTATAAAGATGATATTAGATTATTTCTAAAAAATAAATTAACTATTATAATAATATGCATATTACATTTAAATGCTATTGACTCGTTGATTTAGCAACTAATATACTTTATCGGGTAGTTCTGGCAAGAAATCCGCTGTAGTAAGGATAGGACTCGATTGATCAGTTCAGTGCTTCGGGAAGCACGTAAAACCATTCGTTCAGTGAGCCAGTGCAGCTACAGGCACAAGGTAACATCTTATATATCTCGAGAATACCATAGTCTATGGGTGATGGACTTACCGCCTGGTGGCCCATTTGTCAGTCTGCCTATCTATTAATAAATTCATTTTATAAATAAAAATGTGTGTACAAAATCTCGAAAATAATTCTATTGTAGGTTATAGAAAGGTTTGATATATTTAATTCAATGGTTTTAAGCTTCAATGGTAAACGGTCGTAATCAATACTAAAATTATAAACGTGAAAGTATCTCTGACTGTATATCTGTCTGTTACGCTTTCACTGACAAAACAATAAACCGAATTTGATGAGATTTAGTATGAATCAAGATTGTACCACACGGAAGGACATAGAATACTTTTTTATATTCAATTGAATAATTTAAAAGAATCGTTAAAGAGTGTTTATTTTCTAAATTATATTATAACACTAATTACTTTTTAGTTGATTGCACACCTTGGGAATGAGATGATCTCCTCCAGGCTGCTGTGCCATTGCTGTGCCATTTCAAGTGGCATAGAAAAATAATTAAAATACTAACCTAAAAAATAAGTTTTTATTGTTACTAACAAAATGAGCCTTTATGTTACTTGATAAAATATAAATATAAATTTAAAAAAAATACTACTATACTTGTGAAAATGAAATTAAAATATATATATATCCCGCTGACTCTCTCTCGCCGGTTCTTCTCCGGTCCGAGGTGTAAATTTCCGAACGGGTAGTCGATTTTTGACTATTATTAAACAAGTGTAATCACTTCCATATTTAATAAAGATTTTTGACTTTTTTGACTAAAAGCTGTGCATAAAACAAAAAACTTAGAGCAAAGATAATGTATTAATGACTGAAATAGATCTTTAATTGTCATTGTTTCTATCAAATAAGTGATGTGAATCACAATGATGCTATTAAATTTAATGACAACATGAACGGATATTACAAAAACTTCAAATTAATATATTTCTTTTGGTCTTATAATTATTAATATGTGATAATCGGGCGAAGAAACATCATAACATCACTTAATATATATTTTTTTCAAATAATTCTTCGTTAAAGGAGTCTTTATTTATACTTTTAAATTTGGTTTCGTCCGTGCTGGCACGACCAGATATTGAAATATATAAACACGAAGAAATATAAACTATTTTGTATTTCTTCGTGTTATTATAATTCACAATTAGTATGATATAAATAAATATAATGGATTTCGAAACGAAAAAAAAAAATCCAGGACGCTTTTGAATGATTTTCTATACTTACTTTCTTCTAAATCAAATCAAAATTTACTTAAATTAAGTAGGCCTGTTTAAACACTTCTGAATCATCATGTTAACGTGGTAAAACTTTACACATTTTTACAACCGTTATGTATTATTGAATCGTTTCCAATGAAAAACAAATAAACAAAAAAAAATCGAAGTTCGTTTACTTATAATCAATCAATACTAATATTATGAATTCGAAATTAACTCTGTCTGTCACTTTTTTACGGCTAAACCACTTAACCTAATTCGATGAAATTAGGATAAAGCGATTTTGAGCACTAAGCAAAGCAAAGACTTCGGCTATTATACGCGTAACGCCTGTTGACCTAAAACGCGAGCAAAGCCTCAGGCGACAACTAGTACTATACATTTATTATGAAGTGATAAGAGATACTAACAAGAAGTTTTATAACTATCTTTTTCATAAATATCGTACAACATTTAAAAAACAAAAACTATGTAACAACCTTACTGTCTCACTGCTAAAACTTCTTCTTCTTTGAGAAGATGGTTTGGAGCTTAATCCACCACACTTCACTAATGCGATTTGGTGTTCAATACAGGAGTCAGATTTTTAACCAACATGTGCAAGTTTTCTCACGATGTTTACCTTCACTATTTGATCGAATTTTAATGTGAATCTTTCTATAATATACAACTTTTTCTTATCACTGGCCGTGAGACTACCAAGAGCTAATTTTTTTTTTAAATAGTATCATTTGGTTACAATTAGTTACATTTTTTATAAAACAAAGATTATCTTTAAAAAGTTTGACAACTAATAATAAAATTTAAATTTTGAATTAAAGAAATATTACAACCTTCAAATATAAAACGAATATTAGATAAAGAAGTAGACAAAGTCAAGAGACGCAACCAGTTAAAGTGATGTCTCCATTTTAAATAGATCCAAGTATTCCCCATGCATGAGCGTTCATTTGTTTGTCGAGTTCAGTGTATATAAATAATAAAACCACAGGCGGAGTCGTGATGTCCCGTTCTCGGTAATGGAGCCCTGACGCTAAGTTTGTACTGAGACCTAATCAAGATCGTTGTCTCTTTTTATTGGTCAAAGTACATCTCATTTATTGTCATTCCCAGCTTTCGTGAACACTCTACGCTACGCTGGTAAGGTTTCTAAGTTTCAGTCCATTTGTGTTTCTGTGTGAGTTTGCATGTGAAATTGTGCCTGAGTGTGTGTGGCTCTTGCATTAGTGAGGCTCATAAACACACACAACGATATTTATCTTTTATATTTGTGTCTTGTTTAATTAATTGATTTATATTTATTTATTTCCAACAACATGTACATTGTACAAGGTCCGATAACTTTTACAGGATGGAAAATAATGGAAAAAAATTGCATTCGTTTGCAAAATTATATTAACAATAAATAATAAAAACGGTGTAAAAGTTAAGGACATGTTTAAGCAATGCGGCAGCCACACACGCAAAATCATACTTTAAAACCGTAAGAATATCACGCACGTGTGATCGTATCGTTACACAAAATTATCAATATTTAAAACTATGTCCAATATTTCAAAGTTCGCTTATAAATATATGAAAAAAAATATACGACTAACTATTATTACCTATCATAATGCCACAATGCCAGGTGAATACATATGTGGTAGAATTTAATTGAAATTAGTAACTTACGAAGTTTTTTCTACACCAGCGAGAATCAGATGAATTATGAACACAAAATGAGCGCAGGGCCCGGGTTTGAAACTACAGTCATAGGTAAAATAAACGCGTTCTAACCACTGGGCCATTCCAAAAAATACCCAAATACAACTCTAGTTCAAATTAAATATTATTATTTGAGTTTATGAAATTATGTGAATTTAGTACTATAATATAAATATAAATATATAATTCAAAATTATATGAGCCAGCTGAGATAGCCCTACGTACGTACGACCATCTTAACCGGGGATCACTGGTTCTAATCTGGGTAAGTGTTCTGAGTTTTCGTGGCCTTATTGTTTATAATTATTCATCTCGTTGACATTGGTTACAAACAATGTCGTTAGGAAATTTACAATTAATACATATAAACTTTAAACCCTCTACTCGAGAGAACAGTAGTCTCTCTAGACGTATATGAACCGCTAAATAAATTCCCTTTGCTCTCGACAATGAAGTACCATGAACCATTAATAATATAAACAGTATCATATCTAAAAGCATGAAGTACCTGAAGGGTCATTTGAAAAAGTTAATTATCATCAAGGAACGATAAACGATTTTCGATACAATAGTCTGCGATCGGCCTAATGCATATCACGGAACCCGTGCACTCAGCGTCGTTACAAACTGTCGTTTAAGATTAACCCCATCAATTTTAGATAAAGCCTGCTTATGCTTACCCTGTGTGGTCAGAGATACCTACAGTTTGTATCTATGAATGAACCAGTTACTATAAATGGTAATTTAAGCGTTCGATTGGATGAAATCGGGATACTATTTTTATTTTAATATTCTTAGTTTAAGATTGCTTTAGTTTAAGTTCGTTTTTTTTTGTAGTCATACATTTTGCAAGATTTAAATTTAATTCGAAATGATTATCAACACGTAATTGTATATCTTGTGACTGTTCAAAGTCTTATTCTCGGTGAATTTTCTTATCGTTTCTTCTAAGTAGAATCTACGTCCCGAACCGGTGATAACACTACACATTTTATCTTGTAAAGTCACGTCTGAATATGGGAAATGATTTTATGTCAAAACTCGCTTCAGTAAATTCTATAAATCTATTTTGATTCGCCTTGTCTCCCTTGATAACTTAAAAATAGCTCACGATCGGCGATGGTTTTTAGAAACATATATAAAAATATACCTAAGCGGATTGACAGCTTCCTGCCCATTGAAATCAATTAATAAGGATTTTCTTTACAGCTTATTTATGTTTTAATTTCGTTCCGTTCGTAAAATCAAATATTAATATCAAACTTTAGATAGTTTATCCGATTCTATATTTCCACTTTAAATTTAACCGAACCGAACCGGCCCGGCACAGATACTAACTATTTACGTTTTTTTTTCCTATTAAATTACATAGATATTTTAATTCAATATGTATACTTTACTCTTGAAATAGTTGTCAAGGTTTTTGTTTGCAACAATTTACAGATCAACAGTACCATTAATTATGTTTTTAATATTTTATTTAACACTAAATTATCTTTTAAATTTAAACTGTAACATAAGTAATAACTTTGCCCGTTCTTTCATTTCGTACATAGATAAAAATAGTTCGTATAAAAAAAAAACATTGACACTAAGAACGAATGTTTAAGTTCTGAGACAGCACGTCTGTCATAGAGGCTTGAGTCGTAACTGCCATTTTGTAAAACTTATACGTAGGAATTATTTATCTCAAAATAGCTAGTTGCTATGAATATATATCTATTATATTATATATGAATGTTTGACCGTCACTTAAGATTGACTTTATTCCTCATGATATACGGCATCAAGTGCATATTATTTGCTTGTATTGTTAGCACTTAGTTTTTACAAACATTAGAATAAGGAACTTAACGGATCTAAGTGACAAAGTAAAATGAGAGGTAATTTCGAGGTTAAGCCTGCACTTTTCAGATTCAATTGTGTACAACGTAAAGCATCGTCGCGGAATCAACCAAGTCTTATCCTCAATAGGAGAGGAGGACTTTAGATATTATTCTAGGTTTTCGATATTAATAAAACTTTTCTGCAATCCTATAGGCCTAATATTATTCGAAAGATATTCGTTCTTTTTTTTTAAATGTTGATGCATTTTCTTCTTCGAGAATTGTCAAATACTTTAAAGTTAAGTAAATATATTGTTTTCAATGATAAATTAATGTGACGTGTATTTTATGCCAGCACCCGTTCGCTAACAAATTCAATCCATGGTGTTCACTTCGCGTGATCAGAAAAAGTTAGTAGGACTCAACTTCGACTTGTTTACCTAATTTCATTTTAACGTTTTTCGTTTTCTTTCATTTTGCATTCGTTACAGTGATTTATAACGTACCTTTTGAACCCCGCTTTATACCGCAACGCGTCTTTGACTATTTTTTGTAACGGTTAGTAATAAAATTGAAAGGTTATTACCCCTGATATTACTGAAGTTTGAATGTCTTTTAGTCTGTGGTATTTCAGACGCTTATCAGATATATTCAAGTTTTAGGCTTTTGTTTATGATTTAATATCAATAAAAATACTTGATTAATTAACGAAGGCTTTCTATTGACTTTTTCGTTTATTATTATTACAATACTTATTCGGTACAAGATAAAAGTGATCGTAAAAATGCATGGACTTGTTAAACGTAGATTTTTATAAAAAATAATACGTATATTGAGTTATAATATATGGTTGATATATTTATGTAGTTTCGAAGGTTGGAAGAAGAGTGACTATAGAGTTTTATACAGATTGTTCTCGAGATAATATACGTTCTGCACCGTGGTGTTGTATGTTCGATTCGATGCTTGAAAAAGTTTCCGTTGAAAAATTTAATATTAATTTAAGTTGTTTTATTGTTATTAAGAATAATTATAGTTAAATGATTGTTTTTATTCTTCTCAGATCAAATTTTGTATAAAGTTTGCCGTATACTGTTTTTAATGCATCGTTAAAACATCAGCGATCAAAGATACATGAAAATCGCCACTGAAATAATGATTGTCAATAAAAATAGATAAGATTCAGCAATTATGTTAAAAGAATGTTAAATCGGTCTTTAGCTATAGATAAATTTTTAAGATTGCCCAAAGGGAATCTAAAAACGACAAATCTAAGCGATCTGCCGCAATTCTCCCACGTAAACGGTCCGCCATTATAACGTCGAACATTCTTGCCGAAAGTGGCTGTAAAATTTCTTACTGTTGCCATTTTATTACGCTGCCAACTTCCACTCTAATATGCGGCAAAAAAATGTTTACAAAAAACAGGCGCCACCAAAGAGAATCTCGAGATGAACGGGCGTCGACAAGCTCCAACTCAAATTTTGCATATAACGTTTATACTATTTTCGCGTTACCCATGATGCAATAAAGTCGATAATGGCGTGCACGCGTTTGAGTTATGGATGCTATTGTTCCACAGTTCGGCAGTCGGATGCTTATATTATCGTGTAGCGTATTTTTTACGTGTACCTTTTGTAGTTTTGGGTTTGTGTTAAAATACACACCTAAGTACCATTAGCTATAAACACAGTCCTTTGTGTCTACCAATGGAAGAAATAAGGGCAATAAAGTGAGAAGATTGAGGTACTGAGCGGATATTACGTTAGTGTGGAGTGCGCTTGTCTTTGGACGGATAATATATAACAGCAAACGATGCACATAAATTAAACAGGGATGTATGATTTGTGTTTAAATTATTATTTTCATTCGTAAATTTTAAAAAGCCAAGATAACCAGACGGTAGGACTTGTGAGTCGTACTCGAAATATGCTGATACGAATCTGTGCAAGCATTGAGTTTTCGAGTGCTTATTTTGTGTTTATAGTAAATTACATCCGCAGCGATGAACACAGACTCGGTAGACATCGTAAGAAGACTTGCATACGGCGTAAGGATTCCACTCAGAACTGTACATTAGAGCAGCTCCGGAAGTTATCAACGGGAATTAAGGTCGTTGCCCAGAAGTGGGAATTACATGATATTATTTTACATTTTTCGCTGTCACTCACTTAATTGTAATCGAACCAATCGAAGATGTAATCGAAGAGATAAAAAAAAAAAGAAATCAATGCACGCATATCTCTTTCAAAGACAACATTGATTTTGATTTTCACTTTAAATCAATGAAATCATGAATATGCATAATAATAAATTAATTAATAAATTAAATAAATTAATCGTTCTCGCTAGTTTAATTAATAAATCAAAAATCTATAAAAAACAAATGACAAACGGAACAAATAGACGTGAACAAATTGTCAATAATTAACGGCAAATATAAATATTTACTCATAAACATCATAAATTTCACACTCAAACGCAACAAACTGTAACGCTATGAATTGGATACAAAAACTTAAACTTAAACAAACACGAAGAAGCCGATTCTATAGTTCCTTAAATCCGGACAAAGTGGCAGCGCCTACGCAGCCCGAGAGCCCCCCGCCCCCCAGCCCCCGAGTTCACTGTGGCGCCTTATTATGTTAGCTTTGTTTTCAAATTTAATTGGCCCCTCACAGATAAGCTATCTTGATAATAAACGACTACCAATAAACCGGGGTACGGGAACAAGCGACTGCTGAAGATAAGATTCCCTCTGAATGACATTTAATAGTAGCGTAGAACATACCTGGATTAATACTGGTGTAGATGTAATTCATATCATCCTACCTGCCTTCACTCTACCGGTACTGTACTCGTACTATGTCCCGGCTAACTGCCTAGTTTGAAGTCTGAACACATTTGTATACAACATACTAAATCAATATGGTTACTTAAAGTACGTAGTAATAATCTTTTGTGATTTCAACTCTTTTTTGTTTATAATATGTTTTCTAAGCGACTTTTATGATGCTTGGTCGTTGAAAATTTGATGATAAATTATATTTAATTATTTTAATACAAAATTTTCTCCAAATCATTTTGTATTCCATGTCCAGCCGATTTTTTACATATTTAATATACTTTTATTTGAGTTTTACTATTTCAATAAAAAAAATAAACACAATATGTTTTACTTATGCACTAAAACTCGAAAACCGGAAATCGAAGTAATTTTTGAAAATTAATCTAAATACTAAAAAACTCAGTCCAGACACAACTCCGAGTAATAAAATGTTATTTTAAACAAATATAATACATGTACCAAAAAACAATAATAACGAAAACGATTTATAATTATATTTTATTAAAATAATTAATACGTACACCAATATTTATAAATCATATTTTGTGATTACCTTCGTCCCATACGGAATGGAAAAAAACCTTACAAATAGCAACATTATTCAGTACTAAAATATTATTTACTTTAATAAGGTATTTATTTATTTAATAAATGAGTCTCCAACGAAAGATACATACTAAATATATATTTTTAAAATTAAACAATATAAGGGTTACAAGTTGTGTGTTCCTTCAGTCATAGGAGATCACAGCGTGCAATACTAACCAAAAAATATTTAATTGCAATTAAGATAAAAAGTAAAAATTAAATATAAATTAGCAACTTAAAATTAAGAGTGAGCTTATTAATTAAACATTTTTATTTGTGTTAGGTTAAAAGTCATATACGGTTAAAATTCTTAATTACACAGTAAGAACTAAAACTCTGCAAATTTTACCTACACAAGGTATGAATTTATAACCCACGAGAAAGATTTGCAACGCTTGATTTTATACAAATGTTTTTCCTTTTCCTCTGTCATATCAAGTTTATTTATTTCAATCAGATTAGCATGACTATCGGTTACATTAACTGGATGAATGTAAATGAATTTATAAATTACAATAAACTCAAAAGCTACGAGAAAAATAAAAAAAATCGGTGAAATCCAAAAATGGACGACTTATAATTTTTTGCCGGTTACGGTGTTTTTAGAGTTTTACATTTGAATGGCGATAATTTTTTAACCTATTTTTACCTTTTAGCCTTACGTGTAACATTAAATTACAGTTCAAATGTACAATAGCGCCAAGATATATTCCTTGATCTGTATATCTATACATATAATAAAATTGGAGTGTCTGTTTGTAATATTAAAATAACCCATTTTTACTAAATTAATATGTATGTAAACACGGTACATATACCAAAATAACATTTTTTACAACTTGTCTGTCTGTCTGTCTGTTTGTTCCGGCTAATCTCTGGAACGGCAGAACCGATTTCGACGGGACTTTCACTGGCAGATAGCGGATGTAATAAGGAGTAACTAAGGCTACTTTTATTTTAGAATTATATATAGAATAAAAATAAAATCACGGTACAATATCCAAATAACTTAAATTCAAACAACGCGCACGAAGTCGCGGGCACAGCTAGTATAATAATAAATATAGGTGCCGATTTTTTTCGACACACAAACATTAAACTAGTAGTACTAAACAACACATATAAACATTAATCTAGCCAACAATAATACTGTTATTTTTTACAATTAAATACATTGGTATATTCTTGGGATAATTGTATAACATAATCAAATAATAACTAATATATTATGAATCATTGTTGCTTCATACGGACAAAATATATAAACAAATATATGCAATAAATTGCAAGTTTTGATTCTGCAATTTGTATGAAGACTAGATATGACAAATTCGCGTTAAAGTACTAGAATTCTCAGAAGATATATTAAGACGTTTTTGCATACATTTCTCACGAAACTTAATTCTAACTTACGTTTGTTCTTGCTAAGGTTTTTTTATTAAAGACTCACCAATACCAAGAAGTTGATAAACAATTATTTTTTTTAATTAGTTCCTCATTTTAATTAAAATGATTTAAAATAAAGAAACAACCTTATATATTAATATGTACTTAAAACATTATAGACAAGAATTATAGTAAAACTTTATTATTGTATGTGAATATTATCTATTATAATAATATAAATTAAAGTAAGTCTGCCTGTCTGTATATTTCTCTTTTATAGCCAAACCACTGGATTGAATTTGATGAAATTTTGAACCACCGAATTAAATTTGAGGCAAGCTTGAATCCCAACGAAGGACATAGGCTATTTTATCCCTGACAACTTAAACGTGATCAAAGCCGCGGCTGAAAGTGTCTAATAAAAAAAATAGTTCTTCTTAAATATGTTCCAACATGTACAAATGTTTTAATTCTACATATTTCATATTATACAAAAAACAGTAACACTTCTTACGGCTTATTAAATATTACGGTGTAATTAATTATGTATTTAATCTTTCATTAAGAAGGTCGCTTTATGAATTAATACTCTATGTAACTTATACTAAATAAGTAAAAATAGGTAAGTATACGCAGTGTATCAATAAACGCCTGCTTCTTAAATTTATTTATCTAAGTGACTTAAGTGGTCACTTCGGTTGACCACAAGACAATGGCACTGTTTGAAATCCGTTTCAACATCGAAGATGGTACCTTACGTCTGTAATGAAACTGGATATGAGCTACCATTTAAACTTTATAAATATCGTATAACGACTCTCTTTTTGAGGAAAAGGTGCACCTCGCTGCTCCAGTACAGATTTGGCAGAGTTTCATCGACTCATGCAGGATGCCTTCACCGCCAAGCACGAAATGGATAAAAGACATCAAGTAAAGGAAAAGTCAGTCACTAAGTTTCACAGTTTGAAATTAAATTGGTATTATTATATAAGTCGTTTATTTTTCTATTAGCACCTATGTAATAATAATTGTTAAAATAATATTTCTGAATTGCTAAAAAAAATCAAAGACAATTTTTCGAAGAAACGACACGAGTAATTTATTAATTAGTAATACTTTTTTTTAATACGAAGAATAAATAAATTAGCATTACAAAAAAAAAAAAAAAGATTACAAAGTTCATTTTAATACTAAATATTCCGTTTAAGTTACAGTATGTTTGTTAGATTTCTTAATTTGTATAATTTAATTACTTCTTCGTTTCATTTAAATCGTAAAGAGGTCGCAGTGTCACCAGCCCGACGATTTCCTGGCCTTAAACAATGCCATCATTAAAATTATCAAGTACATTCGATTCGATTGTTACGAATAACTCAATAATGTTGGCCTTTTACAAAGAGTTGCACCTTGAACTTGACAGGATTGTTATCGGGACAAAAAGATACCGTATTAAAACTCTTTATATGTAAAATACTCTGTATAAATCAATAAAAGCTATATGAAGAAAAATATGTATGTACTATATTTATATTTAAAATTAAATCTAAATATTTCAATTATTGGTTATTCGTACTGAAGTCGCTTAAGGTATAATAGTATGTAGGTACACCGTGTAGTGTACTTAGTTTAGTATTCCCAAATATCAAATTACAATATATTTTTTAACAGGCTTAAATTATTTTCTTGAGAAAATTGTGCTGTGTTGTAAAGAGGTGTACTAACTCAAAAAAACACTGATCAAAGTTGTAAAGATTTAATAGAGAATTTGATAGTGTCAGTAACCCTGTTAAATTCTACATGTACATGACTACAATATTATACACTACTACACATTATTTTAAAGACGTTAGATATTTTTGAGTCTAAATCTTAACAAATATTAGTGCTTCTGTAATTGGTACATTTGTACGCAGCACGGTGAACAAAACAAAATAAATTCATTGAAGAATTTTCGGATAGAAAAAAATAAAACACGCGATTAATAGTACTAATTTATTTTTCAAACGGTACAAACCTAAAAGAATGATCAAAAGGATTGACTAATTAATCTAAAACGAGGGTAGACTCCGCTATCGACTAAACGCTTCTTGAATTAAAAATTATGTAACGAACAATTTATTCTCATTCTTTAATACATAATATATAAAAATCTGACACATTTTATGGAACAAAAAGTAAATAAATGTCTCGTATTAAGGACACAGAGAGCTGTGTCCTTAACACTCAACTAAACTCAACTCAAATTCCTTTATTCAACATAGAAGCATTACACTTACTTATTGATAGTCAAATTATCACTACCACCGTTTCCGAAAAGAAAATACCCTGACCTGGTAAGAATCGCCGAAAGAAACTCAGCGGGACTTTTTTTGACAATTTCATTATTTACAAAAAATTAAGGTTTATCCAACGTGGTTTGGTGACTACAAATTTGACAGTATTTCGACAGAAACTTCCAATTTTTCAGATTCCAGAATCTTCTTATTTTATATTTATAAAATAAATCACAATCACAATCATATAATAAACGCCATCCGGAATCGTACGGCACTCAATTGCACGAGATAAATTTTAGTGCCAATGAGCCCATAACAACGGGTTGCTTCTGTTAGCTTTAACGAATGCTCTTAAAATACCATTGAATGCATCCAGTTAATATGATTGACAAAAGTAGTTACATTATATTTTTATTGCTTTTACATAATAATCACATAACATATTTATATCTTCACACGCACACGAACATACCCGTTAATATCTGCAATTATTAGTAACAAGACGTGACTGACGCGAAATATTTTTGCGTACGAATCGTTAAAGTAAAAAACTTTTTACTTAACTTCGACCTCAGCCTGATTCTGACCTTTTATTCTCACCACGCATAAGTAAGAATATATCTTAAAAAAATTGGTTTACACATATGCAATTTAAAAAAAAAAAAATGTTCTCTTATAGTAATGAGCACGTATGGCTCAGAATAAGATCAGCCGTGGTATTGGATTACCAATAAAACAGCCCATGAGACTAAATGTAAACTTTCCGCATCGTCTGGTAAAATATATTGAAAAGTTAAGGGTAAGTTCTGCTAACATTTATACTCGGAGTATATACGAATTAAAACATGGCTCGCCTGTAATTGGGTAAAAAGTGTAGAGTCGCCTCGTTTAGTTGACGTCCATCAAATGCTTCAGAGTTAACTTCGCTAACAAGCCGAGAGTAGTTCGGAACAGGCTTTTTGTGGTTGAGCTGGAAATACTTGGAACTTCATATACGTAATTTTATCTCAATTGCAATAGAGAAGTCCAGCGAAAAGTTGCTGTGAATTAAAATTTCTAAGTACATACTGATATATTTAGCCGCCATTAGACATTTTATAATCACAGTAATAACTCGGTGAGAGAACGTCTGTTATTTATCATCAAAATCACTAATTAAATTGTGTTTTTTTAAACAGACTGTACGTGGACATACGTGGAGATTGCAAAAGAGAAAGATTTGAAAATTTTCTGTTGTTCGTAATTTTTCTATGACACGTGAAATGAAGTGGATCCTGAAAAACGTTTTCAATCTCTTCGGTGACCCTGTATCGTTCAAAGATTTGTGGATTAACATTTGTAGCGTCCAAATTTAATAAGCACGCTGTATAATTGAACATGACATACATGACATACATACAAATCTGCTTGTGAATTAAACAATTCCATATATAATTAGTCTCCGTTAAATAAGACAAAGAGAAGTAGTACTACAACGTAGTTTATATTTGACCGCGTTCAATCGATGTCACCGCCCTAAATATTCAAAAGTGATAATGTTTAAACACACAAACAATGTTATGTACTGTTCCCGGTTAATATTAAGTTGTTATGAGTGCCGAAAGGGTCAGCGATCCGACCCAAATGTAGGGCTGCCATCTCCGTAATTAGTTTTAGGATAATATATCTCGGATTATAACCCGGAAACGAAGGCGGTTCCATCACGATTATAAATTTTAACAGGTTTTATCTTTTTATCTAAAAGATACTTGAAACCGGAATACGGAATTATTTTATTTAATTACCGATATAAATTGACACTTGATAATTTTATTCATTCTTTACCCAGATCTCAGCTTTCATATGACTAAGTACCAACGGCCAACCAGTAGCCAGACAGCTTGTGTTATGTCTTATATTTGTATAATTATAAATATCTGAAACAAATAAATGATTATAAAATAAAATATAAATATAATTACATGATTATCTTTGACTCCATGGAGGCAGTACCTTCAAAAAACCTAGAATCTCACTCAACAATAAACCACTTTTTTAATACAACAAAAGACTGTTATAAAAAATATTCAGTGTATCCGTTGTGTATTTCACAATTCCTAAACATGACGACCCTACTTAAACAAAATACTCATTTAAATTTCGAACGATGAAAATTATGAATATTTGCATTGTTATTAATCCGAAGGTATCTATTTAGTGTTGTATAATTTAAAGTTCCTACGAACAATGGTCGGCGGGAAAATTTGCGGTCATCAACATTTAAATTATTTTTAGATGACGGTAGGTTAGCATATGAGACAACCTTTTCCTTTCAGTAGTAACGTTTTAACCACTACCCAGTGTAATATAATTGACACGTTGTATGAAGTGGATTGATTTCACTATAATAAACTGTGTTATTTAATTTTAATTCATTGCATATTTATCATTTATCTTTAAGGCTTATAAATAAACCGAGCTCAGTTATTTGACGGCGTAAATCTTAATCGATGATTCCGTGCTTAAATTGTGTCTATAATTCATCTCGTGCTGACGATGATGGAAAGCATCGTGTTTCCTTCATGTGTTGAATGAAACTCTCTCGTGTATTTCCCCAAACCTGCATTGGCAAAGTATGGCGGAGTAAACTCTGAACCTCTTCCTTTAAAGGCCTAAACTCCTTCATCAGACCAAAGTCCAGCAACGATACATTTGCGGCTATTTACTTAACTCTTATTACTGTATACAATTTAAGACACCAAAATATTTTGAGTAGATCATGATAAATGAGTACATAACTCAGTTACATTCTTTTGAATAAATTATATGCACCATTTAATTAGGATCAATGAGAATGACGAATGAGTTTGTATGATTAAATTAAAAAAGATTATCGATACGAAACGTATATTATCCAGACAAGAACCATCGAGGAACTAACTAGTTACACTTTATCTACAAGTTATATTACTTCGGTGTTATATATTATACCCAAAGATAGATGTAGGTTACGCAATTTATTTATAATTATTTCCCTATTATATTTACCTTTTATTTAAATTAAAATGTGACTTCAAATTGTAGTCAAAATAAGCCACAATCGAAATTATTGAACACATTAACTCTTACAAATGAAACCGAATAACTGCTGCGATAAAATAATTGATATAATTTTACCGTTATATAATCTGCAATGAGTACCAAGTTAATTAAAAATGTAATAAACTATACCTTCATACTGGTAAGAACCTGCTACCAGAGGCTCGAAAGCATCAAGCCGTTACTTGGTTTGCTTCTGTGCAAGCCGGGCGGGCTCATAATATATTCGATCGCCAAACAGCAGAACTTGGTATCGTTTTGCTGCGTTTTGAAGGGTGGAAGACCCGGTGTAACTACACAAGGGACATAACATCTTAATAACTAAGTTTGATGGCGTTATAGTGGATATTTCTAATAGCGTCATTTACCATCAGGGATCATTTGTCAGTCTGCCTACCTAATTTACAGAAAAACAGATTTGTAAAAATCTGACCATTGGAATGAATCGAATTGGACTATATTACCACGAGCATAGATATACGTCGAATGCAACTTAAATCCTCTCTTGCAGATGAGAACAGTCTCACCTGCAAGAGAGGATTTTATCATCATCATTTGCCTGTGCAAATCTTGGTGATCGAAAGCAAATCCTAATTTAATCGATTTAAGATCAGATTCTATTTAATTTTATAGCGTTGGATGTAAAATTTAGTAGCATTATACTTTAATCCTTATCGGTTTTAATCGTAGGTTGAAAACTCGAATCAATGAATTGTTCAATAATAACGTTTTATCGAAAGCAAATGAGATTGACAATGCTGCGATCGAATTAACCAGTTGATTATCACAGATAAGATAAACGTAAAATACAAATAAGTCTTAAAGACCAAATGTAATTTAAACTACCTACTACTTACCTACCTTTAATTTATACTACCTAGTACCTACTAAATTTTAAAATTAGAACGTTCGGCTACAACCAGTAACAAATAATTTAGTTGCAATGCTTAGTCGATTACACATTAATTGAGTTTAAATAAAATGATAATGTATGGTAATTCCTTAAACAAACTACTGTTAAGTTTCGCTCCTTTTGAGAAAGACGCGCTGATATTTTTCTACGAAGCTGTTTTAGTACAGGTTGGACACATTGCTGAGTCCGAGATAACTTGCGTTCATAATTTATATTAATGAATAAGTTTATACACAGAAATTAAAAATAAACTGTATTATTATTATTTTTTTCATTGCATTTCGGCTGTTAAAATAATATACTAGTAATTTTTTGAATACTCATGTATTTCACTAACAGTTTGCTTTTAATCGATTTTCAATTGACAACGCATATAAAATATTATTATTTTAATGATGATTAAAAAGAAATACTGTTAGTATAAACCGGGCATTAATCAATATATCGATATTAGTTAGAGGTGCTTTCATATCGATCAATGACAATTGCACTGAAGTTTGGAGACTTAAGTGACAGCACCGCAAGTAATACATACTAATATCGGTTACAAGATTTACACATTTTGATTTGTTGTTATTACAATGTAATATACTGTGATTGGCCAAATTCAAACCTTTCATTCAGTCTTAGACACTGACTATAAATTACAAACAATTCCTCAATTTTCAAGCTCTTGGTTGTAGGGCTTTGAAAGACCGTCTGGGTAGGTACCACCCAGTCATCACGTATTCTACCGCCAAATAGCAGTACTCAGTATTGTTTTGTTCCAGTTTGAAGGGTGATTGAGACATTGTAAGTACAGACACAAGGGACATAACATGTTAGTTCCCAAGGTTGGTAGCGCATTGGCGATGTAAGGAATGTTTAATATTTCTTACAGCGCTTGTTATGGGCGGTGGTGACCATTAACCATCAGGTAGCCCGCTTGTCCTTCCGCAAAACCTATACTATAAAATAAAAAATAAAAACAATGATAACTGTTTTGTTAAGAATCTTATGTAATATTTAAAATAACGAATAAATATAATTAAGACATTATTTAACTTTGTAAATTGGCTCCGACTTCCGTTCAACCGTTGTCAAGGTTGCAGTGCGGGACAAATGTAACAATAGTAAGTATATAAACAGTATAAATTAGTATGTAGCATATTACATTAGTTAAAAATTATTTACTCAGTGTAAAGGAAGAAAGTCTTAAGCGACAATATGGTACTTTCGGGATATGAGTTTTAAAGTAAAGTTAGTAAACCTCATTTCCCAAAAGCACAATTTTGACACTTCAGCCTTTCTACCTTCCCACTGAAAATATGATAAATATTTATGAGATTTTATTTAGCTACTTTGTTTTTTAAATGTATTAAGTCTATAGTCTATTCGACTTAATACATATATAAATGATAGGCTAGTCACAACTTGAATGTGGACTCTTCGAAAATCTTTTTAGGAGTATTTGAGTGTTTTGTATTAGGATTGCCACAGCATATAGAAAAGTCTAATAGTGTTACATATTGTAACAATTTTACAGAAGAAGAATTGATTCATGTTAGAGGTTTTCATAAATTGTCAAATCTCTACACGCGTGTTAGCTGTGCGTTTGGTGCGTCCTATTCCATTATAAGTTAAGTTATTTTCATTTGATACTACACAAATTGAATTGGGAATTCAAATTAAAAAAAAGAATTGTTTTCTGTCCACCTATTTGTTCTGTTTTTTTTTTATATGTTGGCACACTGAATTCTTGAGCAGTGTGAAGTTCTTCGTAGGCTTCTATTATATTCTACCGACTGACTGTATGTCTCTGATGACAGATATGCTTGGCTTACACAGATGGTGATGAATATCAGTGGTCGCACTCGTCAATTATTTTCTCACAACAATCTCACTTTATAACTGTATTCCGGTTTGTAAGAATGAGACGGAAACAAACAAGAGACATGCACTATGAGTGCAGCCGGCAACTTACCCTCAAGCGAGACATTACGGTTCTAAGTTAAAAATATCATTCAAGTACTAGAAAATATTTTCATTAAATAAATTAAAAAAAAAGTTTAGTACATTGTTATCTATCAAACATTTTATAACTGGGAATTCTGCTGGTATGACAAACACTAATTAAAAGACAAAGAATAATAATTTATTTCAATATAAACTCGAATGAGTTTTGAAGAGTTTTAAAAATTATAACTAATAATTACGTACATTCCGAAATGGTCATTTTTTTAAATTACTATTAAAAGTCTATTTAAATAAGAATATTATGATTTTGATTTACATTTATCGAAGCTAAAGATGGGGAGCAGTATGTGTCTCGCAAACACGGTAACAGCCTTGCGCTCTAAGCCTGAGGCTCCAATAACACTAGTGTAGGCGGTGACTGCACGACTAGACAGCGGACTGCGGAGTGGCTTCTATGCACCATATAAAAATGTCTAATATCGAGTTTTCAATTCGACAAATATAAAGAAAAAAATATTTTATTAATATTTTTAGCAGCTTTTCCGCTCATCATTATTATAAGAACAGTTAGTTTATGTATATAACGTTAAGAATCCGAATTACATCCGATATACATAGATATCTCCACTCTCCACGATGTTCTCCTTCACTAATTTCTTATAACTTACCAATAAATAAATAAGTATGCGCGGATCAAATACACAACGTTACGCAACGATTTAAATAAAAGCTTTAACCTGATATAAAGTAACGACCTCTAACTGTCCCTCTGATAGGCTTAGACGCCCTCTTATTTAGAAGAGAAGACTTGGAGTGTGTTCCACCATTGCTCCTATGCGGCTGAATAAACATGCGTCACGGTTTCGTCTGATACGTGTAGTTTTACGTCACTACCAATTATAAGCACATGAACAATCTTCAGATAAGATTTACGCGTTGTAACTTCTAGACCATCTCTGTCAATTTTTTTTTTTACTAGGGTAGCCAAATGGCCACAATATGATAACTCACCACTGCTCTTAGACATTGGTACTGTATAATAAATAAAACATAATCAGCCTGTAAATTTCCCACTGGCTGGGCTAAGGTCTCCTCTCCCGTTGAGGAGAAGGTATGGAGCATATTCCACCACGCTGCTCCAATGCGGGTTGGTGGAATACGCATGTGGCAGAATTTCATTGAAATTAGACACATGCAGGTTTCCTCACGATGTTTTCCTTCACCGCCGAGCACGAGATGAATTTTAAACAAATTAAGCACATGTAAATTCAGTGGTGCCTGCCTGGGTTTGAACCCGAAATGATCGGTTAAGATGCACGCGTTCTAACCACTGGGCCATCTCGGCTCTTTCATTCTTCATCTCATTGGTACTGTAAGAAATATTATTCATTCTTCATATCACCAATGTGCCACCAACCTTGGGAACTAAGATATTCCTTGTGCCTGTTGTCAAACCAGGACACAACAATACTAAATATTGCTGCTTGCGCTGAAATATTTGATAAGTGGTACTACCTACCCAAACCCAAACATGCTTGTACAAAGTTAATTTCTACACAGATAACTACTTTGGAAGTAATTTCTTATATAAATAAAAACAACAAGATTAACTTAGTAGGTACTTGAACTGAAATCTGTTTTTGGTATTTTATATTCTTTTTTTATTGCTGTACTCGTTGAACTATACTACCCCTTAGTGCTGCGAATGAAAAAAAATCCTGTATGCTCCTCTGGGACTCAAACTATCTATACGAATCTTTTAAGTGTGAAGAGGTAACAGAGTTATTTACTCATTTATAATAATAATATAGATGTATGTACATATGTCACAGACATGTTATGCGCACTCTGTGTGTATCTTATCATTAATAACGTTATTTTAATCAAAATTCTAAGTTTCACCCGCACCATCAATGTCCGAAAATCCACAAGAGCGCGATTTTTAAGACATTTTCTGCTTCGCACAACCACTCTGTGGGACCAGCTTTCGCCGGCGGTTTTTCCGAACCGATACGACTTGGGAACCTTCAAGGAAAGAGCGTACTCCTTCCTTAAAGGCCGGCAACGCATCTGTAAACGCCCCGGTGTTGCAGATGTCCATGGGCGGTGGTAGTCACTTTCCATCAGGTGAGCCTCCTGCTCGTTTGGCACCTATCACATAAAAAAAATATGTACCCTTTAATGTTTTTATTACTAGTATTATCACAATCTAAATTTCAGAATTCTAAATCCATAGAATCAAGTATCAAAAAAGTATTCTATATTTAAATTTAACGCATTCAATTGCGTTTCCACTAGTGAACATTTGCAAGTTTTGTTATTTTGAAAGTTATACAATAATAACTACAATTAGGTTTATTGTGACGAATTGCAAGCCTTTGTGAACACTGTTCTAACTATTTGGAAACGCAGCGTTTTGCGTTAGGGGCCTTAATCGCGGAGTGGGCGTACAATATCACATATAGAGAGCGCTAAATACACTAGTTTCGTTTAAGCGGAACGTTGAGTTAAATTAAGTGATATGCAAATCTTACTGACCACTTAAATGTATTGTAGACATCAGACGTTGACACCATATTGTTGATAACAGGACTTTTAACGATAACAAATGTTGTCGTTCCATCGATATAAATCGTTAGAAATATTTCTTTTTAAATAAAGAATTCCCTTAAAACAGCGGCTTGATTTTTGAGCACGAATTCTTCAATTTAAATATCTAACAATTACATAAGATCACTTGCTTTTTCCTTGTCAGAATAAATAACTTTGAACACTTGCATATAGTATATTTGTGTGTGGATTTTATTTTTTCCCAATTGTATTTCCCGATAAACTTACGGTTGACTGAAAAATAGTGCTTGGGGATTATTCGAAACATTGTGTTTAATAAAATAATAGTATATTTCAATTACCGCCAGGCTAAGCGCACAATGAATTATTTAATATTTATCCTGCAATCTAGACACGTCATGTCTAATGTTTTTGTTTTAAAAACTGTTCTTTTTACAAACCAATTATATTCTAGAAAACTTCTAAAGAATCACCGAGGTAAATGTTTTTATACACAATGCATAAGATAAAACGGCATTCATTTAAATACAACAAATACACTCGCGTCATTTCAGCGATACGGTGACGCAAAAAAAAAAACAGACGAAATGGATTGCTGCGTAAAGAGAAATCACTTTAATACCTTCGGAAGTGGTATCGACGGAGCAAAACAACGACAGACAGACAGGGGAACGTTTAATCAGTCTATGTAGCAGACACGAGGGGACTACCTTCTACTAAATGACCAACCCTCTGTTAACCCAGGCCACCGTATCCACAAACAGTATACTCGGTAAGTACCACAAACGATCGAGCTATGGAAATGTGTAGACGCGGCACTTTTGTTAACGGTTAATATATATCTATATATATTTTTTTATTAGCTGTAAATATTTTACTGTTGGTCATAGGCCTCTTTCACACTTGTGTAGGTTTAGAGTTTTTTCCACCACGACACGTGCGTATCAACACGCATTTATATTACAGATACGTGTTTAGTAGAATTTCTTCGACGCATACAATTTTCGCACGGTTTCCCTCCTACGAGGATGAAACTAATTATAAGCACATAAAAACTCAGTGATGTTGGTTTGTGTTTGAGCCCGCAATCTCCAATCAAGATTCACGTGTTACGCCACTGAGCTGACTCAGATCAAAACTCAGTTTTTTTTAAATTAAGTTAATAATTTATAAAGGCCTTCTTTTGTGAGACCTGCACAGTAATATGACTTTAGTTATCTTTCATAACATAGTTATCAATTATACATAACTCTTAAAAGATTTTATAAATAAAAATATTCTCCGAAGATCCTTTGTCTATCAGTATCATAATATTTAGTAACATAATAGATTCTATCCAAATCAATATAGTATTTCTATATTATTCAAATATTCAGATTATTTAAAAAAATACTGCTTGCCAATACTTCTTGGTAAAATTCGTATTGCGAATGGTGTCCTACCAGATAATTTAATCTTGTAAAATGATAATTAAATCGTGCTTCTAGATAGCCAACATTAATTATCTATATTTTCGTTTTAAATGTTTAAATTTTAAGTATGTCACATTT
Source organism: Vanessa tameamea (assembly GCF_037043105.1). NCBI lineage: Eukaryota > Metazoa > Arthropoda > Insecta > Lepidoptera > Nymphalidae > Vanessa > Vanessa tameamea. The sequence continues at coordinate 1,035,955 of NC_087341.1, read as the reverse complement.
AAGTGTCAATAATACCTAATATATGAAATAATTATTACCAAAAATATAATCTTATAACACGATAAAAAATATATTTATTCATCTCATAAATATGCGTGTTTAAATTAAATATAATGTTTATATAATAATAACTTATTATTAATACTTAATACTAAAAAAAATTCACAACGCGCCAAAAGAAGTATAACGTAAATAAAAAACAAAATTACGCAAAGTGACCGCGTGCATGTTAAGGTTATTAATTCAATATTATCTGTGGAAGTTCTATAATTTTTCAACTTATTAAAGAGATAATCATATTATGAAATGATTGTAGTATACGTATAACCGTATATATACGTAGTGACCACCAATGCAAAAATAAAAAAATACGTGCTGATATAAAAACTAAAAATAATGTACAGAATACGGATTTGACGTTACAGTTTAATAATATGTATACATAAAATTATTCTAATTTCGTAACTATCATAGAACGACTATAATAGTTTTCGTTATCTCTGTTTCGATAAATAAATCAGATAAAAAAGATAAGAAAATAATTATCAAGATTTTAAAGATAACATAGAAATCTATTAGCACTTAACTCATTTGATAAATGTCGAATTGATACATAAAAATAACAATTTTAACGTGACTATGTTTTCTTGGAATTCACTCTACTTCGGGTTATAAATTATGTATTTACGCTTTAAACTACTCGTTGATCTGTTTATACGAGACGTAAATATTGAGAATAAAACATTGTAAATTAAATTTCAATTATAATATTTATTTTATAGAGACCAGCGGTTGGCGTTTCGTGTGGCCGAAAATCTCTGCAAACTGCCATACAAGCTTATCCTGAATTTTTCGCAAAACCCCAAAAATCTTAATTAGCTCAACCAAGATAAAAAATAACTACAAGTCCAACACGTAATTAAAAAAAAAACAACGTCAAACGAATCTATGATAAATATGATAAAGGCGTAATTAATTCAGCCGAAGCAAGCAAACCCACTAACAAATCAATATTTTTAATTTAAAATAGAATATATTCTAATGATATGAATACATTTAACCAACTAATGTTTTTTATTGATCATTAAATTACATATTCTTAAAACATACAAGTTCCAATTATTACTAAATGATTGTCCAACACCTTATGTTAATTTATTTATATTAATTATATTTACAAAATGAAATAACGTTTTATATTTAATTTATTAAAATCCGTTTTACGTTTCTTTTACCGTTATTTCTAACGCGTTTGTCTTTTTTTTAATTAACGAAATATTTGTTATTCTATTTTATAGTTATTTTATATTTGTGTATTTTATTTCTGACCGTCAATACATTACAACGTGAATGAAAAGTATTTAGTATTCTATTGCGGTCGTTATATACAAAATATTAACTATAAAATGCCCCTTGCAATCAATAGACTAGCTAATTCGTCCTTCAAACCGAAACATACCGATACATACAAGGTATATGTTCAAATATCGCTTTTGTTCGTTTCATAACGTTATGTCACCAATTGTTTCGTTATATATATAATTAATATAATCCTTAAAAAAATTGCGAATCGTACTCAAAATCCCAGTTGAATCAATAAATGTACTTGTCTAACAGTTTGACGGTCTACGGTTCGCCTCCTATGTTGTTACCGTGCCCTCTCCGCCTCCCCGAGCATCACCCGCCCTCCCAGATTCATTTCTGGTTTTCGCTACTCTTTTTTGTCTTAAATTGTTTTTGTAACTTGTCCCCCTCCTTCACGGAGAAAATGTTTTTCTACTTATATCAATGATTCCCGTCTCTATCTTTGCTGATAAAATTACGACTTTTTTTTTTCTTAGCTTTTGTTTTTTTCTATTATTATTCACTAATGACTTATTTTAAATTACAATTGTCTCTGTTTTATAGGCTAGAATGTTCCAATTACGATATATATAAAACAATAGTTTTTAAAGAACATTAATTATTTATTCGTTTTAAAAGTATTGTTAATTAATTAATACAATTTATTACAAATGACACTCGGTGTGTAAAAAAACCTGGTTAGTGAGTTTCTTGCCGGTTATTCTCGGTGTGATAAATTCTGAATCGTTGGTAGTTTATATTTAAATTAACCTTGTTAATTGTCGACTCAAATGTAAAAAAGTCTTCTAAGAGAATATTTTAAGAATTATTATTATGATTTAGTTTTTTGATAACGGTACTTTAAATACGTATTTTTCGTTATCCATTGATATCGATTAGAATGTAACAGTTTATCGTAATATATAGGTACGTACGTAGTATATACCTAGTATGTAAGATATTTTTTAAACATAATATTGCTGGCCTTTTATAAGAGGGTCATTGTCAATGTCGTGTTTTATATTAACATTTGTGACTTTATAATTACACGAAAAATGACAGTCAACTTAATTTTCACGTAAATTATAACTAATCTAATCTGCACTATTGTTAAACGAAAACCATCAAAATTTTATTATGAACTGTTAAGTCGATTATGAATGAACTCGTAAATTAAAAAAAAAAAATAGTTTATTTATTAAGAACAAAAATCTTAACATCGTATTCCTTGTTTGGTTCTATGTGAACTAGTCGTAGCAACGTGAGTCGACTTTTTTCATTGCAAAGACTTCCAAGCGTACAAACGATTTTAATCCTTATCGGATATACATTATGATTTATTTTACAGACATAATTGACCAGATACAATTATTCTTTAGTACAGAATAGGTATTTAAAAACTAATGTGGTGCATTAGGTACGGGCATTGTGAGAAGGCAATTAGTATATTAATGTCTAATTACAAATTGACGATAAAGTTACCGTTTTCATACATCAAAGATAATGTAAATTACAATAATTTATGCGTAAAAAATTTACTTAAGACTAAGTTATATATATTATATTGGAAACCAAAATTTATTATTTATTTTATTATAATATAATGATATATATGAATAGCGTTAACCGAGTTTTGTCCTCGTGACTATGGGACGGTAGCTGCACATATAAAATCGGTTACGGTCTCATTTTGAAGAGCTCCAGCCGTAGATGTGCAGAATAATAAAGAGGATTCTTGATTGCAATTTACTAAAATGTTACAATTTAACAAATAATTAATTTCAGAGAGCTAAAAAATAGTTACTGTCCGGTTAGAGAGGAAAGTGTATAGTGTAATGAGTGACTTGCAGTTTACAATGAAATGAAATCAAAACAAAACCTGTCATGCGTTCCTTAAAAATTCTTTTGAATAACGAAGTTTCGTTGGAGACCCACTTGTATACATAACTGTTTCAAATTGTCAAATAGCGTTCACTGTAGTATCGTACGTGGTGCGTGTTTTTCGTGCGTGGACAATTCTCTTCGTATATAATTCGTGAAATGTTCACAATTGACTTACGCATAATAGTTATATGCAATTTTGATTCGTGTATCTTTTTTATTATTGTAGTCAATATCGCTTGTTACGTTCTAATATTTACCGCTCGTATTCTGCGATGAGTTCCCAGTATCTTCTTACAGAATCGCCATAGAAAACGTTTCCTTACGCTACAGAGAAACCACTGTAATATTTTTATTTAAAATTCAATGTTCAATACCCCTTTCACGTATAAAATGTATTTATTAATATATTATAAAAATATAATATTAAAAGTAATTAATAGCATATTCTATACAAAAAAAAATCATGGAGTAAAATGTTTATATTGAACATTTTAGTACATTCTTACAATTCCGTAATTAAGACCTAATAATTACTATAGATTTATATAATTATTATTATAATTAAAACGTTTAGTCCATTAAACGTTGACCAAGGAAAATTGTGTCAATACTGTAGCAGGCAGATATAAATCTAACGAATAATATTGTAATAAATATTTACTTATCACGAAGCGTTCTACATTAAATTTTATTTAATGTAATCTTAACATTACATTGTCAATCATAGTATTTTACATAGATATTGCGGTTTTAAGTAGGGCAAGCGCTTTTGAATTTTTACTAAGTTATTTGCGTTTATAATAATCTCGTGTGGAAAAACGTTGAGAGGAATCTTCCATGTGGAGGATGATAAATTTGTCCGTGTATCTATCAACCAGCTTTGGAGCTACGTGGAGTCAGCCTCCGACTCCAAGCCTTTCTTAAAAAAAGAGAGATCTGAGCCCAGCAGAGAGATGTATATTTAGTTTACTATATAAGTGTAATTGATCAATGAAATTATGTTAAATAGTGTTAATTAATTAGAGTTGCCTAACTAAAGGATTGGTATTGGATTCATTGTTTGTGGTGGTCAGAATTTCATCTGACCCTTCCTTTTGACAGTTCACGCTATACGATAGGAACATAGTTTTTGCGTCGGAATGTTTGATTGAAACGTTGTCCCCAGAAACATTAAATTATTATATTCTGCTCTGAAATGTTGAGAATTGTTATATTCTGCTCTGAATGTCTGAGATTGTTATAAAATTAAAATAGACGTTGATTGCTTCATGAATTCATGATGTTTTTAAATATTTTAGTTATTGCCAGACATCGCAATGATTCTTTAAATGTTACGTAAGCATTATCTGATACGAAGCGAACACTACACAGCAACCATTGACAATATTCCAGATACTTTAACGCAAGTGTCAATTACAACTGTTTCTACTATATATCGAATCGATCGCATGAAGGACGCTCGAACGCATAGAAATGAACAGCAATCATCTAATATTTATATATCAGAAGACTTACGTCTGTCTAAGAGTGGGTTACGATGAGGTTTAAAAAAATATAATCATAAGTACAAAAGCATAGACATACTGTAATGTCTAAAGTAGGGAGTAACAAAAGGGGTTACAATTTAATCTTTGTATGTTCGTGTGTTCCCGTGTAGCTCCTAAGCTTATCATAAATTGAATTTATTGTTTCGTTAGCTTCGTCTTAAATTCTCTCGACATATGTGATATCATAATAAATCCAATATGGCGGATGAGACTTCGGTAACACGCCAAGCAACGAAATTCCGACAAATTAATCGACTTTGGTATCAAAAGCATGGTTAGTACCATGCATATATATAAAAGATATACAAATTACAAAGTGTTACAAGATAATAATTTTTAGTGGACATAAGTCCAATTAAAATTTATATAGGTAGTCATTAGTAATATTAAATATAAGATTGTGGCACGGCCTATAAAAATGACGTAAATTTATAAAGTGATTTATTATTTATTTATTATTATATTTTTTAATTATATTTATTAAATTAAATTTATTATTATATTTTTTTTCTATTGAAAAGATATAGCTATGCCACGGACATCGCGGTGATCGGATTTGATTATTATTTGAGAAAAAAAAATTATACAGATGCCGAAAATGTGTTTTTATAAAATTAAGTTTTATCCTTTTTTAAATTTTTCTATTATGACTTTTTTGTTTCTATTATACTATGAAATAAACTAAAAGTAAAGTCGATAAACAATAAATGTCCAAACCAAGTGGCTTATTGGTTGAAATTCGACCGTAATTGATTGTTATTAAATGTATTAGATATGTTCAATCGAAATACATTAAAAATTAGGTTCAAATAGACGATACCTTATCATTATTAGAATTAAAAAAAAAAACGAAGTAATGTCAAAAAACGCGAAGTTAGACATGACGCGTGTTGTCATTAGTTTTATGAACGTAAAATATTAATAAGTACTTTAAAATAATTCATATTAAAAAAAATTAGCCTTCTGCACTGCTTCCCCTATAAACTTTAGCTATTGCAAATTCACACTCCATCAATATGTTTAAAAATAGTACAAATTATGTTCTTTTCGCGTATTAATATACATATCTGTGGCCTAAGTGAGCCGTAATTATTTCGTTAGTTTTTGATTGGACGGGATTACTGATGGAAGATTGATAAGGCATCTTCCATCTTCATTCAATTCATTCATTCATTGCGTGATTACTTCTATCACACCGAGACACATTATTATAAATGTATTGCACTGAACTTACTAACGGGAGTTACTAATTTTTTTTTATGTTTTCGTCGAATCCCCTACTTGTGGTGCTTAGTTGTGTAATGTTAAGTGTTTCACTAACGGCTTCTATCGAGAAATCTTCGACATGTTCCAGGAAGACTGCAGTTTCCATCATCGTGAGGAAACCGCCATGTGTCTAATTGCAACGAAATTCTGCCACTTGTGTATTCCACCAACCCACGTTGGAGCAGCGTGGTGGAATATCCAAACCTTCTGCTCAAAAGGAGAGGAGGCTTTAGCCCAGTAGTGTGAAATTTACAGACTGTTAATGTGAAAAGAAATAAATTTAATAATAACCATATTATACCAAATATGATTGAGTTTTATTCTATTAATTTATGTGTAGGTGCTAAAATATAATAATTTTACCAAAATAAACTGTTGCGCTTGATAATAACAAACATTGACCCCTATAACTCAATAAGCACTTTACATTCCTATGCATATCCAGAGCGTGCTCCGACGTACAAGTCTATTGGCTAGGAGACTAAATCGACTTACCCCGCCGAGTAGGTCCTCGGTATCTGCGCTCACCTTACTACCAGCAATAATACGAGGTCCGCCCGCGCCCCGCTCAAACAGAACCACATCTCGATAGCCTCATTTCGTATGCAATTTTATTCATTATTTGTAATCTACTTCAATGGAATAGCTACCCTATATAGTCGAATCACTTTTAGCGTTTACCGTAGGACGTATGTAGATCGAAGCTTTCAGTATATTTAGTATGTCTTTGAGACGTTATTAACGCCTGACGTTCGGAAACTCATTTGCCTAAAGCAAATATCGTTGGTCCTTTTTTTATTTTCGAATGCGATCCTTTTAAGATGCCGAGTTTTATCTCGATCTGTCGTTGAGGTAATACCGTGTCTGTATAGTGTGCCCACATGTGTGATATTAAAAAAAGATCAAAGACTTTCATTAAAATCATTGAATAATAATTGTGTGAATAATTACGACACTACGTCATCTGCGAGCATTTATCGTTTTTAATAATAATATTTGTTTATAGTATTCATTTGATTTTATACACTATGGCGTCAAAATAATATGATGGCCAAGGGTGTTTATTCAAAAGAAAAAGTTTTTATAACGGTGTTGAAATAATCTGTGCTCATTTATAAAAAAAAAATATTTGTTTGATATTATATTATTTTCTGATCCGAAATGGTTCAATGGCTAAAACCAAATGTGCCTTTTAAATTATTAAAGAACTCCTACTACGTAAGTCGGCAATACACGTGCCTCAGAAAGCACGTGGTGCCTTTAGCTCGCGCTGGGAATTTCAAGTCGGCGGATTTGCTGTACCATCGGGATATTAGAGGACGGGAACCAAAAGTGCACTTGTGTTTGCTCATATACTCATAATATGGCCTGTGCAGTTATCTGGTCCCCCTTGAGAAAAACCACCGTGGTCGAAATCGGTCAAGTTGAAAGTATTAACCATTATAATTATTCGTGTGTACTTAGCTTTTGATTACGTTTTTAATTTACACACGGTGAAGTTTGACATTTAAGAAATAGTATTAACCTAATTTTAATTTGATTGCAAAATAAAAATTATATATATTAATAAGTAAATACTCACAAAGTGAGAGGTTACTTACTGATAGAATATTTTCAGTTTACCTATGTATGTTCAGAAAGCTAAATAATGTATGTTCATTTGTTAATCGTAATGTGGACATATCGCAGACATATATGTACATATATATGTATATATCATATTTTAAACTAAAATACTATACTTTATAAAATTTCGGTCACAAATCCCGATGTACACAAGTGGCTTACTTTGCGTATATATATTTTTCAAAATTTGATATTTAAATAAAACTCTCATGAAGTGTATTAATCATGTCTATTAAATTGACCAAACTTTTAAAGCCTCAAAATATCCAACCGGCTATAAATTAGCTTACTACGTATAAACTGAAATACTATTTGATTAATTAATTTACGTCTTAAGACTATTAATTGTAAAATTTTTAAACTATTTTTATCAAACTGCTGATTCACAGTTTGGACATAATAGTCGGCAAATTAAAAAAAAAAACATTTAATTTAACTAAATACACATACATTTCATAAGTCTTTCATTAATTAATAAAACCATAAAATAAAAATTAATTTCCTTGTACCAGAATAAAGCAAAGCTAAAAACGTTACGGCTACGTCAGCATATCCACCTGTTCTCGTGTAACTTCTAATTAGAAGTATAGATAAATCTATATTATGACATGTAGGAAGTTTTAGCTTGAAAAAATATTACAAACATATCAAACTTTGCATAAAGCGGTTATTTTTTTAAATATACGAAAGATTACTTAATATATTATTTTATAAAATGATTGCAAATATACACTTACAATAAAAGTAGTAAGTACGCTATATGTTTTGGCGACAAGTGTAACATATAAAACTATATTTAACCATATCTGATGTTTAAATCTGCTAAGTAACTTCTTTCCTTATAAAGTCATAAAGTCATAAGATGTAGCGAATTCGAAAGCAATTAGAAAAAATCAATCCGTTCATAGATTTCAAAGAGATAAAGTTAATCGGTAACAACTTACAATTTAACACTTATGTCTCAGGGCATGAACAAGATCAGTAGAAGTATTCGGGAAGAAGAAACTCGAAACTCACCGCAGGACACGAACGTGAAATGTCAGTGAATGTTATATGCGACATTGACTACATAATAACATAAACATAATCAGCCTGTAAATTTCCCACTGCTGGGCTAAGGCCTCCTCTCCCGTTGAGGAGAAGGTATGGAGCATATTCCACCACGCTGCTCCAATGCGGGTTGGTGGAATATAATTATTCGACATAGTTATAGTTATAGTCATTATACGACATTGACTATAATTATAAAATTTATAGGGTACACGTATCAAAATGGCGTAACACAGTCGGTTGTCAACATTTCACGAGTGAGAAACGAAGTGTATTCTTACAGAATCGCACTGTAGGACCAAGGGAACACATTATTATTGTATTTTATGTGTGCTCGCGTTTTCCAGGATTACCGACTTGTACGTCGCAAATAAATTTTAAACATCGATGGAAAAAGCGAACGCTAAGCGAAACGAGATAAAAAATTATATATTCGAAAATCATGAACTAATTTAATCCGATAATCACCAAGGTTATTTCGATGTTGTTATATTATTTTCGATTATAATGTTGGTACTGGAAACTGGTTAATGTACTGCGAGATAAGGGTCGAAAGAACTTATATTTTTATTTCGTAATCATAATTATGATATTTCTTTAAGTTTACGTTTTTTTTTTTTAGTATCTCAGTAATGTGCCATGCGTCTTGGGTGCAATGCCACAACATACATTTGGAAGATATTTATATAAGCTGTTTTAATAATTCTGTTTAGTTTTTTTTTTCTTATGTATTTTTAATGTAAGAAGTTATCAATTATGTAAACAGTTTGATTATTATATTTTATCTCATGTATGTATTTTTTTACATCAAATTACATTAGAGGTAGGTATTTTAATAAGTTTTGACGTCACATTATCAGTCTGGTTTATTTTAAAATAATATTATAATAAAAGTAACATTAATTAAATCTTATTCTAAAAAAATATTCCTTTGGACTAGCAGTTTTATTCAATTTTTTTTTATTTTAATGCACACCAAAAAGGAATTCATATTATAGATATGCACAACATTTACAGGATGACGTCAAACTGCATCGTTACAATATTTTAACATAGACAATATTACAATTATAGAATAAACTAATAACACTGATTTAAATAGATATTAATAAATTGTTCTTTACATATAATCTTATCCCTACTATATAAAATATATAATAATCCTCTTATTCAAAATCTAAATATGTGGTCTTTTATTTACTAACTAGAAAGTACCTAATAGGTATTAAAATCATGAAAATTTAAACACCATACTTTTTAAATATTGATATTAGATTTAATATAATATTGTCCTTAACCTAATTTAGAAACAACTTCAAAAAAAAAAGGAGGACGATAACAATTAAATTGTATTATGTAACCTGCCATTTAAATTTGAAGAAAAAAATTAAGTCAATGATTTTTTGTACAATTTTTTTTATATGAATGAGGTATTTTCCTTATCTACTGTAACTGGCTTATACAATATTGTTTAAATTTATAGACAAAATCTTAATTTTCATAAATTCATAAACATTTACGTGGCAGTCATCCGTCACTACAAAAAAGTAAATCACTGTTTATATTGTAACTCCAGTGAGTCAATTAAAATTACAAGATATAGTAACACTTGGGCAGCAAACAGACTTTATACCTCAGCTAATAGCAATCACAAAGCATCTTACTAAAATTTATTTTTCAACTAGGATCCTATGTACTATACATACAATAGAAATAATTATATAATTTTTTAAAAAAAAAAAATTATTTTTAAATTAGATACTAAAAAAAAGTCATAATTGCATTTTACAGAATTTTGTACATATATAATACAGGGTTGATGAAATTATGTACTTTTTTAACATAAATTAACTTAATAATCAGTTAAGCTTAAGACCAAATCTAAGCAATATTTAAATAAAATATATTTGTAATCTGTACAAATATTTAAAAATCGAACAATTATTACTCGCCTTTTATATTTAAAATTGATAAATACTAGAAGAGCAATTGAAGGTTATATCAATATTAACATAATTTTCTTTATAAAAAAAGGTTAAAATAAATTCAATGAACTCTAAGCCCAAGAGTCATACACTAGGTAGACAAATGTGAGAATATCATTTTAAGGAATTGAATTGCGGTACCGTTGCTAGAATCTGATAAGATAACTATCGATAAATTGTTATTATGCGAAAATAATATACCTATTGTTATTAATATTTAAATTGTTAAAAAAACTACAATTAAACCAAAAAAAAACTTTTTTTTTTTTTTGTATTTGCATGTGATTTTATATTTTTTAAATTTCTATATCTATGTAAATTTAATATTCTTAAAGTAATATAAGTATAAAAGATGATCCTCTATCTATTTATAAGTTTGTTTAAGTAATTATAGTAATAAAGGAACAAGGGGTATATTACAACACAGATCCCATAGTTGATGACCACTCACCGTTACTTGCAAAATTTGCTCAAATTCACAAAAAAAAGAAAAAATAGACTGTCATTTAAAAAAAAAAAAAAAACATTCAAAGGGAAATATTTCAAATGAAACTTAACAGTATAATTTTGTCAAATTGTTTTTTTATTTTTAATATTACTAATTTGCGATCTCATCATTACGAAAATCTATAAACTCGTTGACCGTAAGTTTAATTTAAATGTTTCAAGTCAACCCTTTTTTTAAATAATTACATTTACCAAAATTGTAATTGACAACAATTTAAACTTGTTCTGGGATTTGGTCGTAAAGTCTCATATATAATTTTTTTTTATAGTAGTAAAAGAGAAATTTACCTTATGCAGTCAGTTTATATTTTTTTAATTCGAATTATAAATATACTATACTAATGAAACGACTATTTTAAATTTTCAACTTTATTTTTTTCTGCTTGACTAATATTTGACAAATCATTTTTTTTTTTATATGTAATAGTGTATCATATGTATGCGCCGGAAAAAGTTTTGGGTCATATCTGCCAGTCCGCAAATGTTAAAATAAGCCCCTAATTCTTCATAGAATCATCAAAGAGGCCCTTTTTGCCTGGCTGAATAATAAACAGTATTTGCAAAAAATGTTTAAACAATAAAAATTTGGTATTCGTAATTTAAATTTAGAATTATTTAATTCAATCAAATTAAGAAGACATTTAGTTATTTAAACTATTTCGATACGGGCCGCCTTAATTAACGTTTGATTTCAAATCGATATTGAAGACTAAAATAACCATAATGAATTAAATGAGCATAATGTATTTATGCTTTGTTCAATGCGCTTAATCCCATCGGAATCAATTAATTCAATCTAAAACTTCAATAGCTGCAGCGCTTACAGATAAAAACCCGTTGAAATTTATAATATTATAGCTTACATTTTGTGTATAATTATACATATATTAGTGTCATCACGTTTTATGTGTTTCATTAAATGCTGATAATATTGAATGGAGAACGTAAGTATTTTTTTTTTTTTTTAAAAAGGCATAATTTTTTTTATGAATCCAACGTCATTGCAAGGTGATTAGAGTATTACATAGTGTAATATGTGTTCTAATTTTTAAAATGTATAAGTGGTTTAAGTATATTTAATTTTTAATTAAAATTCGATGGTTTCTTAAGGCTGAAAATAAGAAATGTCAGGAACGTGCGGCGTTGGCGGGAGCTGCGCGTCGAGTGAGCCGGTAGAGCCGCGCGCCGCGCTATCCAATTGGTCGTTCGGCGCGGCCCGCCCAAGGGAGGGGGCCACGCACACAAACAAAACGCTCACCTAAGATAATTTATTTTATGTTATACCGTTTGAATATTTTATATTTGTGTGAGTTTTTTGCGTTCAGTGTGAAATATTCGCGCGATAAGAAAGAAGAGGGGAACAGATCGATCGGGTACGTTGCGCTTTTTATTTCGACACTCAGTTGCCTTATTGTACGAGTTTAATTGTAGTGCATCTTCGGTTAGGTTCTATTAAAGCTTCGTAGTTGACACCCTGTTTATAGTATAATTCGCTCGAGGCTCTTAGCAGCTGACGCTCTCGTGACTTTGTAGAGTCGTTCTATGCAATAAATAATGTTGATCTTATTCAGACTATTTAATGGGAACATAAATAATATCAACATATACATTAATATTTAACTCCTGACAAAAAAACTTCGACAGTCATCATATATTTCGTTTTTAATCGCATTTCACTTACTTATAACATTTAGTATTCAATTTACAAATTGCTAACTTGTTAAAGAATACTGATGATGTATAAGGCTTTAACAAAAAAAGTTTATATTTCAATATTTTTCAATACTTAATCGTTATAATTTTAAATGCTATTAAATTGAAACAACACGTTATACAAAATGCTATAAGGCTCTCGATACAGTTACTTTAAGCTTCTGAATTATATTCTATATTTGAATACAGCAAGCATTTCAACTTATGTGACGCATTTGTTATTTCGTTGTTTATAGAAATTGTTTCGAGCTAGAACAAAAAATACGATGCATGTTGTCGAACAAAAATCGAGAATCAAAAGGGTAGTTAGTACCATTTAAATATAACGGCGTATGTAATACAGATACAGTCGGGACGAACACACTGGGAGACCGTTTAATGCTGTCACCGCTAACACGCTTCAACCAGTAGAGCGACCCCGGTAGTATAACCTATCGAGTACACAACAGACCACAACAACTGACTCCACGAGCATCGTATAGCTATCCTAGTTCAACGTTATTGGAAAATAAAAATTACAAATGTCGTGGTTACCTTTAATCTCATGCAAAGCTATCATTAAGTCGACTACGGCGAAGGCGCTCGTCGTGCGCGTCGTCACTGTTAATTATCACAATATATAAGTATAAAATGAAATAAAAGGGACCGCTCCATACCGACACCGGCGCAAAAAATACGAGAAAAGAAAGAGAAGCTTTTAAAAAAGAAAGGAGTGCATCTACCCCCACCTCCGGTGCCCCCACCGAGCGGGGCCGCCCCTGCGGCGGGCGCCACCCATCGCACCGCAAAAATCGAGAGCGTCGGCTGCGGCGCGGGGTCAAACGGCGACGCGAGCGTGAAAAGAAGGAGCGGTGTGCGAGCAGCGACCGACACACACAGACGCGAGTGTGCGTGTGCGCGCCGAGAGGGACGGCCGAGGCGAGAGAGGGACGGCGGCGCCAATTACTATCACCTGGCGGGCAGCTACCGCATTACCCACTGCCGCCGCGCGCGCGACCACGCGCCGCTCAGCACGCGGTCGCTCCGGAACGCTCCGTGTCGGTCCGCGGCCATCCGCCGGCTCCGGCTGCGACTCGATCGATTCTCTCGACGCCTGAACGCCTGACGCCTGCACCCCGTCCTCGCGTCATGCACCGGACTCGCCCCGGACTAGTGCCCGCGAATATGAAACTGTGAAGTGAGTGCGGACTGTGACGAGAACTTTACGTGTTTATTCAAGTTCAACGATCAATTTTTAAAAGTGAAAAATGACGTCCCAATTCGCCTTCCGAGGATCTCCTCCGAATCAGGTAAATTTCTTTCTTATGTTTTATAAGTTTATTGTATTCTAAAATAATTAATATTGTAATGTTTTGCAGAGCGACTTTTTTTTTTTGAAAAATTTGTTCCTATATTTTAATGTTGTGTATAGTTATTTGTTGACAAATTTTATATGACGGTATGCTTACGTAGCTCTCCATTCAGTAAAAATACGGGTTTTATTGGCAATTTTCCAAGACTATTAAAACCCTATTATTGGGTATTTACGCTGGCCGCCAGACTGCAATAAGAGAAAAATTCTTCCGCGCCGTTTTTTTACTTTTTACGCTTAAAACCTTTTAGCATTTTTTTCTTTTAATTTTCGGGACGTGAATAAATTTATTGTGTAAGACGATGACAAATGAATACGTAGAGTCAAACTGATAAATAGTTTAAGCATCAAGTTGGTTGTTTTATTCGAGTAGACGAACATGTGTTGCGGAGACGAGGCGTACACAATCAGTGACTGATTTGATTACAAATGTAGGAACTTAATCAACTCAACATAATGTTTCATCCAACAGGATTTATTTGAACAATTCGCTATACATAACATACATCAAAGTTCATCTAACATATAATACATTATAAATTTATGTGTATGTGTATTTATTTGTAACACTGTTTTATATTTGTAATATATTTTATTTATCTTAAATAACATTTTATTCACAGGTTACGCTATAAATGTATGTCAATTGTGCTTACACGGTTTTGTATATATATATGTGTATATATTTATTTCTTCTCCTTTTGTTACAATGCGTAAAAGTTATAATTTTCTTATCGTGATTATAATATTTTACGATGAAAATTTACAGTTTTATAATATCTGTAGTTGTTCAATATTTTAAAGAGGCATTTTTTATTATAAAATTCAAGTCTAAGTATTTATTTTTAATATTTTAATAAATGAATAGTATATTTTCGTTTTAGCTATAAATATTTAATTTGAAACAAGATACATTGATAGCTTTATAAGTATTTTTAGTGGTACTCATTTAGTAGCTTCTTACATTCGATGCTAAAATTAAGCTTTGTGAGATAATTTTAATTTAATTTTTAAAATCTTATCCGTTATAAGAATATTTCGGTAATAAAATGTTACAGAAATAAAAACACAAAAATATTTCTAAACCGTTCTTACAAAACTTTATAATGATTTTTTTTTCTACATGTTATTGCTTTAAAATAATGTCAAATCATGTTTTTGACGTCGAAATATTGCATTTATATCGTGGCTAATTATCAACATTAAATAGTAGAAAAAAAAATCTGTTGTTTTGTTCATAAAAATCAAAATATAATTCCTTGCACAAAAGTAATACTGTAATAAAAGAATGTTTCATATTCTGAGTTAATTGTACAGTTAAAATGAGACAAGGTTGTATCCAGTAAATTGGTGTGTAATGGAAATGTACTTAATTAAACTAGTCTCTTAAAATGTTTAATAGTTAATAGACATTTCATAGGAATAATTAAAATTAAACCTACCACGGTTCGGAACGTAGAATCTGCGGAGTAAACCGGCAAGAAACTCAATAGCTACTAATTTATACGGCTTATAATCGATACAATAAGTAATTTTAAAAATTATAAAACGTCAATATTAGGCTGAATATTATTAGACGAATGCTTAACGATTGCTAACATTACTTGAAAACCATTTTTAACTTTTTTTAATTAAGTAAAACATTCGGATAATTGTCGTAAATATATTACCAATATATTTTTATATAACAAATACAGGTAAAAAATAATATATAAAATAACATTATAAAAATGTGTTATAAAATGAAGTGGTTTAGGTCTGAGATTTGATCATTATCTCAACCTGTTTAAAACAATTTAAGGACTATTAATATGTATTTTATGATAAGGATTTTAACAATATTAAAAGTCGGTCTAAAATTTATGAAGACGATATGATCCTCTGTTTCAGAAGTAATTAAAAATAATGTCTTTAGTAAGTCTTTATTCAGAAACAAATTCAATTACCAACAACTTTAAAACTATAATTTATTTATTACTAAACTATTTAATGAAATTTAGATATATAATATCTTAATTACTTAAACGATTGTCTAAATATAACAATCATATTAATTAAATATTTACAAGTCATGCGGGCTCTATAGCATTGGAAATACACAACGCACTACGCTACGCATAAAAAAAAAAAAAGAAAATATATTTGTTTTATTACAAGAATATATAGTAATATATAATGTTCTTTTTTTAAATTCATTCAAATCCGTTTCGTATTTATTGTAATAGTTTAACATGAAAACATTAAAGTACATATCTTATATGATAGAGTCATTGTATATTTGTAACACTAACTGTTCGTGGTTCGAATAACATATACGTTTAAACATCTTGCTATAATTTGAGCAATAGCTAACGAGTAATTAAAGTCAGTATATTATCCTTATAACCGTTTCAATGTCAAATATAAAATAAAATTAAAAAGTTTTACAAAGAGCTATTCTTCATATATCATTTTAATGATAATATTACCGTATACACGCTTACCGTTAATTACTCGTGTATATTGTACGTTAAAATAATAAACAGCTATTGAACGAATCGGTTATTTTTTTTATTAACTTGTTAATTGTAAGCAAAGGTAAAATTATATTCGTTCGAATTTTGACTAATGTTGCTTTTAAGTTTATTTATGTGAAAGCTTAATGTCATAATTTATACTGCTTTTAACTTTAACTTTAATATCATTTTTATTATCACTCAATTTATTGTTGATAAAGATATTGACATAAATTCAAATAAGAATTTTCGAAACAAGCTAAAGTTCAGCTTTTATTTCTGATGTAGATAAATATTTATAAAAACAAATAATTAAAATACGTAGAAAACAAAAGTAGTTTAATTTGCGACTTCAAAATCTGTTACATTTACATCATGAATATTGTCCAGAACTGATGAAAAATACGTAATATAAATCAATAGGTACTAAAACAAATTCAAAAATGGAAGCCATTCTATAAATGTCAAAATTTATATTAAAATATCTCGAAGCAAGTCAGCGTTACTATGAGATTTGACAATAATTGATAAATTCACATGAATCATTGCTTACCAATTCTTATCTTTGTAACTTTTATACCAAATATTGAAACAATAAAATCCTTTTTCGGACATGAATAGCTTTAACTAGTCGAATGTTTAATTAGTTATTTAGGAATCGACGAAATATAATAAATCCATGCGCAAATATATAAATTATTTATTAATTAGCAGTTTTGGGTTTGGCTTTATACGTTTGGACGTTTGTGTAACCTTTTCTGGATTAAAAAATATCTCCCGCTATACTTTGATTAACATAATTGATGAATTTACCACATAAATTATATAAAAATATGTTATTAGCAATTAACTTTGTATCAATAACTGCCGTTATAATTAAAAGAGTATAGCAAAGTAATATAAAAAGTAAAACACTTGTAATTTAAAACAATTGAAGCAAATTGATGACATTGACATTAAAGATTCTAATGGAACAAAAAAGGTTTGTTTATCAATATTACAACACTTAATTTATCAAAATTATTGTAAACGTTGTAAGTTTTGAATAAGAAATTATAATAATTTAATTTATTAAATTTCTTTTAAATGACAGTTGTTATTTATTAAGAATAGATTTTTTATCGTTTTCGCTGTCCGGATATCTCAACGATCAAGTCATACAAGACACAGGATCACAACAAATTAATAATCGACAAAGGACATAAAAAGGTAATAAAACCACTCATTTCAAGTCAATAGATTCCGCGTAATACTTCAAAAGCTACGAACTTCTTTATATCACGGATAGCGCATACTTGCAAAGTTATTCCGAGCAGCGACTTTTGTTGTCATATAAATCTACAACAATTTTCTTGTCTCGACCCATTAAAAGAGTTTTTTTTTCGAATCGAGCGCTGTAATTGCGCAGGGTTTGCATAAAAGGGATATAATTAATATACTAGACTTAATTTGGTCTTAAGTAAGCAGTTGGTTTTTGTACTATTACACCGGACACACAAAGGAGCCGCGGTATAAACCACTGTCGAAGTTATTTACTGACTCGTCTAAAGGCCAGCGCAGACATTAGTCAAAACACATGTAATGTATTCAAGTTAATATAATATTCAAAACCATATATACAACATACTTATATAATTACTAACAGTATTTAAAACGGGATATTCACCATGTTTTTTATTTTTATTTGGTGGAGCTCGATATTTCGATATTTCGACATTATCTACGAATGTCTTGTTCACGAGACAACAAGACATTCGTAGATAATGTCGAAATATCGAGCTCCACCAAATAAAAATAAAAAACATGGTAAACATCCCGTTTTAAATACTGTTAGTAATAAAAATAACCATGTTCATTTAAAATCTTATATACTTACATAATGTTTGTTTAGCTTGCAATAAAAGATAACAAAATATTCGTCACACTTTTCGTTCGTTGGAAGCATTAGCATTGACACAATAAAATTTGTGAATCGTAACATAATGAGTTAAAACATTATAGTTAGATAATAAACTAAGACAAATAAAATTCTAAATACAAGTCCCTCAAATTGTAAACCTGTGTGGGCCTGCAGTCCAGAACACGCGAAGACTCAAAGTTTACTCAAAGACGTTATTCTAAAATTATACCTTTGATTATTACCGTCATCACATTCAAAGCAGTTTCACTTTAATCATTCAAATTATACACTTTGATACGAAAATGTTCAAACATAACTTTATTTGCTGATATCGTGCAGTACGAAGTCTGGTCTAGAGTCTACACTGTCTTCGTAGTGACAGTTTTTGCTTCATATATTTAGCCTATTTGTCGCCGCGGTATTGGACAACGGAACCGAGCTATGACGTAAGTGGGTTCATTATTTAAAGATCACTCTATCTCTGAGTGCAATCCGTCAATAATATATTAAACACAGTCAAGTTTATTTGCTGTGTGATAGCGGTTTATTAAATTTCGCGGTTGTCATATTAATAACGGAGTTATCTCAGATTTTGCCATATTGGAACATTGAATGGTAAGTTAATAAAGATAAAATTATGGTGTAGGGGGCCGCGTGCGTGGCGCGCCGTCTAGTTTCGCTATCTCCACGATAAGGGGCCCTAGCTCGGGCCCTCGTTCGGAGGGATTATCCTCATTATTTCTTATTTTCGAGCTTCACTCCGAGTACCTTATGTCGTCACGTCGTGCGGTCAGTCCTATTTCGTCTAGCGTCTAAATGCGCTTAAGCCAGCGATAAAAGCACTCGCACTCAATTATAGAGCCTTTTTAATTTGTAGTCCACCACATGAGCGTGAGCAACGAGCTGTTCTCTTATTGTTCTTCTCGTACGCTCGAGATTAATGTAGCTTAATGTACCATCTAAGAACTTTTACTGCCGAGCAATTCGTTAGCAGTATTTACTCGTACGGCTGCTACATTTAATATTTCTTACATATGTGTTACAGAAATATAGCCAAATATTAAAAAAATATTTTAGTAACGTTAAATTAATTCGTTATAACGCCATAGTGTTTTATTTATCTGTAATCTTTGTAAAATAACAGGCCAGTATAAAGAAATAACGAAATAGCGTTACGTTTTTATGATGTAATTAGTATCGTCGAGGCATAAATAACTTGAAACAAAACTAATTAAACATTATTTTCGTTAGGTTATATAAAAAAAAAACTTCCACAAAATGGTTGCTATATTGTCCACGCGTATTAAATGACGGTATCGTAACATTCGGATGCGTATAACATGCACGATTATAGATGGAGCCTGAACTCGATGTAGTCTCATTATACTCAGCGTTACAATTTTGTCACGATATCAAAAACAAAAAACGATTTGAGACTTTGAAAATTGATACCAAATATGTTATAAAGTTTTTTTTTTTTTTTTTTAATTATTTAACGGCTCCGGATAGAAGCCTGTTTAGTTTTTACAGTATCTAATTAAATGTGTGCTAAGATTGGATCAAAACTAGTTTAATGCAGATTCGCCCGCACGGATCTAGTTTTCACGTACACCGTAGCTACTGTTACATGTAAATAACATATAAATTTAATAAACATCCAGAGTTACTGACGTAAAGAAACAAGTTCACTTTTAACATACAAAAGGTAGAACGATAATTATATCTTTAAATCATTGAATTAACTAAGGACAAATAAAAAACATACACACATTAAAAAAAATTACCTTTTTGATAACTCATTGACGGACACCATAATTTTTCCTATCTCTAACGCTTCCGTTTTCGATGAGACTCTACAAAAAATATCACTTAACTTTTGGATATTTTATACTGATAAAAGTAATATGTGATACGCAGGCACTCATCGCCTGGTAAAGGAGGTCAATTAAATTCTTTTATTACAAGTTAAGGTAATTACGTGTAGCAGTATATCTTATACTTGATTAAAAAAACATGTTATAATTGTTTAATTATCTGTCCCAATCTAAACACAAGGATTTTAACTTAATCCAGTGAAATTGATAATGACTCCACTACCGAACCCACTCGTATTATTTTTAGATAAATATTTACGTAGAACCCACTTTTACCTAAAAGTATGGCTTTTATGTGAGGCGATATGAATAGGAATTACCACCAAAAATGAATGCAGTGTTATATCAAACACAGATATTAACAACAATCACGAATCAATTTTATTCGATCAACTGCGACTTGAACAGTTTAACTGATTTTCGATCAAAAATTAATTTGAAAGCGATTCGATCAGTCTGCCTTGCCGAAATGGAAAATTCAAAATTCGAACATAAACAAATGAAATAATGACAAGCGACAGATAATTCAAAAATAATAATTAATGGACGGATCAATATTGCGAATCAATACATTTAATTTAACGTTAATGAAATTTTCAGAATATATACAATTTCAAAAATAGAAGTTTTGTAGACTTTTAAAAAACGAACATTGTACAAATTCATATTCCAAAACTAAAATATAACACGTTCAATAAAATTACTAATCGAGAGATACAAGTGACATTCAAAGGTAAGAATTATTGTCTTTTTTTTATTAATATTTTAAATAAAAAGGTTGTATAAGTGTGCGTTATACCAACCTCATTGTTCATCTACTGTCTCACTCTAAAACATATATGTTAGATAAGGAAATATAATGTAACTGATGGTTTCAAGAACTTACTGGCTATAAAAATAATTCAAAGTACTCAGCTTTGGTATGCAATAACTATAACGATATTAAATGTTGAATTAACCACGGAGCACGGAGTTTATAAAAAATGTCATCTATACAGTATGTTCCTCATTGCAACATGAAACGATCTCATAGAAATAACTACTCATAAGGAAATATATTTTCTTCGTTACAAATAATACGTAAAATATGATATTGTCTTTATAAAAAATATGTCTCACTATTACAGTCGATCGGTCTAGAGCTTACCACTTTTGCAATTGTACCTACTCTGTGACGTTCACGGTACGTTTTTATTTAAACACCAATTAAGAACAAGAATGGGTTGTAAATTTTTATGCTGCCTACGCTTTAAGAGGACTCAGGATTTGATGGTGTTTAAAGCGACTTTAGACCTTATAACGTTCATAATAAGAGACTTTGAAAGACGTTAATGTATAATTGTGTCGTACACTCAAAATAAACTGTAGGTATTGAGTTTTATTTTGATACAATTCTTGTTCTATGGCTATTAATTTGCCTCACTATAGTATTGTACTTTGTAATTATCATTAACTGCCCACACTTAGTCTGAGCTTTATTTAAATTTTAACATAAATAACAACACATTGCAATGGTCTATCGGTATGCCTGTAAATTAAATCACACAGAACGTATTAACAGATTTAGTTTTTTAAAGATAGTACCTACATAAAAACCCACAAAATACTAGCAACAACTATTTTTTTAGCTATGATCGAGATGAGAATATGGACCAGAAAATGACGCTGAAAACGCCCTCATCAGTCCATCAATTTTGTCCACGACGCGGCGGCGAATTTTAAAGAACCGAATGTTCTGGATATTTGTAGTACACAAAGGTAGACGCATATTCAGGAGCGCTTTCTATCTGATTGCCTTGCTAACCCGATAGTTTTGCCCCTTGCCCTGTTACACTGGCTCACTCACCCTTCGAGCCGGAACGACTAATACAAAGTATTCTTGTTTTGCGTTACAGCGTGCTCGGTATTAATACAACAATGTTGTAAACATACATAGATATTTACATGAATATTTTTTTTTTCAATCGCAAAAATCCTTTACAAAAGACGGTTTAAAAGTCAACAGATACAAATCATAGTGTAATTAAGCTCAAATGATTGATAAATTACAATGCAATCTCCCCTTCGCTATCACTCTAACCAAATATCAACAGGAATTTACGTTTCATTGGAATATCAATCTTACGTCATTGTGATACGTTCTAAAATCGTCAGTTTACAAAACAAGAGGGTAGAAATCCCAACGTTACCTAATGTCTACATTAAACAGCATCGGAGTTTCATGGAGGCATTCATTGTTTCCTAACTGAATTGTTATTTTTATTTATTACGCTTTTATTATTAAATTTTGGCCAAACATCGCTTTTGACACAGCGCCGTATAAAGGACTTTGGATAATTTATTATGTATATAATAGTTTGAAGTATGATATGTTTCCTTTGAAAAGTTTTATTCGAAACCTATGTTGGTATAATAAAAGTGTATTTAGACGCGGTGACCATTCTTACGGGAATATTCGTGGACATTTGTATTTATTTATTCGAATGTAAATACGTTTAAAAAGAAAAAAATCAACATATACAGGATGAAACTACAATTAATTACTATTGTTCGTTTTTATTGCACTATTTCGATACGGCGTGTAATTAAACTAAAGCCCATTCATGAAATACATTCAATATACATTCTATGAAACGAACTTGAGCATACAACACATAATAATTTCTTAAAACAACGAAGGCATTTCTAAACAAAACTCAAGTGGATCCAGGGCAATAACCAAGTTCGTAATAAGCCATCAAAAATCCTTCATTCCCAGCCGTCTTGACCTCTTTTTCTCACGCACAATTTAACTTTTAGTGTTTGCCATTCAACGGTTCTGAAAAAAAAAAAAAAAAAGGAATTGTAATTAAGTAAACGTACCTTCCATTGTTCTGTACGAGAGGCTTATTTTTTTATCGTTATTATGTATAAATATAAATGGATTAATTTAAAAGTTCCTTTCTCTCTAGAAATTAATACTCTGTAATTGCAATTATTATCCGTTACTATTAATAATCCCAGTAAAGCCAGCAATATTAATGAATAAATAGTTATATAAATAACACGTTACTATGAAAATAAAAATGATAATGTTCTAAAAAACTTACTGCTATTTGCATTAGCAATGTACAAAATTGTTTTACATGATCCACACATGCGATAACAATGTTCAAACAATTTCAATAATTAGATTCTAATGTGAAAACGATAATCCACGTAAAAACATTGTTCTAAAATATATCATCGATATAATATAATCGGTTTCGCGAGTAATGTATCGAGAGAAATCGCATATTTTTTCGATAGCTGAATGGTATTAACATTAACCCGATATCGAATATCGATTACGATAATGGTCCGTGAACAGGATCTCGGCTACCCCTAATCTGATAGGCTTTCGGGGAATCTTAAATTAATTTCTCCGAAACGAAGCGTGTGCGTAAGAGTAACCGTGTCTCGTTACATCGACGAATTGCGGCGATTCAGGCGCGGGCGCAACCGGATTTATGCAAGTGTGCAAGCTATACGCAGCACCTTCGAGCCCGTGTTGCAATTATAACACTAACGCTTTCAACATAGAGTACATTTTTGTACGACTGCACTTGTTATGAATTATAAATAGGTACTTAATTTTTTCCCACTCTATCCTCGGGTTATTGTGTTGTTATTATCTCTTAAAAACACACATGTTCTAGTCTAGACTATTATCAGTTATGTTGTAATATTTTATTTATTAATTAAAAGCGAATTCACTTTGAAATAGTTTCGCAATTTTTATTGAGGAAAGTAATTTGGAATAACAGTAACGTGAAAAAAAACAATACATTCTTATAAATTGGTTAACAGAAAAGTTTAAAGTTAAGAAGTGTCATAATGTCGTTTGCGAGCAGATAAACTCGTCCGAGTAATCTAAAGACGTTCGAAAACCATAGATCTATCGACGCTCCAGATTCACAATCACCAACAAAATTGAGTCGACAGACAGTATTATGTGTACTAAAATACACGTGTTTGACAATTAGTGGTGTTGTTTCGCCCACGACCCTGCGACGTCGACAGTCATCGAATCATCGCGACGGCCGCGTTATATACTTCATTTATACATAACACTGTGTACACAGACCGCAATTTATGTTAATGTCATACGCGATAATATAGTAATTTCGTATTAATTTCGACAAACTCAATAGCACCGAATTTAATATGATTTACAGGTAGTAGAGATAAGATTCTAACTGATACGGTTTTAATCACATAACATCAACTCCTGCATTTTGTATTACCGCGTGCAATCAAAGAGGGATAACGAAGATTCTGACGATATGGGAACTTCAAAAGAAATTTAATTAGCCGATTATTGTCTTTATCTGCTACCATTACGTGGTACCTTCAGAGGTGTATCGCCGCTTTGATGAATCTCAGATTATATATCGATCGATAAAATTCAATCGTAGATATATCAGATAATAGTTTTGTTTTAACGATATTTTATCAAATAACATTGCTTACAAGTGCGGTACTCGACTCTGTTATTCGATTAAATCGCCGCATTCGTTACTTGATCGATAATATAATCGATTTAGATTAAATTTCCATTGAATATGGTGTAGTATGGTACACGTTTCATTTTTAATTTCGGACCTACAAGTACTTATGATATTATTTATATTAAAATTAAAGCGACGGAACGAGAGAGCAAACAAAAAAGCCATTGCGAATATCCGTAACGAATCGCTGCGATTGTACACATAGTATGTTAGTGGCCTTATTGCGTTTGGTATTTGCAGTTATTTTAGTAATAGTGGTCGATTAGTAGGTAACGACAGGGAGCGATATAGTCTTGGAAATCGCACGGGATGTTTTGAATCGGTAACGCTTTAATGACGGCCATATTCGATGATTCAATATTCGCTAGTGTACATTCGGACATGTGTACGAAACATTGTTTTATTGTAACGTTACATTTCGTAATTATTAAAGTACATTACATTAATAAAAACCGATTTTGTGACTGGTCTTGTACGAAATTCGATTAGTTTTATAAAATTTACAACTCGATCGCGTATATACATAGAGATAATATTATATGTATATAAGTTATCTTGTACCGTAAATAACATGTAACAATGAAAAAAAATTGAGCCGAGTACACGTAAGTACTTTCATTTTATTCATGAAGCATGTGTTGTACAAAGATAGTGATGAGCTAAAATATAAATTCAAAATTGGAATCGTATAAATATTCAAACAAGATTCCTATTTACTTTTTTTTAAATAAGATCCAAGTATTAGAATACTGTTACAGATAAATAATGGCGCGCTCAAACAAATTTTAAATTAGGAATATATTTAGAAAAAAAAAAAACTGACGTTAATGCCGAGTAGAATGCCATTGGGGTATTCTTATATTAAAATTTAAACATATATAACACTTAATATTTAACACTCTTATTCAATAACTACTTTAAATTTTAATCAAAACAATTGAATAAATGGTTTTATGGATAGAATGAACTCATTTAAATCTCAAATAAAATAGTTTTCTCGTGTCGTACGTGTGTAGTTTCATACGAACGCGTAGAACATAAACACTGAACCTCCGTACGGAATGTAGGAATATTAAGAACTGAAACGTTTAATATTAGCATCGACCGACACGTGTTTATTTCGCATAAGAGACCAATAAATTCCGCGGACAATCCGAACAAGTTCATTAGAACAAGTTTACAGTGAGCGGGAATGATCGAACGATC
Organism: Vanessa tameamea; assembly: GCF_037043105.1. Lineage (NCBI taxonomy): Eukaryota > Metazoa > Arthropoda > Insecta > Lepidoptera > Nymphalidae > Vanessa > Vanessa tameamea. The sequence continues at coordinate 1,009,678 of NC_087341.1, read as the reverse complement.
TGATGATTGATGATACGTTTCTATCACGACATTCGGATATGGCTTTTGGTTTATTAGCACCGTGTATCGATTACTTTTATCGGTGAACGGATTGTTTCAATCGAATAATTTCCGCGAGGTTATTTCGAGATAATTTGTATTCGAATCAAGCGGTCATCGCTTTTTACTTGACTTTATTCAACTTCTATGTATGTGTGCGTTCGATATAACACACACATTTTAATTGAACAAGAGCTTGTTTTAATGCAGGGATTTCACTTTGATTGATTGATTGATTGATTAACCAAACCTACCCCACAAATACCATCTTTCCTCGAAATATATGAGATGTTTCTGATAAATCAAAACATACCAACATTATATGTAACATTGCTCGTTGAATATAACAGGATGTATCGTTACTGCAATAGAATTTGCAAAGCTTTTACTTACACGGCAACATAGTACATAAGTAGATAGCAAGCGACGCCTTTTACATACCCTTCTAAAAGCAACATAACATAATCATACTAAACTCATTTAAACACAAATAAAATAAAGATATTGTTATAATAATATTAAGACGTACGTATCAAATAATTGGATTTTCCAAATATTCAATATGTATAATAGCATTTAAAATTGACTGTTTTATTTCGAAATTCAATATTACACCTAATGCAAGCCAATTGCAAATGCAATGTACACGTACCTTATTCAGAAATAAAACTTAAGTTTATAGATAAATGTTTAAGTATTTAAATTTTATTCATTACAAGAATGCTCGGCTAGGTCACATAGGTTTCATCGAGAAGCTTTTTAATAGTCCAATCTGTATTTGAAACCACACACTTTGCTGCATATCTCCATAATTAATATTTTAGTGATCGAACTAAATATAATATTTTCCCCAAAAGGAACGCCTTTATTAACTTACTGACCCTTATTTCTGTTAATATTATGAACGAAATACAGATGTCAGATGAAATGGGCATTTAACTCTGTAATGTAACATTTTAATCCCATAAATGTTTCTGATTATGATGAAGTCACATCTCCGGTTGCTGAGAAATCGCAATTTTATGAATGAGTTGTTTGAATGGAATACAATAAAGTACGCTTCGATTACGAACCGACCCGGAAAGCCTTCGTCAAGTAACTTTTAATAAAACAGTGTAATGGATTATAAACTTAGTTTTTAAGTCGTTACAGCTCATTTTAGTATCGACCTGTTTATTCGGGAACGCATTCAAAAAAGGTATTACAAGAATTGGGACCGACGTTAAAGATTTCAGCTCTCCATAAAACACGTCTTAATAAAATATATCAATTTACACCACGGCTCGCTTCTATAACACGTTCTCATTTTTTTCAATACTTTTCGATTATGATCCGTTTCAAATTTAAAAAAAAAACCTTCGTTGCCATCTTGACCGTAAATGTTAAATTGACTTAGTAATATACCTACGAAAAAAAATTATTTTATACAATGATGCTTTTACAAGCACTTTTTATCTTTGATTTTGCATGATTATTTTACCAAATTGTAAATCTACCAGTTTGTAATGTAGATTCTAGGGCTATGCTTGATGTTCTACTACCGATAAGAACCGACAAGAAACATCTTCCGACCAATCAATTGAATACATTTAAAGTTATATATTCTGCCTGAAAGTCAACAAATACTATAATTTTATTTTCGGCATCTTTGTGATACATTTACTTACGTGTTAAAAATTTAAGATGCACTCTCGTTTTACAATATGATACGGTTGATGTCCTCGTAACCGATTTCAGTCATTGCACAGGATATATTGTAGTACTCAAGTGTGTGCACAAACACAGGTGCACTCACTATTGCCTCTCATAATTCGATGAGACGGCTATCCGACACGACCGGGGAGTGTTCGGACACAGGACCAACGGCTTTACGTACTTTCCCAGGCCTGGGAGTTAACACTGGTATGATTTAAACATCGGACTGTTATTGACAGACATATTCTATTCGCTTAAAAAATATTTACATTGAGAACTTATATAATATGCAATGTAAAATAGTAAACAATAGCACAGGCATGATAGGATACAAATTATAGAAAAAGCACGTCGACGTCGAAGATTGTCCTGTGGTACTGTCGCCATGATCCTGTCCCTATTATCTTTCTGAATCATAAGGCATATGAATCTCATGGCTCACCAGAAGCGTGGAACCGTTTCTTATAAAGCTATTTTTAGTATCTGTAGGTGTATTATAAACAGATAAATTCAATAACTTTTTAATTGAGTTGAACGTCGGGATCGATAAGCCAGATATTATAACAACGCACTCAATGATACGCTCAGCGCCCGGGTGTGGTTCGTCGATACGTTAATACATTAGACTAGCTGCAAAAGCAACGATTTAGCTAATAGGATAAATATTATATATATATAATATATATAATACGTACATATAAACGTCCAATGTGTCAAAGTTTATAAAATAATTAGTAACTATCAATATATTAAATAAAGTGTCGAACTTTATGTCAAAATATTCTTCGTCCAATTAGTCTCTTGCGTTTATTATTTTCACGAATTTAATTTCAATTTCAAAACTCGGTAACTATTTTTAACTTAATTAGTTGTTTGAAGTTGGACTTTTGTAGTTTTGACAAAAGCATATACAATCTCTATATATTTGTTTTAATTTGAAACGTAAACAGATAAAAATCTAGAACAAATCTTGAGAATTACTTGATATGAACTATCAATAATAATATCAAAATCGATAGACATTTGATTTACAACTATAAGAATAAATAAATACTTAAATACGGATTTAAAAAAGGAAGAACTCGTTTTACATTTATATAAATCAATCGCCTTCGTAATATTGGGAAGATATTTTTACTCTGTAATTATAAAATCATCCGGAACCGATGGAAATTGGTCGAATACAAATTAATTATAGAATGAATTTCACAAAACGCCCGCTTTATATAGTGGTTAACCAAAGCTGTACGGAAGTTTCGAACGTTGTCTGTCCGACGTCCCTGACAAACAATTTAAAACTTTAAACCCAAACTTTGAGGTTCAATTTCGTGCGAACACACATCGTGTTTATTAATTTACGTAGTTAAGTACTAAGAGATTTTTTTGTTAGTTACGTTTTCACACGAATAACTTCGCACTTAAAAATGTTATAATATTATAATCATTTCATTGTCCGTTTCGACACCGCTTCGAAGTGATAAAGATTACATTGTCGGTGCTTTTAACTAACTTTGTTTTTGTATGATTTAAATTTATTTTCATAATATTATTCATTAAAATCTTTGCACTGATAGATGACACTGTAAAAAAGACTATTTAAGTATTATAATTCGTTTTTTCGTCGCTATAATTCCGAGAATGTTGCCATCGTCCGACATGAATCATCAACCAGCTATAATTTTGATAAAATAATAATCAAATCAAAATTGAACTGTTTATTAAAATTAACGTAACTAAAATAACAAACACATGAATATTTAAAGAAGTGAAACGGTCCGGCGCGGGCGATCCTATTAATATGCGGTATTATCATTATAGACTATTATTAGGTACGTACATACTTATCTTTACATTGCGGGGCATTAGAACGAACTTCCTTCAATATTTATTTATCCCTAATTCGAGCTTAATTAGGAAAGGTGTGAATACATTACGGAAGGTTTACATCTGAGGGCGGTCTGTTATCGGGTCGTATATCTCCGACAGGATACGGCAGAGGTCGACGAAATGACGTTACCTGTAATTGTCCAATTAGAAACGAAATTTTATGTTAATAAAATGATATAGTCGAACGCGAAAGGTGTGCGCGGTGATTATTGAAAACGATTTTTATTTCTATTCTATCGATTGTTCACTTATCTCTATAATGTATCCCGACAGAGAGGGACAGACTCAGGAGGTGTAATAAACAAAACACTGAAGCCAATTGCTTCCTTCAATGATATGCCTTTGCGTAAAACTGTGTGGACGACGATTTTTAAGCGGCAAACGTCAACATTCAATACTTTGTAATACAGTTCCGGTTTGGAGGATGAGTGACCAAATGGAATTAAAAAAACAAAGGATATAATATCTTAAATCTATCGGTTGGCGTGCCTTCGCAGTGCAAACGCCTCAAATCACCACCATTGTGAGAAACACACGTTTGCTTCTAAAGTATTATTTATTTTAAGTATGAATGTATAATACGTGCTTTGATTGTCAATAATCTGGCGAGCAGGTGATGCCCTTCATTACGACAACCCAACCTTAGTTAAGTTTAACCTATCACCTTAATCTAATAATAAACACCTCGGACAGATTAAATTACAAAGAATTATTTAAAAAGGAGCCTTCGATTAACAACTCGTTTATAAAAAAGTTAACCGAAACAAATGTTAAGTTAAATCAATATTTGGTATAATAACTCTGAATCATATGTTAATTTATTATCATAAAGCATTCGACAAATTCGATTTATAATTTGCATTTCATTCGATAAAACTAAAACAATATTCTAATCTATATATTCGTCTTTGTCTTCATAATAGTGATGGATGGATTTGAGTCCACGACTCTTTGATGTCCTCAACCGAATCGATCATTGATTTTAATTTTATACTAACTTGAATTAATACGGAATAATGTTGAATACCTACTTTGAATAAACAAATGTTCATATCTTAACAAGAGTCGATTTTTGATGCAAAAAATAATTAAAAAGATTTTAAAGCAGACGTTAACCAAACTCAATAACAATTATGCAACAGTATAATTATATAAAATGCTTCAATTAATTTCTCAAAATTCATTTGAAAATAAGAGTATAGTCGACCTCAAATAAATCAGTAAAATACAATAAATATCAGTTGGACTTGTAACTGTTACAATGAGTACTTGTTGGTATATAATTTCGAGGCTTATTGTACTCTAAGACACCGGTCACGGTTATCACTAAATGTTAATCCGAATGAGATTAGTCTAACTGAGTTATTACTTTAAACTCGAAAGGGTTGAGGGTGATACCTATGATTATATAAATTAAACTTAGATTCGGTCTGTAATCTTGTATAAGGGTGTTAACGAGAAATCGTCGCTATGATATTAGGACTTATAAAACTAGTCCTTTGGCACTTTCATAAGATTAAAAAAAATTATAAAATATAGGTTCAGTTAAAAAAAAATTAAAACGTTTGAAAATTATAATAAACAATTTCAAATTTGCCAATTATTCGATTTATATTTAGATCTAAAAAAATCTAAAAAAAAAATCGTCGTAATAAAATCAAAAAATATTTTAGCAGAATCAACATATAAGCTAAATTCGTTCGATCTCTTCAAATGACGTTTCAAAACTGCTTTGAGAACTTGAATAAAGTATTTTGAATTTCGAACACTTTACAATTCAAAGGAACTCAGCTATGTTAATTCGCACTTGATCTTTCCTGATCGATTTAAATCCTTTATCAGGGACGAATGATATCGTGTTTTATATCACAGCATAGTTTGCATAAATTAAGTCTAGTTTTTTGGTTGTGAAACTATTTTTATGACTCACATCGGTCTATCGTTCGCATAATAATATTAGTTGCGCAAAATTTTCGCTTTTGTAATCGTACTTTGATTATTATTTATGTTTTTGTAATTGATACAAGACATGACACAGTTTAGACCGGGTTCTAAATTATTGACCTCGTTATTATCCAGTACTGGAAAATCTTTGGAAACTTGAAAAAGCAATCTGTAATAAAATTGAGCTAAGTTTAATATCACATCAGTTATAAGTGTTTATGTGATATGCAATGAACGGACAGACAAAAAAACGATATTTTTAAATATGTCGTTTGTCTCATTTCATTACATTTTATTCAATTTTTAGTCATTCATTGATATTTAGAAGTTATCGTAAATTATACAACTAAAGGTCCAATGACGAGACAGTTTCTTCCGCGATAAGTCTCAAGAACAGGCACATGTAACATGTAAATAAAAACATGTGCGTGCCACACGAGCATTAATTAACATTGTTTTTATTTTGAATGTAATAAAATTTTATCTGAAAGTATTTTTAATTGGAAACGTCTATGAAGGGCAACATTGAAGCGTTTGTTTTCATCGTGGCAACATTATTTTGCACTTACGTGTAATTATGTATTTAATGAACCCACCTACGTTTATATTATCATCGTTTCAATAGAATTTATACAAATAAACGTCAAAATAATCTTACATTTCTACGTTATTTATTAATTTATAAACGTATACTTTTTGTTTTTTTTTTTATTTGAAATATTAAAATAGACGTTTTAATAGAAGAAAAAAAATATTGTACAATATGAGTTCTTAGTCTGGGTTATATGTACGTATAGAATTTGAAAGAAAAAAAAATGTGCTTCGAAACAAAATACATTTTCGACATTCGAACAGTTTTGGAATTAGCTTTACTGAATTATATCTCGGTAGATTTAGCGTTATCGTAAATTTAATACTTTAATGATGCAAAGGCCGACTTTGGTAAAAACCCTTCAATACCTGCGCGGACGTCACCGCTCACCGTGCTCGTCAAAGTTTTTGCCGCTTGATATCTTTAACGAAATTCATGTCATTGGGTCCGATTTCTCTAAGATTAAACTTTTTTACATTATTTAACAAATAGATCGAACCCTTATACGCTCGAATATTCAGTTACAAGGTTTAACACTTAAAAGAACTTAACGACTACACACATCCTGTGGGCTACAATAAAAAAAGGAATGACAAAAAGACACATCATGTTTGTTTTTTAAAAGATGTCTGCCTGAGATTAGCCAGCGGCACTTTAATCCTTGAACCGTCCGATATTTTAAAAGGATATGATGACAACTTTTTTGTTCTGGTTATCTAACAACGTACTTATATATGTGCGTAACAGTTAGGGCATTACCGAAGTGAAGTGATAAAGGAACACATTCCCTTATCAGACGTTTTGCTGAACCAGAAACACACGTCTTCTGTTCGATAAACTTAACTTATACCCATTCGAACGTTCACGAACGAATCAGTCATTCGCTAGATGAGATAGATTCAACTTTTATTATTAGACAAATGGAACTTAGAATTACTTTAAAAGTAAATAACAATAAACATCAATCATAATTTTTTTTTTAAATATATGAATATTATAATAAAAAAATATAAAATCCTAATCCAATATATCAAGTCGTTCTTTTTTTTAAATCTAATAATAGCTTGCACAGTGTGATGCTTATTAAAAATGGACTATAAAATCATAGCAGCAAGTTTTAATTTGAAATACATCAATCGAAGCGAGAAATCTGGCAGATCGTAGTCCCAAGAGCGTTAATTTCCTTGAAAAGTGATGGAGTCCCTTAAGTGCAAAGCTGTAAAATGTCAACGTTCATCAGATGTTTAGATTATTACCGCTAAGCACCCTTAGTATTGATACTTGAAACAAGACAGACATGAGATACGACACATTCGAGTCGAAGAATCAACGTTTAAAAAAAAAAACATTTATGATGTTCTATTTTTAAAATATCGTATTTTATTTATTAAATTGATTTTAGCACATTCTGATTGGAGGAACAGAATAACGTATTAAGCGTCATTGAGTAATATTCTTAGTTCCTTATATTATGTAGTACGATGATGACCCACATACCGAGTCGTATAATAATTAAAATTCTAAATTTAAAAATGTAACAGATTAATCGAAAACGCTAAATAGTTTTAACGGTCATAATATTTTACGCGTCCACTTATTCGACACTAATTTAACGTCACGACAGTTTTGACTAACGCCTGCAATGAATTCGTCTGGCGTTGAATTATAACGAAGAATTTAGAAAAAAATTAAAAAATACACAAATTATACATAATTTACTATTTGTTATAGGTTAATAAAAATAGTTTAGTGAAAATTTTGATTCACATTCTTTCCGTAGAAAGCGTAACAGTATCTCGTAGAAAGTTTAAATATTTTCAACATTAAAAACTACTAAAACATACATACATATGAGACATAAGCGTAAATTTAATTAATTAAATTTCATAATTATGTTAATTGTTGTTATTATATCATAAACACTATAAATGACATGTTTATGCTTTGAGTAATATCAAGTTAATGTTCTTGGAATGAAATAGTCGATATTAGTTAACGATATATACAAAAACATATATTATGATCACGTTTGAAAACCCCTTTAGATATTAAATTATATATTCTACAATTATTATTTTTAATTCTTTATATTTATTTATATTTTCTATTACATACATTTAATACACACGACAAGTAATATTTATTACATAACTTTCAAATAATTCGTTCATTGTTAAGCTACGGTTACACTAAAACAAAAGAAAAACACAAAGATTTTATAAACCAACACCACACATAGCCAATAAAAAAACACGTTTAATTATAGAATCATTTTCAATGGCGGAATAAATAACGCATGACGTAATACAGGTACTCCGTCGTTTCAACCAACAAATGCTCGTATCATTCGAACGAACCGTATCCCCTATAAGCACCGGCGTCGATTTCATCCGCATACCACTTCGCACTCATTATCCTCCCTACTCCGTCGACATAAGGTCGATTCCACAAGAAGCTAAACGATACAGCCCTCGAACCCGCGGTATACGTATTGCTGGCAAGGATTAAATAACTATGCTGGGTATGTAATGTAGATAATACAGGGATCCGACATTTAACGGCTTCGGGATTACCTCAATAATTCCCTCGGCACAATAAATGTTTTCAGCCGGGTGGTAACGCGGCCCTCCCATAGGTGATTTTCCGATTTAAAATGGCGGATACGTTTAGGGCGACTGAAGCCATAGGATGGACAGCTCGTATCCTATAGCAGCACACAAGACATACTACGCTTACCTACACCGGTTTACATAGCTCGGGGTTACAGAGACCAAATGTCTCCGGCCGTTACACACATGCTTAAAAGAGCTCGAATAATAACTTGTCATCCGAAACGTCAACGATATATCACAGACCTTATTACGACACAAAGATTTATCCCCAAACATAATTTATTTTATCCGGAAACATCCTATAATAACACAGAATGGACACAAAGAGATTTAATTCATGTTTTCTTCCCGATGTCAGGGACTCGTATCACGAGCGGTCGGGTGGCATTTTTCGGTCTCTAATCCCATTGAGTGAACTGAGTCTTTGGACCGTAGACCATATTTCATTCGAATGACAAATATTTAGAAAGTTATTTATCCACGTATGAATTCGCAGCGCTCAATTAAGAAGATCGTAAGGGCTCGGGTCGCGTCTTCCTCTTTGTTCTCGGACAACGGACGGATGTTTATCCTGCGACCGCGCTATCGATTCAGGTAGTCCCTCGAATAAATCCATTACGACAACAATATGCCCGCCCGGTGCCATTGTCATGTTCGGAATCCATGTATCGTATCGCGCTAATGCGACTACGAGTAATCTAATTCCTGCACACAATGCATCGAAAGGGTTTCGCGAGCGTGTCCGATTTGCCTACGAGTTGACGAGCGACAGTTACGCCCATGCGCCCCTCGCACTCGTTAAATGCACATTTATAACACATCGAACGTTCTCATTTTTCACATGCATCAATACCCGTCGTGGCTGATGGATAGCCATGTGAGCATACCGTCTTGCGATGCGAATCAGCTGTGCGCACGGAGGCCTCCAATTTGTAATGCAGTTCCGCACCAGCGAATGTGAAAACGCGCCATAAAGGCATTTTAAAAATTTACAACTTACAGAGCACCATATCGACAGCCTCCAACAGTCCGCCGCCGACGCAGGCGGGGATGAGCGGTGGGGCGGGCGGCGCAAGCGGCGCGGCGCGGCCGAGTTCGCCCGCCCCCGCAAGCCGCTGCTGCGACACCGGCCGTCCTATATTCCAGGACCCCATCACGGGACAGACTGTGTGCTCGTGTCAATACGAGTTTCTTAACTACCAGCGACTCGCATCTGGCGTTCCGCTGTCCATGTACAGCGCCCCATACCCTGACGCAGCTACAGCAGCCGGCATGGCCGCCTACTTCCCAGCTCTCGCCGCGGATCAGCCCCCGTTCTACGCGAACACAGTAAGTATTAAACTTTGCGGTAACTTCGTTTACACAAAACTTCTATTTTTAATACTATAATGTTTCATATAAATTATAATAAACTTGATAAAAAATACAAAAGCATTTGTGTTGCTATCGTGAATTTTATTATTTAAGTCGACGTATAAATACAGATAAAATACGCATTGTGATACGAAAAACGAAGTGACCACGAATGAGCCTCACGAAATGTCGTCGGCGCGGTTTGACCTACTTTATAAATAATTAGTCATGGGTTATGCTAATCAACACATAGGTGTTAATAACTGGTTACTAAACTTATACTTACGCGAAAGTACCTGTCACGGACATGTAATAAATTCGAATCACTGAATACTTACAAATGACATGTTAAAATATAAAAATTACATTAATTTAATAACTTGAAAAAATTAATACTAACAATAATAGCCGTGATGATGTCTCGCAAATAATTAAATAAATTTTACATCAAACACCTGTTAAAATACACAACGCACCATAAAAACCGGTGAAAATTTGTAATAAAGATAAATAAAAATTAATGTAAATCAAGTCGTAAAATATCAAAGATTGTAATCACTGCGATTTCTAAAACACACGCAAAAAAAGCGAGGTAGCGAAGTAGTGAGGTAGCTGGGCAACGAGTACCTATTTTTTAAACCGACTTACTTGAAACAACAATTTTATCGCTTTTTTAATTTACGAATACACTCAATCAATTTTGTAATAAAACCTCTAACATATAAATGCCTTGATATAATTTTTTTAATCGTCAAGTGAAAAGACGCTTGTGTAGTTTTAATCCGTAGATATCTAGATAAACCCAAAGTTGTTTATGGTAGTTGGACTTCTCGGCAACTACACTTTTACGCATTTTAAACAAGTATTTAACATGTTTCTGCACTATCTTGCCATTATCGGCCAATCTCTGATTATATATTTACTTAAAATATCGGTAAAGTCAAAGATCGTTATCAATCGTAAGCTTTATCTCATTCTGTTTTGCATTATTAATAAATATGCATGTTAGTCCGATTTGCCTCTTGTTTGGGCGGCTAGGAACTTTTCTTATTTTATCCACATATAATAAAACACTAATTATGAGTCGTTTTGTATGTTGAATAGTTTCAGAAAATTAATTAATTAGTTCGAATAAAAAACAATGTTGGCGTCTCAACGCCGTTAAGCTTGTATATATTTTAAAGATTGTGAATTTTTTGTTTGTGGAACATTGCAGAGTTATCATTTTTTCTCGTAACTATAAAAGTCCTGCGTGTTTCTTTTTTATATCATTTAAAACTAATATTCAAGTTGGTATGTAAAAACATTAATCCTATTGTTCTAAATTTTTCACCTCTCCACACATCCAGGGATCTTTGAAGTCTTCGAAGTTCATAAATGAACTTATTGATATTTTCTACGCCATAAAGGGACATTCGAAAGGAAGCTTAAATTTATTCAATAGGTATAAATAAAGACAGAAATATAAATATTATTATTTATCATGCCTTGACATTGAACGATTATTTTTTAATAGCGCGATCGAACATTTTTGATATTTATTTCGAACTCAGCTTCGTAATAGTTTTTTTTACCCAATATTTGTCAACATAATAAAAATAAACAGTTGAAATTATTATGTTGAATTTTACCATACGATATATTATAAATATAATTTAATATGCTTAGAGTTCTCACTTCATCTTAGGATCAGCATAAATTAAAAAAAACATACACAATACAAAATGCTACGGACGTTCGCAAGAATTTTGTTCATTAATAATTTCAAATCGGTCACAAATAACATGATTACCGATCAATTTAAAAAAAAAAACGACTTTATAACGCTGATATCATTATAGCTGAATTAAAAACGGATGTCTTAAACAATTTGTATCTCCGATCTAATACACAGGACATACGAATAATAATTAAATCTTTTCGATTGTATACATTATAGAAATATATTAATAATGATAATAGAGTTCTAGTGACAAAGCCTTAAGGAATTATTTCGGAGATGATTATTGTACATCCGAGAGGATTATACTCACCGCAGCTACCTATTCTATGTGAAAGGCATTAAGTTAAAATAATTAGTGGCACATGTCAAAACAGTCGTGAACGTAAGAAACCACAGTGTTAAGTAGACGCCAGAACTCTGTGTGTAAAGAATAAATTAGTTTGTTAATCCAATGATGTATGTTTCGTTGTATGTCGTAACAAAAAGTTATTTTCTGACTCGGACAGATTTAATATCATAATTCGTTTAACAGGTAAGTTCTCGGTCCGTCCCGTGCGTGTGATACGAGTGTATCGATGGTCTTCGATAACACAGGGTGTTCCGATTCATTCATATTTATAAAGTAAATAATAATTCCGTTTAAATATTGCCTATAATATTATTATTGCTTTTAAATTGTTTCTTATTTACGAACAAAATAACGGCCGAATTCAAAGCATTTCATAATCGAATATAAAGTTGCGATAAAAGTGACGTATTAAAGCGTCGTAGTTTGAGGTTCGCCGCCCGCCGCGTGGGTGACTTTGAATGATAATGATCATAACAACATAAAAGTAGCCAAAGCACGTAATATATGACGTGTAGTAAAACTTCGAGGAAGGTGTTAAAAGGGCCGTGAACGTGTCCCGGTAGATGATTCAATCATTCATGGAGGAATGGTCGTTTATCATCTGTAGCGAAAGTGTTAACTCCGACCCGCCTTCAATGGCTCCACTTTTTTTACACGCCTTTTATTTCATCTACAATTTATTATACCGTTTTGACTGCGTAAGAATAGTCGTGTTCGAGCGATCTTTGTTTAGTTTGAAATTTAGATGTCGGGTTATGACAGCGTTTCTTTATCGAACAGACAAACAAATATTTAAGTTTTTGTCTGTTTCTCGAGGATTTTACCCTTTTCCACGACACACGTGGAATGTACTATATAGTTCTGTTAAATATATGAATGTATATCTGAATAGGTCGTGTGAACGATATTCTGGATATAATACACGTACACATCTATTCTTTTATTGAACCCTGTTTATTTTGTATTACTTGGCTTGATTAACTATATAATTGTGTAATTTTTTATTCATATATGCTTAGGTTTCCGAAATGCTATATTATATGATACGTAATAGAATAAAAATTAAATTCTAATGTAAAAAACGCAATATAATTTTATAGAGACTAAATTACAAGCGCTAAAACATTCATTGGGGTGATTTTTTGTTAAATATAAAGATAAGTAACATTTATATTAAACCTATAACATTTACAACCCGTTTTTGTTCGCAAGTTCATTAAAAATTAATTTCAAAATGTTAAATATACGAATTAATAATCCTATTGATCACGCAATGAATCGAAAAGCCTAAGTCAATCTTAAGACAAGTTTGTTTTTTGCTTGTAATCGACCTAATATCTTGGAAATCAAAACGAAATAAATATTATGTAATTTTACTTTTAAGAAAGTAAATTTTCTTTTATGATTTCAAACATTTTTTTGTTCCTTGACTGAACTTTTTCTTCTTATAATTTCATTTTAAGTCGAAAGTTAAAAAACTAAATTACAAATATTATTCAATACCAATTGATTACAAAGTATGGACATAATTCGTGAAATTACGTCATTTTGTTTGTAAACAGTTTCATTTCAACAACGTTCGAAATAAAATAAAAACAAATCTTTAAAATTCTACAACCTTTGGAGTTCGTTTTTCTTAGGAAGACTTGTAAAAGTACAATGTCAAAAAGTTTCCTTGTAAAGATGACCAAACATTAAAGTCTTTAAAGTCGCCTTAAGACAGCCGTGTCTTAAGTCTGTGAGTAGCCTAAGAGCTTCGCGAGCTCCGTTTGCGTGTCAGCGGGACCGTTCAGCGGATTATGAAACTATTCGTCCCATAAAAATATTCCTAGTTGAACATATTATTAACGTTAATGGGATTATAGACGGATCCATTAAACTTATAGTGTTGCTACCAATAAAGATTATGACCGAGTTTTTTTTCAATCCGCACGCCTCACAGAACATTCTTGATTATTCATTAGTCACGTTACTTATAGTACAAATGTAAATTGCAACATATTATTATATATATTTTTACCCGATAATACGCAAATGCATTACGTTTACAATAACTTGAATATATCAAAGGATTGGAGCTGAAGTCACGGCAACGTACGGTCACATCGATGTCGCACGCTGCCGATTCCGTTGAGCGTATATAAATCGGCGCCGTGGTATGAAACCAATAAATCCGAGCAAATGCAGATCCGAGTCGGCTTAGCTCGATTATTATTTGAAGTAACAGAAAACGGAATTATATCGGAGAGGTCGGAGCAACAAAGGGCGACAGCGCGACTGGATTACGCTGTCGTACTTGAGTAAAATTTATTATCGGATTTTCGATTCGGCCACCAATGATGTTGTTGGACAACAAAATCTTTTGATAGATTTATCCTGGCTGACCGCATTAAGACGAGCTCCCGGGTTATTTTTAATGCATCGCTATAAATTTTTTGGACCCGCGCATCTCGACGGGCCGTTTCTTTGCTTTTTACGCGATTTTAAAACGTATATCCTATTAATAACTCGGGACGTACATGAAATTCATCATTATAAATGTCTGCTTTCGAAATTTTTTAATGAAATATTAAAGATCATTCCGCTTTTCGATGTTCGATGTTCGATCGTTGAATAATTATAGCGTTGTTAGCTTGTACGAAAGTATAATATCAATGTTTATATTCGACACAAATGCGTTTTGTCTGATGTAAAAAATATTGTCTTAGTTTGTATTGAGATTTACTGACTTTTAATGATGTGAGGAACAGAAAATAAATTCTTATAATCCTTGAATTGGTTTTTTTGAGTATTCCATTACCTAAAATGCCATTGTAAAATGTCTACTTTTAGCTATGAATAAAAAGATTCTATAATAAGTTCTACACTAAAGTCGATTTATCTCTTCGTATAATTTAACTAATATTGCCAAAAGTAAGTCTTTAAGACTTTAAAAAATATACAATACTAAATGTATACAATATTTTAACCCTTAAATGCAACAAAAACAAACGAAACTTAATAATACAAAGAATCCGTCTAAGTATCTCTATTATAATTTGTCAGAAATGATTGATGTTCAGACTCCAATCAACCCATTAAATAATAATAATAGTTGAGACGAACCATCGCAACGATCCATCAAGAAATCAATAAAACTCGGTTCAATAATAGATTTAGTTAAAGCTACCGTGAATGTGATACCGGAACGTCGTTCAACAAGTTCTAGGTAGATAAAGACTTAAGATCTACCGCAGACGAAAACGGCTTATTTGTAACGTGTATTCTATTTACATGAGACATTAAGATTATAATCCAAATAATACTAAGGTATAAATTTATTTAAACGATCCAAAACCTTAGATATAAAAAGTAAGTAAGATTGCTTTAAACCAAAATTAATAAGTTATCTCAACGAAACAAAAAATAAGTGAAACGAACAAAAAAGCCAATACTAAAAAAATATTATCAATTGATAAACAAAATGCAATGCAATATGTATCATTTACTAAAGATAGTAAAAACTAATCTGTACAACTTATGATATACCTTCTTTTTCAATCAGGCGGCAGGGATCGAGCTGAAAGAGAATCTCGCAGCTAGTGCTGCGAGCTGGCCCTATCCTACAGTCTATCATCCCTACGATGCAGCCTTCGCTGGATATCCATTTAATGGGTAAGTCTTTAAAAGTTTTAGTTTAAGTACTCGATCATCGCACATCAGTCATCATCCATTGAGAAAAACTCTTAGATAACTATTTATATCAGCAGTTGAAACCTCTTATTTAAGATAAAGTTAATCAACGTCTAAAACTGGAAGTGATCTATTTCCATCATTCGTATGATTTTCTTTCTTAGAAAAATAAGCTTCGGAACACATTCATTAATAGTTATTGATAGATACTTTTCCAAAAGTTATTTATAACTAGGATTGATAGACTCTGACGCTGTGTTAGAAATATGATCAAAGTTAGATAGCTCAGTTCACAAACTAGAAATTTTTCAATGAAGATAAATCTTAGTAATTAAGCCCTCAACTCTTGATGACCTAAAAGTATAACAATAGTATAAAACTTCACCAATTATTTCATATGACAAATGTAGGATAGGCCAAGATGCATTGAAATCAAATGAAATATTTTCCATAGATATGCCTCACATTGTTCGATTTTTCTTAGTTTTTACTTTGACTATACATAATTAATGCAATGCTTCCGTATTATATAAATAAATATTGATATCAATTTGATTTTATGTTGAAAAGACTAAATAGACTCGTAACTATAATTTTACTCAAATATCGATAGTATCTTTAAAGTTATTTATTTTTATTCATTTAGAGTTTTAATAAAGTTTTAAATAAGGTAATACTTAGGCTTAAACACGACCTACCGTACAGAGATTTGATTTCCCCTGACCTAGATTGTCATGAATACCATTATTGTATATTACAAATATCTGTCTGTGGGTAAGCTCTCAAACACATATTCTATTACAATTCGTACAAAACGTAAACAAGGCCATTACTGTGAAAACATCGAAATGTTTCGAAATATTTTCATGCAGATTCCGTTTCGAGTCCCGTTTCAAATTTATCTAATATTATGAAATAGTATATTTTATATTTAGTTTATTTTGATATGTATTTCCTGTATTATTTAATACTAATAGGCAGAAAAGTTTGTTCGATTGAACATCCGATTTGAAAGAAATGTTTTTGCGTTAGATTGTCATTTTTTTTTAAAAGATTATACTGCGTGATATTCTTCGACCCACGAGACAAAGCAGTAATGTTTATGGTTGAAACAATTGATATAACCGCAGGTAGTAAATTTAGAGATAATAGAATAAAAAAACATAAACTAAACGTTCAAAATGTATTGATCGCTCTATATTAAAGCCGTTACATTATATTCGACTAATAGAAGGTAACCGCTACTATAATTGGTAAATTCGAGTCTTTATCAGTACAAACGCGACCGAACACAAACAGAAAGACACATACAAGAAACAGCGTTCTTATGTAAACTGATAGCGGCATATTGGAAAGGATACTAAACATGAGTTGATGTGATATGAACTATGTCGTGATTATCAACACCTTGTTGTTTGTCGGCGTGAGGGTGATCCCACGTCGTACGAAAATAAAAATTGCACTTTTAATAGCGAATATTAATAAAATTATATGATATTGTCATTTGGTTTTAGGATTGTTATATTTTATTGTAACAGTATACCTTCCAAGCTGAAAGAAAAACAGTTTTCTTTTCTTTTCTTTGATTGAGATTTTCCAACTAAAGCTGCGTTGACACTAATAATAAAGCATAAATCATTACTAAATTAAAAACATAACAAAAAAGTTTATCGATAATAAATTCAAAGTCAATATTGCGTCTGAAGTGTTTCCGGCTCAGTCTGTTTTGCAGTCACAATAAGGAAGCAATGATAGAGGATGACTGTGCTCGTGCATGCACGTAGAAAGGAGACTGCCCACAACACCATCTCATATAAGGATGAAAATACTATGTCCACTGGAACGTACCGATAGTGTATCATATCAGGACGGTATCCCGTACTTTTTAATTTTTTTTTTTGTCTTACGCTTTCCCAGCACCCTGTGAACGGACGGTGCCCAATAGCACTCCTGGCTAGTCTTCCTGGATAATTTATAATTCTCATCCAAAGTTTATAATTAACTTATAACCATCGTGAATCTTGACACATTACTTCGCCATTCAAATTTAAAAAAATATACATAACAATTAATTATTTTCAATATGCACGAATATAAGAATCATCGTTTTAATAATTTTACTTGTCAAATCGGGCATTCGATGTGAATGTTACGTTCTGCGATTGACAACTATTGTGTCACGTTTGTTGCAAAACGATTTAATGATTGATCGATTCGAACGATGTCAAATGTAATTTAAAAAAAAAAAACGATGTCAACTGTTTTTAAAATTATTAACTTTGCTGGCTTTGCCACAGCATACACCGAATTGTCGCAACGACGCGTGGTCTTTGCATGAGTTTTTGCAGTGGTAAATTTCCCGTAAGTATATGTTGTGTACATACAACATACTGCAATGAAATAAAGTACAGTTACTTAACACTGGATCATGTGGCTGGGTGCGAGTAGAGAGATCGTTAATTTCATAATTATTTCTATTAAATAATATATTATAAAATTCTCGGAATAAAACTCCCCACCCAACACGAAGACAGATCGATAAGCCGTCTATTGCAAATCACACAACAACACAGATAAATTTAAAACGAAATAGTTTTACTTATAAACTCACAAAACATAAAACAAAATGTCCGTAAAGCGTTTTCATCTCCGAAGTCATCAGTCACCATTTACTCACATAAATCGAGGATCAAAATGCACAACCCTGGCAATTATTTTCGTTACCTCCTAGCGAAGACCGCAGACAACCTGACCATGTAGTAAAAGGAAAATATTACATAAAATAAAAAAATATGCATATTTATTATTATTAATAATTAAATAAAGGCGAGTGTGGAAGCACTCTAAATAGCCCAGAGCGACTCAGGACACCTCCTTTAGATCTATCGCGAATCACTATATTATGACGGCGATCGTTTTATCCGTAATGAACGTTAACGATCGATGATGATGATAATATCGAACTGTTTTATAAGTAGCCGCTTTTGATACGACAATAATTGCGTATTTATATAGAACGAACAATCTATACACAAATAATCATTCATGTGTCTTTCTGTTAAACGAAAAAAATAATTCAAAAAGGTTTTATATATTTGTGACGTCATAAGTATATACGATATAGAATATTATAGATAGGTACATAGCCATCACTATTAATTTCTATGATATTCGTTGATATTAGATTTATGATCTGATAACCCACAATTCTCAAAAAAGAAAGGCATCACCATCCGTATACTCGGCCTATTAGCCTATTACAATGCAGAGTTATAGTGCAATTTAATTGTGCTACCGTCAGAACTCTTACCCGGTCCTTTTATCGTGACACTGGCCGTAAAGTTACTTCTTATTTTAAATCATTTAGATACCATTTGATTACTTTTTTTTTAGCGTCACAAATATCACAGGATACAAAATACAAAGCTGTCAAATGTAGTTGTATTCAGCAAAGAGTTCTGTCTGTAATTACGGGTAAATATGTTAAAAGGTTGTAATATATACATGTATCAGGAAACGAAACAACTAATGTCACTATATTACAAACAATAAAACCCAATGAAATACTGACATACATAAACAGCTGACACAAATAAAAAAATATTAATAAAAACTTATCTTGATTCCGATAATAAAAAATGGATAAAACATATGCATACAAGGATTATTTTATCAATACAAGAATAATTACCCGAAGCTATTTTATTTATTCGCCAAATGTAAAACTTAATGAGTAATGTAATTATTTTGTACATAACTTATCACAATCGAAATATTTTAATTTGTCAACGATTTTATGTCACTCGTTTTTTTTTTTTTTTTAATAACTGTAAAAGGAAAACGAATGTGTTTTGACGTATCTTATGGATAGTTTATTTTTTAATTAACGTTAACAAAAATAATAAATGTAATTAATATTTTTACATAAGTTCTTCGATTTCGTATATATTTATTAATACTACGCTTGACAAGCCATAGTTAATCACTTTCGTTCAACTCGCCTACATTTGCCTTTTCGTTTATTGGATTAAGGGCTGTTTTAGTGACTAAAGGGAATCAATACTAATTTAATACGTCACGCTGAAAGTGTGCTATGTACACCGGAATCAGATCCATTACATGGTGAAATTAATTATTTTAAAAATTAACACGAAATCCTACCAAAACAGTTCCGCAGTTGTGGCACCTAATATTAAAACCTCTGGGTGATGACACATTGACGTTTTAAGGGGTACAGAGTATTATCTGAAACAAAAGTGACTTGCTATCAACTAGCCTAGCTGCCACTCTATCTTACTAATGCAAATAAAAAAAACTACGTCAATTACGATAATTCACAGTCATTGTCACAAAAGCGAGGTTATTATTTTTGCAAATGTAATTAAATTAGGAAACGATAAAATCAAATTGTAAAATTTCAGGTCTAATGTATTTTACTTCCGAAATGGATAATGGTTATAACATAATTACTTATTTGGTGTTCCCGTTGAAATGTATGGCAAAAGAATTTTATTTTAATTCTACATATGGCAACACATACAACCATGAAATATTACGAACTAACAAACGGTTAACACGTTTTTCTAGTTTTATCTGTTCTCTTCATTAACGCTACGTAGTACAGTGGTGCTCGAATATTTTATAACTGGCTGTAAAAAATATTACCCAATAAAAATATATACAAAATTAAATTTAAAAAAAATAATAAGTTTCACGTAAGATGTTTTATATTTGTGTTTATTCAACGTAACTTGTCTGAACAATTCGCGCTTGTTATAAATATTCATTCTCGACACGAATGTGATTGAAATGTATTAATATTAATATTTTATTTTATAAATGTAACTGATCTGAAAATATAAATAGTCAGCATCACACATGATTGACAAAGTTATTCCTGTAATATAGTTTGTATGTCTCGATAGCAGATTGGTCGTTGGCCAAAGATTTGAAGCCGTAACTTCATTTTCTTACGTCGCTCTGACAATATGCATAAAATTAAAAAAAAACTACATACACGCATGAGTTTCGTCGAATGTTAATATTCTCACTAGTCGCTCAGATCTACCAGATCTTACAAACTACTCACAAACTCAGTTCAATCACCATAACGGTAGAAAATGTTTATGATATGAATATGGTCCGAAAAAAATTGTCTGGAATAAAAACTCATATCAACAAAACTTTATGTCAAACTTCATGACACTCAAATAACAATGAGAGATGAAAGCAACGCATCCTAGATCTCACTTTTAGATTTATAAAAATTGTAATTACATATATTGTTTCAATAATTGCATTTGACATTTTCGAAGTAAGGAATGGTTAATATTTCTAACAGCGCCAATTTCCATGGGCAGTGGTGACCACTTAACATCAGGTGGGCCATTTGGCGGTCCGCCTACCTACACATTAAAAAAAAACTGACACAGGTATCGTATATGTAAAAATTTATGTATCATATTTGCTTATTCGTATATATGTTTTATAAAAAATAGGTTTATATCCTATCGACTGTTGTGTAACTGGTATCTTTAGAGCGCTACTGCACTTCGATTGAGGTACCGTTCAATCGATCGTCATGATTATAATTGGTACATATACACAAACTTATACTTGGTGATCGGGCTTTGGAACCACACATCACATATTCTGTCGTAAATGGTTTGGGACATCTTAGCTCCTACAGTTGGTAGTGCTGTTCATGTCCTGAATGATATATATATCTCACAGCACCAATGTCTATCAGAGTGGTGACCTCTTACCATCAAGGGGCCCATTTGCCCGTCTGCCTAACTTTTAAATAAAAAAATAATCAAAACAACGACTGCCTGTCTTTGAATAAGATATCATAATAATAAATTTTTAATAACAAATAAATGTTAATAGAATAATTCTGACTTAATAATTCGATTGTTACTGTACATGCAGTTTTTGCTCTGTTAATTACGAACTGACGTCGACTAGAACATTGATCACGATAGGAAAACCATTAACATCATATAAATTCCCATGGTCGATAGTTAGTTGAAGATCATCATTCTATTGTTCATTTGCTCAACTTATATTTAACAAAACTAACACATTTATATAAGAAAGGTCAACAAAACACGGGCGTTCTTTTTTTAAACTACGTCGACACATGTTTGCGAAATGTGATATTTATTAACAAAAGACAAAAAGTCTCTTGTCAACCGCTTTACATCATCGTTACAGAACGCATTTTTTTAATATCAAAGTTTATTCTAAACAATGTTATATTACAAAGACGGAGCGTGAAGTGGCGGTCTTATTAATTAGTGCTACGGGGTGCTCGTTTCATTCAGTTTGACGTATTTGTTGACATTTAGTTAATGCTCAACTCCCTAAGGTCGAAGTTTCAAGTTATATAAAGTTATGCTCTGGTCTCACGTTTGTCGCCCGGCGATGCACGTTAATACATTTATATGACGAGCGGTAACGCGCAGCGTGTGCAGAGCCCTGGGGTGGTGGGGCACGGTATATAGACGTAGAAGAACTTCTTTTATAAGCGGTCCATCAAACAGATTACAAATATACAAAATAATTTGATAGTTTCTATACAAAACGCGATATAACGAACTCTGTCACATTATAACTTGAATGTAGAATAAAACGATGTTAAGCACATTTAGTTACCTCAGCTTATAATAAACTACAATCTTAGAATTTGTTTTATTGTTGTTTTAATGGTTTTTATAAAGTCCCAGTAAACAAAGTCATAACTAAGTCAAAAATTTACATTATTTAAAAATATCAATAATAAATAAGAATACAAATTTCTAATATTCATGAAAGACTTCTGAATATATCTCAGACGTACCATAAACGCCCAAATAAAATGGCGCTGTAAGAAATATTAACCACTCATTTCATAGCCAATGCGCCACCAACCTCAAAAACTAAGATGTGCCTGCCCTGTTACACTGGCTCACTCACCCCTCATCCCGGAACCAAACAAAACTGGGTACTGCGTTTGGCCATTAAATAAGCTCTACCACCAAGTAAAGTAAGAAGTGATGCTTCTGAAAGGGTGTTATTAGTTTTATACTCCAAAATAACTCAAAGTCTATTTATTTCAACTGTTAATGGCATAAATATTTAATATAAAATTGGAGACAAATATTTGCGCCGCTGGTTCACCCCAGCATTTTTCTCAGCGGCTCCAGTACTTGCCATTGATTCCTTAACATAAGACATGATGTCTCAAAGCATTTAAAGTACTACAATAGGAGTTAACTCTGTTTCCAGAGCACCAGGGTCAGTCGTATCATAGTCGTGGTAGTGGCATCGTAGTCGAGCAGGATCTTTGCACTTGTTAAATTTTGTTCCAAATATCTTGTGTATTGGGAAGCAATATTATATACAAAATAATTGGTTGAGAATTTCTTAAAAGATATCATCATTCGTAAACATAACTGTTCAGTTTATTTATAATTCGATTTAAAAAAAAAATTAACAAACGTGGAAACATTTTGATATATTTGTGCACGCCATTTTTATTAAGACTGACGTGTCCTACGCACGGGGCCATCGCGGCTGGTGTACTTGTACATCAAGAATATAAATAAAATAAAGGATGATTCACATCGATACGACTTCTGGAAGTTGTAACGAAACGTAACATAAAAGTAGCCGGCGAAGGAAGTCGTCCATATACAAAGCGCACATACAAAGTCGGGCTCACCATATAGCTGTGAATAATAATGTTATTAACCAGTTGTTTCTCGTAATTTTACTCGCATTGTATTACTAGTTTATATATCTATTTATAAATAGTCTTTAAATTACGAGTAACGCGTTAATCGGGAAAGATAGTTAAATCGGACACAAACGAAGTGTTCGAATTTCAATGAGGTTTCGTTCGTTTTAATAATAATAGAACTACTTTATTAAAAATATGCGTTTTATTTATTCGCGTTTAGGATTTTCATAGATTTACTAATGTACCTAATTGTCAAACATTAGCTCTATTCGTACTTCATATATATGTATATATATTAACTCGCAATTAAAAAAAATCTGGGCTTGATAAAAATTGCTCGAAGTAGGAGTCTTTAACGTGATAGTTGTCAATATAACATTATAACGAAAAAAAAAAGCAATAAAAAGTATGTTTTGCGTGTACACTAGGTAGTTTATTAATGCATAATAAATATTAAATTCTTAGTAACATTTAAAAAAAAAAAAAAAACTTTTTAAAATTATTAATTAAAAAAGGACATTCCGGTCTAAATTCCATTTAATGATTAACGTCGAGTAAACTATCACCGCCAATAAATTCTTAACTTCAACTACAATTAAAATAAATGGGTGTAATTATATTTTTTTATTACAGTACCAACCTATGAGAATAGATTGGTGCAATTGTTTATCGTGTCTACATAAATACTTCTTGGATCATTCGTGTTTTCATATCTAATTGTATTTTATGCGATAAAATAGTTTAAAACCATTAAGAGGACAGTCCTTGCGGAACGCCAAAATAGCGCTTACTATTTTTAAAATATCTTAAAACTGGAGCATTGGTTATGGATAAAAAAATACATTCAGTATCTCAATAGATATATCTCAAGTTTCACCGCATGATATTTATAAAATTTGTATCAATAACCTGGTAAATTAATCGTCAACATCACTCCAAACACTGAAATCGACCTTTTCTATTAACATTTTTTAAGCTATTTAGCGGCTAGTTTATACATGTATTTTTGGTTAAATGGGAACACGAAAGTGTAAACAATAAGTTCACCGTGTTCAATTTCTATTATATCTCACAATATTATAGTAATTTTTATTTAAATATTGCTTACTTTTTGGCATTCGTCGTCCATACATTTTAGTATGGAGAAAATAATTTGACGGTTTTGACTTATTATTCGACATCGCTGTCAAAATTAAAATTATTAAAATTATTTGTTATAAATGTAATAATATATTATTATACTGATTTCAATCACGGTGGCCAAACTCCGACAAGTCATCTGCTCTAGACATATCTGCTCTAGAGATATCAGCTCTATAGTGCACAAGTGAGTACGCAAAGGCAACAATGTAATCGAAATTATTCTTGTGATGTTCGTTAAATCACTACAACGAATAAATCACACTGTCAGACCGTCGGAGACGGCTAAATAAGGGCTATTAAATAACCAATTAATATGTTATAAAACGCAGGGTGGCTTCACTAATAACGGTGTAATAGGCGTTCAGAATAAAGGCAGGTGTGGCAAGATGGCTGGCGATATCTGACACTATCTCTAACTTTAATCATTCGTCGACAATCACTATTATTGAATAAACACAAAAGTTGTTGTAATTATATATTTTTTTTTATATCTGCCGCCCGTAACGGTTGAACTCTTACAGGTAATATTTAGGCGAGCCTTCGACGACTTTTTAAATAACATCACTACGAATGATTAATGGCCTAAGCTTTATTCGTAATATTGGGAAATTTGAATCTCATGGTAAATCAATAATGTCATTTGATAGATGGATGTTAATGTTTATGTATATTCGGGTTTTTTAAATGTAACTCATGAAGTATTTGTGTTATTTAGGTATATGTTAGCTCCTGTTTTCTATAAGAACTTATATTTTACATCTCTGCTTAGTGTATATTATCTTAATTCTTACATGTTCTTTTGACGTTACTTTACAAAAAAATATTAGAACTCTAAAATTTAATTATTTCAGTTGTAAAGTAAATTGTAACACTAAGATTCACCGCTGAGCTAAGGTCTCCCCTTGAGGTTCGGAGCTCATTCCACCAGGTGACTCTAAAGCACGTTGGTGGATACGCATATAATATAAATTTAGACACTTGTAGAGGTTTCCTCGTGATGTTTGTTTGTTTATAAAACTGGTACATTTATTTGTTAACGAATAAGCTTATTACGTTACAGAAACATAGTTTGTAATTAAAACACTTTCGTCGAATCAACTGACAGTATAGTATAGCATAACATATGTATATCTATAATAATTAGTTCATAATTGAATCAGTACATAACATAACATAATCAGCCTGTAAATTTCCCACTGCTGGGCTAAGGCCTCCTCTCCCGTTGAGGAGAAGGTATGGAGCATATTCCACCCCGCTGCTCCAATGCGGGTTGGTGGAATACACATGTGGCAGAATTTCGTTGAAATTAGACACATGCAGGTTTCCTCACGATGTTTTCCTTCACCGACGAGCACGAAATGAGTTATAAACAAATTAAGCACATGTAAATTCAGTGGTGCCTGCCTGGGTTTGAACCCGAAATCATCGGTTAAGATGCACGCGTTCTAACCACTGGGCCATCTCGGCTCATATTGAATCAGTATGTGATTTAATCAACTGAATACTTTTAGTACTGATATCTAGAGTTTCAGCGCTACAATTAGCAAGAGGACGGAGGTAACGAAGAGTGACAGCCTCACTGAGAATAATTCACACCGTCCCTCAGCACTAACCGGTCAATCATTCAGAGAAAACGCTGACCCTTACTCGGGTTGAGCTCGGTTTGAGCTCGTTAACTTAACTCAATCTCACTTAACAACTCAACCAAATCTACTGGTGATGTACGTTTCGATAAAATTATTTGACTAATTTCGCCTGAAATATTTTTATCTGTATTCTATTAAAATAATTTAATTTACGAAATACTTAGATTATAATATTAATGATATAAGTTAAAAACTACATAAATCTCCGTTATTATATTTAAAGTTCGCAATTCATTTTCACGGGAATGATTAAAACAATTTTTTGAGTAACTAATTCTTAATTTAAATAGTTACAGTAATTAAAGCATAAAATACGTGAGTTTATTATGTACATAAATATAAACTATACGCTCGAACTTATTTTAAGTTAAATGTCGCAGTGCTTGTTCCACCACGCTGTATAGTGTAATAGATGTCCATCCCGACTTCGTCCTGATAAAATTCATAGAAAAAATCCAACCATTAAAGATTTTCAAAATTAAGGTTTCCGTCGCGAAAGAAGTAACTATGCTTAATTTTCGATTTATTTTATTACTTGTATCCTAAGCATAAAGAAACAAAAAATAATGTTAGACGTTAATGTTCATTATAAAAGCAATAATAAAATGCTCAATACAAATTCGTTATCAGGAAACTTAGTTAATTTTTATTTAATACACCATGACATGGCGCTAATAATGTGCTGTGTTATTATTTACCTATGTGCATACAAGTGCGGTCTTTGGAACGCCCTATATGACTTTACTTAAATCTTTATAATATCTATATATTTATATTATAAATGCAAAAGTGACTCTGTCTGTCTGTAGCGTGGTTTTTTGTCTAGCACCTGACGACTAACCTCTAAAACCTGAACGGAGCCGCAGGTCAGTTGTAAATAAGTCTTATTATCTTACGGTATTCATAACTTCAGAAGTATAGATATACATTTTCGAAACATACCCCTAATAATAGCGGTATTATTTATATAAGTAAAGTACGCATAGCGGCTGCACAGTGTCGTATAATTGCTTGTTTTTTCTCGATCCGACATATCGTTAACGTCGTCCCGACATTCATTAAACGCTGCCATACGAAGGCTAATAATAATTTACAAAGTTTATTCGGACACACCGTGTCGGTGCCTTTGGTCTCTTTATTAAAAATTTGAACGAACCGAATGGCGGAAAATCAACCAAAACTTCGTTTACATTCTCAATTAAAATAAGATTAAAGAGTTTCTGAGTTATTCTCTTTTGTATAATAATTACAATTTAATCTAAATCCACTTGAAGATACAGAACTTTTCAATTGGAATCATTTTATTTTTAAACTTAGCAAAGCAACCATCCATTTGTACCAAAACAAAATTCATTAAAACGTATTTAATTTAACGTAGAGGGGCGCGCCTTCGTGAGTGTATAGATCTTTATTTATATCTTGGTTTGGCAGAATTGCTAACGACCCAATTAATAGTAAGTGGGCACGACCCATTGACATTAGTAATGGAAGAAATATTAATTCCTCATAACACCAATGCGTCATCAACCTTGGGAACTAAGATGTTATGTCCCTTGTGCCTGTAGCTGCACTGGCTCACTCACCCTTCAAACCGGAACACAAGAATACCAGGTATTGCTGTTTAAAGAATAGATGGGTGAGTAATACCTAACCCTACCAAGTATCTACACTAAAATTATTATGATAAAATGATTATGCATTTTAGTATCTCAAGAATAATACATAAATATTATATATTACTACATCATACTTACATAAGCTGGTGATTACATGGAATCTCACTGCAGGTCATGAGTTCAAATTTCGTTATGAATATTTGAATTTTCATGAGATCGAATGAAGATGTCTCGAGACACTGTTAGACTTGTCTAAGGTCTGTTTATGTAAATGAGGCTGACTCGGTGCTCTTGCGGCTGGCTTATAATTCAGGAGGTCCATTAACTTGAGTTCTATATCCAGACCGAGTCAATACAAAGTTACGGGGTTTATCCGTCGAGTGGCTTTATTATCACTTTCAGTAGGTGTGTTGATATTAACAGTTCCCAACTTCCCCTGGCCCAAGTCTATCTGGTGGCATTTAAAAATCAATTAATAACTTTACAAAGGCTTAAAGTCAATTTTTTTGTAAACTATTATGTAATCGATAAATTGTTTATTAAAATCATGTACATGTACATTTTGAATAATAGAATAAATATATTGTAAAGCCCAAGTATCCTATAAGGCTATATGTATGTATCTATGTACTATATCTGTCAAAATACAAATTGCCTTGAAGACGTAAAGAAAAACGAATAAATTTTTCGTCATCATCAAATAAAACACAACTTCTAAACTAACGGTTCGATTATTTTGCGTTACAATAACGCAATGGAAAAGTATTCACTTCTCCGCTTCGTACGGAACCAGTTCCAATGATATTTTAAAAGCGATTACGGACAAAGATTGTCTAGGAATTCTGAGGAACGCTGAAAAGCTTGAATATTCGACTCAGCCATCCTCCAGTGAAAGGCATCTCATTTATCTGTTTCGTGATAATGTACAAGACATTCGCAATAGACATTATTTCAAATAACGTAGTAGCTGTATACGGTAATAAAATAACTTCATGTAATATAATGTGACGTTGTTTAATTATAGCCTTTATGTTTAGAGGTGTAAGATTTATATTTCCATTGTTCGTATGACAGGTTAGGATATTCCGTGGATGTCGGGGATCAAAGGTTGATTAAGTACAAGGATCACTTGGATTTGATTTAACACGGCATCATGTTTGGTGTATGATTTTAATTTTAATAGATTTTCGATATCTTAATCTCATCAATTGGATTAAAAATTGAAATCGCCTAAATATTTAGTCCAATAAGTCTTTAATCAAAAGTTAGAATTCCTTGTTTAAATATTATTTGTGCAATAGTGTTATCCTACACGTGAATGATTAGAGAGTCACGTTGAAAGATAATTTATGTAGTTAACATATATTTTCAGTAACAATCTCATGGCATAGCTATATAAATATAAATATAATGTATAAAAAAGGAACAGCCTGTTGATGACCCACGGCTGGCTATAAGCATATCATTAGCCGTTATAAAATGTATAACTACAATAACTTATACTTTTATTATCAAAGTTGTTTAAAATAATTTGAATAATGTTTAATTAAAATCAGATAGAAATACGGTCCTAGAACGGCTCCCTGAGTAACTCACTAAAACATAACGATAGTTGATTATTTACGAGGCCTATTGTGCATTTAAATAGAGGTCGATTCGCTTCTTTTCGAGATTATTTCGAAAATACGGACTCGCTCTTCGTGCTTGTAATGCTTAATACCCCGAACATACGAAAAGGCAATGCGTATAATTTAAATTTGTAATTGTTGCGGCAAATCAAATAATTTTCAACTGAATATATCATTAATACTGTCGTTTTAGTAATGGTCCCTTGGTACAGTCGCGCCGAAGTCCATACGCGGGCATGAACCCGTTACCCGTTGGTCGTCAACCGCGCCGTGACCGGTGTACCAACGCGTACCACCACTTCCGCTCTGCCGGCATAATTATAAGCGGAAAATTCAACACCACCCGACTTAGAAGAAATTTGACGAACCGCTCACATTTAATAACCACGTCAATTTATTCCTTATTATTATAGCACATAGGATGAAAATTGCCTCGAACTAATCTAGATAGGTCCGTCGGTAAAAGAAACGAGAATCGACTGGTTATACACCACAAATATCTGCATAAGAAAATAATACTTAACGCGTTAAGAACAAGAGCGAATTTCCTGTCAAATAGAACGGCTAGCGCTGTCAACAGAAGCTCTGTGGATTCAGAGCACGTATCAGTCTATTTGGCCCCCAACGATTCGATATTGTGATCACAAAGTAACGATTACTCATACTGAAGTTTATTTAAGACAGGAAGAAATTGCAATTGTATTCCCCTAATGTTTATAACTTCCCAATAAGAAGGTTTTTGTTTGCACAAATCGTAATTAAAGGTTTGTTTATTACGAGATTGAATCTTAATGAATTTAGCGAGTCGGCGTGAAATATTAAATTGTGTTTACGGAAAGTTTTATACGAAGTCTTTGTGGTCAGTTGTATTCTTTGAGCTAATCGAGTTTTTACAAGCGAACTGAAACGGTCTGATTAATATTATGTTAAAAGAATGTATCCAAACAATTATTTTTAAAACAAAATACGTGCTAATGGAACGTGGGTATTGATGCTGTTTTTTGTGATTTTATTATTTTTTATAACGTTACCCTACAACAGTATGTAAACTGTTTTATTAGTTATATATAGTATGAATAAAGACGTAGTACTTTATAGTTGTATGAGGTACATTAAAAAATGTTATTTATTTAATATTTTTACCAAAATAGAAAATTTCAATACATTTACAGTTTCAAAAATTAACAAGCAACAACAAATTAGGCCATATCATATTCACTGTTAAATATTACTCGAAGGTTTAATAGATATTATAACGTTAACAGAAACGAATATATTTATGCAACGACAGGGGCTACATAGCTGTGACGCAGAATACTAAGAAGCGTGTTCACTTGTTATGTTACAACTACCATCACCTATTGCAGGTATTGTATGGGGCATTTTGTGACCACCTCCTTGGTTTAGTGGCTTGCCTACGAAATACAGGCAAATTTAAATATATTTACTTGTCATGGAGTAAAATTCAGTCAATATAACGTAATATTTTTACGTAAACGAATGTAATCTTATGTATATTGTTGGTTCTGCTAATCTATTCTACATATTCCATTGAATTCAATCGTACCTACTGTAATTCCGACAAATCATAATACATAATATTGTGTAAGTTTTCCACTTATTATTAATTAACCAATCAGCAACGTTTGATTCTTCGAATAAACATAATATGAATTGCTTTTAATTTCATTCTATACAATCTCTTAGCTGAACTTACTGAACATTGCTAATATATTGCCATCGCTTTCTTGCCTATGATGTTTGAAAAGGATAACGAGATTTAGTAAAATAAATAAATATAATATCTAATTACATTATATAATTGCGACTGAAACATTTTTAAATAAAATAATGCTTCGTGATTTGAATTTAATTAAGTTGCAAATGGTCTTAGTAAAGTTTGTTTGAAGTGTTACACAATTATAACCTCAAATAAAAGATGCCACGTGTCATAGTCTGACGGACGCCATATAAAAATGTAACTATATTTACTAAAATAAATGCATGTAAATAATAATTAATATAGATTATATAGGTATTCAAAAACAGAATTGTATGCAAGATAGGTTTTATTGATATTTAAAACAATAAAATATATACGGGATACATCCACACTAAGTATAATAATTGTCAATTATTAGAGTAAATGTATTTGGAAATTTAAAATAAATTAGGTTACGACCAGATGAAGTTAAATACAAGAATACTAGCGACAGAATAAACAGACAGCGTGAAACTCGGTTCAATGCAAATGAATGGCGAGATTTCTTCGAAGACAACTTGGCGATACACTAAGGCTCATAGTGGATGATGCGTCACCTGGAACGTCGGAACGTGCGCCTATAAAGTCGGAACGTACTCACGTTTCGTGTCGTTCGCGGACATGATGTCACCGGTGCTGGCGGCGTGTACCGACACGCTCCTCCGATACAGCACACAGTTAATCGAGGATACGTGTACGGACAACGATTTACAGCACAAAGTGGCAGTCCTCCCGTGTATTACCAATCTATGGAACAATAAAAGGTACGCGGTCTTGCATGACAATGAGTACGGCGTATGCAGGCAGCGCCGCGCGTGCCATTAGTAAGCGGCACTCGGTTCGAAGTAATTGACCGACGGGCTAATTTCATTCTAGCCGCATTGGTGGCTTCCTCTTTCCTCTTTCCTATCGGTCAGCGGCGGCCACGAGGCGGCTCGGACATGATCTGTTACATACGTAATTGAATTTCTGGGTTACCTTTTTAAAAAACGTCCAACGACTCTGAATTAGCGTGGCTTTTATACGGGATTCAATTAAAGATGGGGATCGAAAATCTTGTTGGGATGCACTTGTCGGATCGTCCCCTAATAGAAAAGATACATAATAGAATGATCTTATTTCATTCAACCGATCTTTAAGCCCCAGCGCTTAAAGACTTAACGCGATTAAATGCGCCAGAGAGTGGTCTTATTTTTAACAGATAGATTTATTTTGACGAGGACTTGATCACTTATTATTTATGTATGTATACATTGGTTTAAGAATCAACATCGACAGTTAAATTACACCTTGAAATGTAACTAAAACGAAATACTAATAAACTTATAATAATAAGTTGAGATTTTATTTTAAATTCTCGTCCGAAAATACTTATGTAATACATTTTATTCGTTAATCTAAACTATGAAAAACAAAACCTGTATGAAAGGACTATATATTGTCATCGAATACTCAACGGAAAATTTCAATTTACAATTATAAACTGCGAGTCGTGCTATATATGAAAAGGGCGAGATAATTTCTTTTTAATTAACATATACGCGGTTGGTTCAAATCCATAACAGTTGTATTCAATTATTATTTAATTTGTACTGATATTTTGATGCTCTAAATCTGTATTTACAAATCATCATACCGTGAGTTGCAAACTTGGATGAATATCTACCACGTGAGTATCGACCCGTATTAAACCAGCGTGGTGGAATAAGCTCTGATTTCCCAAAAAGAAAAAGCTAAGTGGGGTTACTTTTTTTGAATGACAAGGGTCCAGTCGTTTAAAAGCTTATATCTCATCTCAGTCCCTCGTGTCTTCTGAAATCAATAGTAGGTAACACGCATATCGAATAGTCTCAGTACACATACCAAACATCTGCAATTTGGGGTGACCACAAACTAATAACCATTCATCGTGTAGATTGGTCAGTCTACTCATGTATTACACCTAGGTAGCTGGCAAATGACAAATTAGTGGTCACGCCTGATCACTATAAAGCTATTTACATAAATGAAGATAGTTATGGCGCATGCTGAAATTGTTATCAGCTTAAACGCGAAATAACTGTTAATATGTATTACGGTGTTAGTGTCAAATTATGTTGGATAAATTGACTATTTATTTTGAAGTCGTTGCAATTTGAAAATGGAATTAAATCTATTTTTTTTAATTTGTCGGTAAACCGAGTTTTAAATTTTAAATTACATTTAGAATTTCGAATGTGCTATTTTTTTTTAAATTGACAACATAAATTCCAAATTAGAACAGCGTTTTATATCACTATTTGAAGATGGCAACTTTAGACTTTTATTATAATTACAAATTAGTGTTTACCTTTATATTAATTTAAAAGATGATATTGTTTATTAATAAATTAACAGTCTTTAGAAGAAGTCATGAATCTTATTGCACCACCCTGCTCTATTGCATATTTGGCAGAATTATGTCGGTAATTAGCACCAGAATACTCAGTAGAAATTGCTCAGGTTTGAACCTGTATCTTCGGTCGTATAGACAGTGGACCATTTTGGAACTTTGAAACACCGTGACAGATAAATACTTTTTACCCCGAAAAAATAACGCACCTATAACTTTTTCATCAGAAAAAATATAATCCACTATAAACAGCCCAAGAAACCCAATTATTCATCCTTCATTTATTTAGCAAAGTAATCAAATTTATTATGAATACGTAACTAATTAAATTCAGATATTGCAACGCTAAAATCCCCTAATTATAACTGTGTTAATGTTTTTGAGAAGTCTTAAATTTATTTTAACTTTCGAATTACAATCAAAATATTATAATTATGTTAAACTCATTCAATCAAATATTTATCAATTATTTATTGATTTGATAATATACTATATATTAAAAACTAGTTGACGACCGCGTCTTCAATCGTTTTTAGAGGTTCTTCGTTAGGCGTTAGTTATAAAAAGTAACCTAGGTCTTTCCTTAGTGTTCAAGCTAGCTTCATGGCGTATTTCATCAAATTCGGTTTTTGTTCAGTGTTACAGACAGACGGATATACAGAGTTACTTTATCATTGATAATATTAGTATAGTTTATGCCAAGTTTTATATTCCGTTTGTATATTGTAAGATATTGGTGAACGTAGTGTTACATAACAGCTTACATTTTTCCGCTAAAACGACACAAAAGAGACATGTTTGTGTCACGCTTGGCCTCTATTCGATTAGTGAAAACGTACTTAGCTTCGACCCTGTTGTTTAAGTATATAATCCAATTTCTTGTAACATGACCTAAGTTGATAATGAGCGTCAGAAATTTGTTTGTTTCAAAATCTAATTAGAATGGACATACATTACATTTTTCGTATAGTTACAAATTGTTAATTTTTTTTGTTATAAATCACGCAAGAACTGTTATATGCTCTGTATATCTAAAATGTTCCGAACAAGACAAGACGCGTTTAATTACAATTTAAAAAAATATTAAATGAATTTGAGCCAATAGGAACAAGTCATGTTATAAAGTAGAAATAAAAATTCTATATCACCAGAACCTCTAGCAAAGACTTAGAAATATTTTTTACTAACAACAGACACGTAATATTGTTTAAAACATTTTTCAACTTAGACGATTTCCCTTGTAGCTGTCCCCGTGT
The DNA here is from genome assembly GCF_037043105.1 of Vanessa tameamea. Lineage (NCBI taxonomy): Eukaryota > Metazoa > Arthropoda > Insecta > Lepidoptera > Nymphalidae > Vanessa > Vanessa tameamea. The sequence goes on along the minus strand of NC_087341.1, from coordinate 974,667 downwards.
CACAGAGTCAAACACTACTATAAATAGTTGCAACATAAACTGTTTAGTATCATTATTATACTAAGAACCGATTGCTCAATGCTATCATCGAGAATATAAATGGAATTGTGTAACAATGCCTTCCAGCTTCGTAAAATTCTTCGATATTAATAATATGTCAGCAATAAAATAAGACGTGACCCATGATAACAAATGAACCGTGATCGCGACACTTAATTTTCACTAGTTTATACGTTCCACATCGAACGACTTGTGAGGTCCAGGAACTATCGGCAAAACTTGGCGCCAGAACGTCGTAAGATTGACGAGATGTTAGACGGGACACGCTTTCCAACCGCGACGACATTGTCTTCACTTGGCATTATATTGCGCTTCATTTAAAATAGACATACATTTTATTAAAAAAAAAAAAAAAACATGTGCAATAGTGTACCTTTACTTTGCTTTATTATACTTTGGGAATTGTTGAAAATCTATAAAGTCATATCCGAAGTCTAGGCGAGTGTAGTTGCGGACATTATTCGCTCCAAATATTTTTGTACATACAGCACTTTAAGCGGCTGATGGTATTACTTAAGAAATAGCGCTTATAAGTACGAAATACTCAATGTATCAACGTTATTGATTGTACGGTATATACAGTTTAAATTGAACCTAGAAACTGTGAATTAAACTTTGGTACGTAGTCTTTACAAATAATTGTCTGATATTAATACGAACAGAAATGTGTGTTTTATCACAATAATTTTACGTCTTGGGAGGTCTTAAAATTACAAACGATAACACTCAATATTTAGATGCAAAATTAACAATGAATTTATTTGTACATAAAAATAAATCAAACAGCTTAATAATTATTAAAAATACAATGATTCTGTATTCAACTTAACTTTAGTTCAGCACATAGTTAAGAAAAGATGGACGAAGGAGGTCTTAATGTGTTGAAATTAAGTAAATTAAAACAAACCTCCTTTGGTTATTTTTTATTAAGAGCATGGCAATTCACATATAGTTCCTAAAAAATAAAATTCACAAATATATAATTGTTATAAATCAATCAAAATAAATGATTACTTGAAGAGATTTAATAATACTTTTATAGCAACTATTAATAATATTATACAAAAAAAATATACATGTTGTAAAGTACTGTTGCTTGCATGTTGTAAATGCAATTATTAATAAACAATGTATTATTGTAAATTTCGTGCTATATTAACATAAGCATAACTAAAGGTATAAGCGCTACGCTTCAATTAGCTTAAATTAAAAAAGAAAAATATTTGTTCAATTAAAATAAATAGTTATTATTCAAAGTCACAATCTTTCCCGATTTGTATTAATTAAACTTAACATTTAGAATATTTCAAATTTCAAAACCTTTACTGTAAAATTCACGATCAAAATAAACCAGATGGCCTAATTTAGTTAAAGCTTCAAACATGGAATCTCGCTAAATTAAGGAATTCTTAAATATGACATTTCAATTTACTATTAGGAACTCGTTCTACATAAATATCTCGAAATAAATACTGCTTCTAAAACCTCGAAACTAAAATAAGATATTTATTTTAATATTTAACTTAATAGAATTTATGATTTTGCATTGTCAATTGTCTTTTATAGTAGCAACTTGACGTGCCAGAAGCTGGCTGAGGCATAGATAAAAAATATTGATCATAGTTTAAGTTGATTTGAGATACTACACTAAGCGGCCGATGGACCATGAGCAAATTTTCATTGATATTATTGTCACATGAAATAAGCATAACGCAAAAATTTGTATTGTGCAAGTATTAAAAATATATCTATTATACAAGAGATTCGCACGTATAGCGTCAATAGTCTAAATTGAACGCTCTATAATGATTATATGCTAAAAACTTCTCCGCAACGCCTTTCCAATGTTTATGTATTTTGATTTAATAGTTTTTTTCATTTTGGCAAACAAAAACTCCACTCATTTATCATTAATGGCACTAAACGACTATCTATTTCATTACTTTATACACGATTGTTATTTTAATTTTAATAATAGTAATTTTATTATTCAGTTCCAAAATCTTTCAGTAAGATTCGGGATGATTATTATTTAGACAATCAAACTTAACATCGATTAGAGAAATATGAAATGGTATATAAATAACATTATATTTTCTACATTTGTAAATATATATTATTGTTGCTGAAATGTAACATCAAAATATTGGTAACAAAACTAAATTCAATGCTTAAAATCAATTTACAGACGAGATTAAATATATTGACATAATTCTCGAATTTGTTTAATATATATAAGTTATGGAACAAACGATTTTATTCGGATCGTAAACGTCTCTAATGAAATCGATTTACATAAAGTTTGTAAAGAACATCTCTTACCTCTCAGCTATAACGCGAGTGCAAAACAAATACGTCCCTTTATTTTTATACTAGTTCGTGAACGTCGCCCGCGTATGAGTGGGGGGCAGGTGTTAGGTACCGTGTGATCTTTTGATTGCCTGACAACTTGTATGCAGAATATCATAACGACCGGTTGAGTATTTAAGACTTAAATGTGTAAGGAACTCACTTTCACCTACTTAGGATAATATAATAAGAAATATGTATGTTTAACAAGAGTGGTCTCTGAATTGCTATTGGCTTTTGGATCAGTTCCACCTAACCCGTCGAGATGATATTTTCAATATTTTTGGAGATAATACAATTCATTGTGATTATTATTGTTTCTCGCATCGCAACTTCTTTAACAATACACAGTCTCTGAATATATTTGATTCATAAAGTACCACGATATGTTTTGTTTATATTGTTTTTGTTTTATATACAAATCTGTGCTTTGACCTAAAATGTCACGCTTGATAAAGAAGACACGTTCGATTCTTAATTCAAAATCTTAGTTGATGATATGAACAGAAAAATATAATACCCAACAAAAACATGAAACAAACAATGACATATCTAAAAAGTAGCAATGACTGCTTCAAATATCTGATATACTCGTAAATCCAATTTTTAAGGCCTGAGAATTGATTTTGCCGTTGACATATACAATAGAATATATTTTAATAGAGTTATATTACATAAATACGTGATTAATAAAAACGGAACTGCATTGTTTATTTTATAATAAATAATTTAATTAATGAACAAATATCAAGAGATTGTTTACTAATGAAACCAAGAGTTGTACTTACAGGATCGTCAACGATTCTTTTATTATTAAAATTGTTATGAGCCATAAAAAACCTTATTCGTATACATAAGTAGCCGTTGAACACACAGCGAAACGCATTAAACATCATTTTTATCTGCAAATATTTTTATAAACATATTTTTATATCCGAATGGATATTTGTCTTGATTATATTTATAAAACTTTAAATCAAACACACGCTTTTATTTATAACGTATCAGCTTTATATGTTTTTGAAGTCGAGGCAAATAATGAAATTATTTAATTATACATCGTATACATTGAATCGCATCGCTAAAATCATATAATATATTTATCTAATGAAAGCCATTCCACAGATAACCGATGCATTTTCGCATGCCATATTTATAGGGTTAAAAAAACTACCATTGTTATTATGGTAATACAATAAAAAAATGATCAGATTAAATTTGATGGATTATATCGGTAAACTGATTGCAATTACTAAGCGACTGCGGTGAAATTATATTTTTTTTTCAATTGCAAAGAAGGCGTTAGTAAAGCCTGTCGACCACCACAGTGCAACAATACTTACAGCGCGTGTTTATTTTCTTCAGCGATATAAGGTTACATAATATGCCCGAGACAATGTTTCGTCCCTTGTTAGATTTTCAAACAGTTCACCTAAGCGTTGAGATGAGGATTTATTATATTTTGCTAGTCTTCCTCTCATTGAAAATTACTATATTACTGTTTAAATAATGTTAAAACTGGATAAGAGCAGACAATCTGTGTATATTCAATGAGCATTTTGTTGGAAGTGTAATTTTAAACTCAACTTTATACCTATTGTAAAAAAAGTATAAACCAAATACACCCAAAAAATATCTAAATATCTTACAGTTTAACAAATTGGCACTAACACGGAAAAGAATAACGTTTTACTAAAATTGAACTGCAAATTTGGCTAAAATCGATATCTATTTCGATGTTATAGAGAGGAAATTATCGGTCAATGTCAATTCGTAGCTTAAAATACCGAACACATATGCATTCGAAAATAAATTAACTTGACCTGAGACCAGTAAGTGTTGCCTATAGTAAAAACACAAATACCCTCATTTCTAAATTTAGTTTAGTCGATAAATTATTAACGAGACAGCTTAGAGCTAGGTGATACTGATTCGTAGCACTGTATAGCATTAAAACATGTGGTTTGTTAACCTAACCGTTTTTTGATCCCTGTGAACGTAAAACAAAGAACCGTTATGAGATAAAAATTAATACATTGTTGATTAAACTAAAGAGATTAATTGAATTTACAAGCCGCTTCAAACACTGTATGTAGCTATTGAAAGGCTTTATTTACACGCGAATAAACTAGCAATATTAACCGATTTTGTTTTAATTAAACCTTTGCCTTATTAGCAGTTACGAAATTAAAAAAATAGTGTTCGAAAATTTCAAATTGTGTTTATTATTCGAACGGTTGTAACTATAAGCTTTTAGTTTAATTAGCTAGATACTAAAACGCCTATCAAAGTAAAGTTAACTAATTTGAGTTTTATCTGAATGATCATTGGTTGTTGGCAGCTGATGACGTAATACGCGACCAATGAGCGATCAGTATTTAGTCAGTTTACAACTGCTAATGATTTCATGTTTTAAATATAAAATAACGATTGATCTACACATTGCTTGTGCTTATAAGAAAACATTTAAATTAATTTACTTTGCTTTCCATTTAATAAATAACAATAATATATTTTTTATATCTGTAATTAACGAATTATTTTCATTCGAAATGTCAAAACCATACAATAAAAATAACTGCACTACAACAGATCCGTTGCACTCATTGGCTCGCTTGATATTACGTTTAATTTATATGTAAAGACAATAATTAAACACTCATGTGGACATTGCTCGTAACGCGTAATCATTGAGCGCTGTACCTACCGCATTATTATCAAACTCTGTTATTGTTAAATTAATTAATGTTCTATATATGTATAGTAGACATCTTTATCACTCCTGAGGTCAAATGCGAGTTAAACAGAAAAATAATTTGCCACAGATAATGTAACAGAGATGTTTCTTGTTTTCGTTAATCGGAACACACAGATTGTTTTATGTTTTATTTTTATAATCGATTCGTTTTTGACCGCGGTATCGCTCGTGTGTTAGGTGTTCGTAGCAGACAGACATACAGAGTTAATTTCTCATTTCCAATATAACAGAAGATTTATTATTAACGCTAGCTACTTTTTCATCTTACGTATCTTTTTATGTCCTGTTTTCTCGAAGTCGATATCATCTCGTTTAGCTTTCACTGAAACTATCTAATACTCTCTGTATTATGAACGCTTAAATAGGTGAACGATATTAATATTGATTCGCGAAATAAGGGGCCTTACAGACAATATCAGATGAGATGCAATTTAATAGCAGTTTTATTATTTAAATTATACATCTCTGTTATGTAAGATGGTAGTTGAATGGGTTTGATTTATACTATAATAACAAATTCGCAATAAATAAAATATGGCCCAATGAATGTTTGTATATATATTTTAATTCGATAAAACCAAAACGCTACGTCGATCAAAAGAAAAATGTCAAACAAACGGTAAATATATACGTATTACGTTTTATTGTTTACGTGTTCGCTAATAGAATAATAAAACGTGTACGCTAAAAGCCATAATCAAGAATGTCATCTATAAAAAACGAACAATTGTTTAAATTGTAGAGTATTTACGCGTGCAGCTCAGTTAACACAACACATTATTGATAACGAAAGGGAATTTCGTTTACACACGCAACACACACGGAAATCGTACCGAATAACAAAGAGACACCCTTAAAATAAAAACCAGTATGGGTGTTGACAGCCGGTGGTGGGTTAACGCTTGGCTTCGCACGAAATACGCGCCGCCCAGTCCTGATAACACGCCCTTCTCAAAAACGTACCAACTTACCCATTGGCCCATTTACATGCGTCCGAAAATGTTGTACGGATTACAGGTTCGTATTACAATCTACTACTAAGGGTATGAGTGGCCCATAAGTCGTGTGTATCATATACGGGCCACGTACTCGTGCGGTGGGCCGTAACAGCGCGTCGTTGGCTCGTAATGTGATTTTGTGCGGCGCGCCCAAACCGCGATATCTACCCGACAATATTTACTACCTGTGTACTGCCTTTTAAACCTCCCCCATAACCCGAGATTGGCCTTTGCGTGAGCTCATTTCGATATTACGACGACGAATAATTAGCTTTATCGGATACCATTTTTACGAACCGAATTATTTATTGTCGCCTGAAAGGCAATGTGAGTTATTCGTTTTAGGAAAGTATGTTCGCTGTTGTATCGGTTCGGTTAGTCGAAGGGACTTTTTTCCGAGTCGATGATTAAAAAATAGCATTTAGATTTTCACCATAGACGGTCTCGTAACATGATGTCTAGTCGAACAAGTAACTCGATCTTCTTTACGATCTCCGACAAATTCTTAACACGGGGCTGTCAACGACAGTTAGGACGAGTCTTTAATTTCATAGGCCGTGTGTCATCGGACTGATAAACCCGTTGGAGTGGAAGGAAAAGGTGTACGTCTATTACCTCACAAAATATCTTGTCGTGTAGTTTTATATGGGTGCCGACGATGTCAATGGTAATTTCAAATTGTAAGGGTAACCCAATATGCTGGGGCGGTTTCGTTCTGCCTACGTGAGTCGGCAATGCGGCACTCGGTACTAGAAGGTGTACAGTTACATTGAACTTGTTCGTATCTTTTTCATTTGTGCTAAATGACACAATGTGTCGCCATGACTTTTATCGCCGGCAGCGTTTTTAATTGCATGCTCTTTTTTCTATTGGAAAACACATTATGGGTAATTTTAGAAGCTTTGTGATGATTACGTGATTTATTATATAAAAATAGCTTATATATATGCGTTTAATTTGACAAAATATAATTTTAAAAATGATAAATGTTAGTTTCCTATTGTGATATTTTTAAGCTTTAACAATTAACAAAACATATACAAATGCACTACTACAAAGATGTAAGATTAAAGAATAGTTATTCATCAAAACGAATGATATAAAGTATTATATTTATGATGTTTAAGATATCCTTAAGTATCACACTTGAATCTAATCAAATATATACGAACGGTTAATATTTACTAGAAATAATGAATAACAAATAAAATTTAACAACTTATATTCTTTAAGATTTTATTATGATGTGCATTGGATATACATTCCTTTAAACTCAATATAAATATACCCTGGACGTCTCTCGAACCATATTATTTATACAACCTACAATTCAACATATCAAACTAAAATAACATAATATAAATTCTGAATAAACTTCATTGAACATAAATAAACTACTGAAGCGAAGCTTCGAAAGATTGTTGAAAATTTTTAGTTATTTAATAATAAGCAGAACGAAAAGTTTTTCATTCTATAAACTTTGAATATAAATAAATTTATTGAATAAATAAATGTGTAATGAAATAGATCTCAAGTCAAGGCAAATCAAAGTTTTATAATTCACTACTTTTAATATCAAAGTATACATCCTACAACGTACAAGAATCAATCTTAGGGTAACCATTACTTTTTAACTACTGAACCGATTTTGGGGAAAGTTTTCTGAAATAAAACCAGTGATATACGCTACCCGGAGATACGAAAACAGAACTCTCTAACGAAGCCAGTTTTAAAAGAAATTAGTTTTTAATTAAAAGTTGAGTTCATTTTAAATTTTAAGAAAACATTCCCGGACTGTAAAATTGAGGGAAGTATATTATTCAACTTCATTTTTGATATTTTTATATAACTAGCAACGTTATATGTATTTGAAAAGTGTAGAAGTAAGTTAGATTGTTTTCGCATAAACAATAGGTTACGATCAGCAGATCCCTCACCATCGAAGAGTTGGAATGTAAGGAGATGACATCCAGACTTTACAGAGACAATAGAAAACGTCAGCATTAAATAAACAATGCTCAGAGTTTCTATTGGTTTCCCTTTTCAAACATTGATACAGAAAGTCACCTAGAACTTGTAATTTGTCAAAACTAAATCTTATCATATTGGAATTTAGTTCAAATTGCGTTATCTTCACATCGAAACGAGCTTGTATTACAGTGCCTCGAGGCTGAATTCCACCACTTGCCACTTACGACTCAAGTCATGTTTCGCCAACTACACATTTAATATCATCTGCATAAAGTTGAAAGTCGTTTGACAAATTATATTTATTATTGTAATTTGTCCGCAGCTACGTTCATGTGGTCACTGCAAATAGACGCACATTTATTGACTATTCCATTTATTTTCCGTTATAAAAGTGTTCAATACAGAATATCTAATATAATATAATATTTATTAATGAATAAAGAAAATTGTTGTTTTTATCTATTTTGATCCAAGTGCATGGTAAAATCAATGTCAAAAGCTTAGTATTTATCAAATAGTGATGATGATGACCTGGTCCTCCTGACTGATGGCGTGGCTTCCCATGGCGGACAATCTCAAGGTAGCCTAGCCAACTATGAAGGGCATATAACACAATGCATGCCCAAGTGTGTGCCCAAACAGACACCGGCTGCTACTGAGAATTTTTTGGCTGAAAATCTAAATAACTTTTAATAAGAACAACCTGAGGTTTACTCAGGATCTCAGAATTAGCAGCTTTATCTATCCACGATACCAACAAAGCTATGATAGACCCTCGCTTAATCAAACGCACTGCTTGAATGTGGTTCGGTGGATATTCATTCGATGCTCGCATCAGCCCTGGTTTGAACCCACAATCTTCAGCTATAGGATAGCTACATAAATAAATTCTTGTCACGGTTTTTGTTATAAGCTTAATCAATAAGCATGTTGGTGCAGTAGGAACGTGACTGTGAGTGCTCTCCAAATTATTTTCTCCAAACAATCCGTCAAGATCGTCGTTCATCAATTTCAGTTTTCAAGAAACAAACTAATAGTCAGTCAGACTTTCATATAAACGCACGACCGTATTGTACAATACGTAGTTAGCAACTCATTTATAACAACGATTTCATATTGATTTAAGACTATGAAATTTAGGTGACAATAACTTGGTAACATTGAGCTGATGATTGGACCAGGAAACGGAGTAATATGCTCGACCTTTTGTTTTCTCAAACATTAATGAATACTATTTCTAAGATATTGTTTACATCTATTAGTATTTAAAGGTTGTTTTATTTGCGTTACTTCTCAGTATTATCACATTAAAGCGTTTTTTTTCTCGGATACAAAAACAAAATGCTAAAGGTGATAAAACAAATAAACTTCACGTTTCGCCGCGCATTGTTGATACAGTCTTCTATCACAGTCTAGAAATTACCACAACAACTTTAACTTGGTAAAAAACTGGTCGATTTAAATATATAACAATAAACTTTTTGATAGTTATTATATATAACCGTTATATTTAAATGGGAGCTACCTTTCATATATTTTTATATTAAATTATTATTTAGATTATATGTACTTTTTAAATATAATGTAATTAAGTTTTTGTTAATAGTCGTAGTCGTTAATACTTTCCGTTGTTGTGATATTGCAATGTTTTATATGCTTATTTTACAAAATAGACCGGGTGCAGAACGAATACTTTATTGTGCTTAACAAGACCCTTATGATTATTCGGTTTACAATAATCTATTTTTTTTAGATAAGCGTCCTAAATTCGAATTCGTGACTTTAAGAAGTAACCAAACAATTTAATTACGAGACCAATGAAACAGTTACAGTTAAATAATAAAATCATAACCAGTAACTCTGTATCTACGCGTAGCTAAAAAAATTAATCCATTTTGATCACGAGTAAACACACTTGTCCAATTCACGACAACCTAATTATATTCCTCGTATGAAAACTTGATACTAGCGTGTTCAATTTAAATTTATAACGTCTTTCTTATTCGTTCTTTCTTAAACAAAAAAATTCTCGCGGAAAGTATAAAATATTTTCTGTTTAACACTTAATTTTACTAAAAAATACAAAATAATTCTACACTTTTTGTACGACACGAGTTCTTGCAAACACTTTTTTCATGATATAACATTGTCTTTGTTGGTATTAATTTAGAATGATAGGAAAATATAAAAAAAAAAACACGCAATTGATAACAGAACTGTTCTTTTTTCAATTTGATTGACGTTTGAACTTTTCAAAATGTAAATCTTATTGATAATTATAAATGGATCGTTCATGCAATTACCAAAAGTAATTACTAAGATATTTGCAATGTAAGCAACATATTATATAGAAAGTATTACTAAAACTCATTAAACAATGATAACAAAACAAAGCGACCTTTAAATTCTCAAGTTTTTCCTCAACATTTCCCCCACGACCGATCCGTTCCGTGTGTCGTTCAGATCATTGAGACCGTAGCGCGTGGATTTCGCAATAACAGCGATAGGTGAGAATGATATTTTTATGTTTATCTCATTTTTATGACTTCAAGTAGGAAGCGAGAGGTGGCGAGCTACATAGACGTTTAATTGAAGGCATAGGGGCGAGGGTGAAACACCCCCTGAAGGCGAAATAATAAAAAAATAAAGCCGAGCCATCCCCGCGAGCGCGGATGCCATGAAAGTGGCACGCCGTGGATAAATGAAGGTTTTTTTGTTTGTGGAATACGCCTAAGCTCCGTCGCTCCACTTTAGCATTGTCGTTTCAATTCTGTGAATGTTAGTTCATTCATAGCCCGTGAGTCATTAAGTGAAGCTCGAGCGTTGTTTTATCCAGAAACCATCGTATAGCACCCGCCGTTTTAATTACTGTTAACGTTAAAACGTCTGTCGCGGTTCGATGGCTGAGGCTTATTAAATCCGGCCACTTGATAATGGAGCACCAACGAAAAAGATATACCATTCCATATTTATTTACGAGTATCTCATCCGATGGAGGGCGAGAATTAAGTCAACAACAAACTTAACAAAAGAGGCCGAGTTCATTTCGTCCGATCGAATTTTGGAAATACGTCGTTATGTCTACCCGACAGAGCCCACAGTCGCGTGCAGTGCTTCGAGGCGAGGGGCGCAGCCTGTCACTTCTGCGATTTAAGTGACAGTTTTATTAATTTCCCATAGTACTCATCCCTATTTTCCACCCTTCTCGGCTACAAACAATGCTGCATTGGCGGCATATGGACGGCAGTGTTTGCGCTAATCTTCACCGAGTAATATAAAATTCAAACGAACCGTGGAATAATGTCTTAAACCAGTAATCGCTTTGTTAATTAACTTCTTATTTATGGAGCGTTATATTACATTAAATCATTGCGACTAAGACGTTCAATCATGTTCCGAGACGGATAAAAAAGTTACGTTCGCATCTTTCGTCTCATTCGTTTTCACTTAATCAATTTCTCAAAAAGTGTAATTCGAGCGATTTCCTTCATCGTGTACATTAATCTTAATAGAATAATGATACGGGCTTTGCATCGTAATAAAGATAGTCGGTATATGGGTGCGTGGTCTGCGAGCGAATGCGTACGGGGCTAACAGATAAGCTGCAGCTTAACGCCAGGACAGCAGCCGATGGCTTATCTCGATTTCAATTATCATGGCGCTTTCATTGGCCCGCCGGTGGGAGGGCGAGGCGTGCGGAGGGCGGTCACGACCCAAGTTATCTCAAATCTCTTCCAAATCGGACTACGCCATTTACGCTTGTGACCACCTTAAACTTTAGTTACGCTGCGTCGTCTAGATGCTAAATAATTGTGGTTTGATGATCACGTAATGTTAATGAACGTGCTTCCATTTACTAAACAGATCAACAAATCTTTTTTGCTATAAAGCTCTGCATTGTTTATTGTTTAATTTGAAATTAATGTTTCCTATTTATTATTCTTGGTAAATTATTATTTTTTTTATTAATAAATAGACATTTCTAATGAGATCGTTTGTCAGCAGATACGGAATGGATTTGAACGGCGCAAGGAGAAAAAATGCCACCCGAGAAACCACAAGCACGCTAAAAGCATGGCTTAATGAGCATAAGAAAAATCCGTACCCGACTAAAGGCGAAAAGATAATGCTAGCTATCATCACGAAGATGACTCTCACACAAGTGTCCACATGGTTCGCTAATGCGCGCCGACGCCTCAAGAAGGAGAATAAGATGACCTGGGAGCCGAGAAACAGGGTTGATGATGATGACAATAATAATGATGATGATGACCACAAAAGTAATGACGGAAAAGATGCTTTGGGTAGGTTTCCCCTTTAGATATATAGTAAACACAATTTTGTTATATTCATTTAATCCTAAGTGTATGAAATATAACAGAATTTTAAGTATAAGATTACATTAATTACATTAACAGCCTGTAAATTTCCCACTGCTGGGTTAAGGCTTCTTCTCCCTTTGAGGAGAAGGTTTGGATCATATTTCACCACACTGCACCAATGCGGATTGGTGGATACACATGTAGCCGGATTTTCATTGAAATTAGACACAGGCAGGATTCCTCACGATGTTTTCCTTCACTGCCGAGCACGAGATGAATTATAAAAACACAAATTAATCACATAAAAATTCAGTGGTGCTTGCTTGGGTTAGAACTCGCAATCATCGGTTAAGATGCACGCGTTCTTACCACTGGGCCATCTCGGCTCAAGTATAAGATGTTATATTTCAATGTTTTTAATTTAAAATATTTTTTATAGATGGAAAAGACTCCGGCACAGGATCCAGTGAGGACGGCGATAGACCTCAGCAAAGGCTAGACCTTTTGGGGCAACGAACAGAATCTGAATGGTCAGAATCACGTGCAGATAGTGGACCGGAATCGCCTGAGCCATACGAAAGACCTATTCACCCAGCATACCAGCATTTACCGTCGCGCGCACCACCTGGAAGTACACCAGCCTCAGCTAAGCCCAGAATATGGTCACTCGCTGACATGGCCAGCAAAGATGGGGAAGCGCCAGCACCACCATCGGCTGCATCTGCTTTCTACCAGTCTGCGGCAGCAGCGGCAGCGGCCCGGCTCGCACACCCCTACAGCCGACCAGAACTATACCGAGGCCTCTATCCGCCGACTCATCCCGCTGACGCGCTACTGGAGTACTCGCGCTCCCTCGCTCTTGCTGCACCCGCGCCTGCTCCCCCCGCTCCCTCCCCGTCCTCGTCCTCGACCTCGTCGCTTGCCGAGCCGCCGCCTCCCTCCCGCGCCTGACCGCCTGCTCTTCGCCCGCCGCTGGCGCACCGACAATAATCACGATCTCGGCCGACGAGCGCCGCAACGGCTTTGACGGCATCACGTCTGTAAATATCGACCTATAAATATAAATATATATATATACATACGTATATACGTGATAATAAATAATTTATGCACCGGTAGAGAAGCTTAGATTTGTGATAGTGGACACGTGAGGTTGACATCTCGCTTACGTCGACGCTGCGCCCGCGCCGACCGACCGACAATACTAGGTGCTATTACGAGTTGGACCTTGCGACACGTTGCGTAGTTATTACTGGAAGTGGTTAAACGAAGTGATTTAATAAAAAAAATAGGTATTAATATGTGTTATGTTTCCTCTAGGTAAACGACACTTTTAGACTATTATTTCATTTGTAGAGTGTAAATTATTATTTTTTTCGAAACGTTCTCCTTATATTTAGTGCCTAATTACGTCCAGTTTATCTCTTGTTTGATAGTTTGGTAAATATCTAACGATTCGAATTTTAATATTTATTGGTAAGAGGTCAGTAGCTGTAACATATTTCGTTTCGTTTAATGTACTATTTTAATATAAGAAATACTGATGGCAGATTGTGAGACATCTGTATAGATTCATTTCTAGTCAGAAGACTATGACCGTCTATGATAAACATATAATTAAAAATGTCATTATAGAAGGAAGCATTTTAATTTATAAGTAATTTTTTAGCTACGAAATCAGTTTTATCTGGCGTATTGAATCTCCTTTGGAACAAATAAATATATGAAAATTTAATTAATAATCCGAAATTGTTTACTATAAATAAATCATTTATTATGATAGTTATTATTGATGATTCGAATTCGCATTTCGTCATCGTTTGAATTTTTCACGAAGCAAAATGTTAGCGGAGTAAAGCAATAGCGAGTATTGTATTGTGAATAAATTTAGATACAGCATCGCACTCAATAAATGTAAGAGATTAATAGCGAGTACTAAAACATTGTAAAAATCTACTTTTAAAACGAATACCGTATAATTGTTCTTATAATATAAATATCAACGAATATTTAAAGTTGTCATAGACCAGTTTGTCCTGAAAAAAAAAAAAAAAATACAATTGACCTTGTATATTTGTAACAAAATATTGTATAGGTATAATCACGGTTTGTTCCCGACACTGTAAAATATGTTTTTTTTTTTTTTTTTCAATAATGTAGAGACTGAAAGTCCAAAATTGAGTCTATAATTTTGTACATACATACGTCACTGTTGTAAGTATATACTGGTAACATAAATATTTAAGAAAAGTAAACGCAATAATTTTTCTGTATTAGCAATCCTTTTGATGTATATAAAAAACGGCGGAAGACGGGAAGAGGTTATAAAACGTATGTCCGCACTTGCACCATAACACTTCAACCGTCACGACATTTGTATAATTAAATCACAAAATAACATACGAAGCTGTACCTCAGTTATTACTGGACATCGTGACACAGTCGCATCGATGTCGCGTCGTGAATTATAATAAGACTTACAGGAATAGGATCATTTAGGATCCACGATTGGTACACCACAATCATTTCAGTGTAAAGATTTGTGCAAAGCACCGAGTTACAATGACTGACGTGCAAGTGTAGACAGCCGTAATGCTCTTAGTGTTGCACGATAATATGGGGTATGATGAAGTTACTTTCCTCTCCGTTACGTATAACAATGATAGTTCTGTGTGTTAGAATAATATCGAGTATTAATCGACGTTTTACGTTTATTTCAATGTTAACTATTATACGAATCCTGATACCTTCGCAAATTAAGTTATTTAGGATATATATTGTTTGTAATTGTATTTTGTTAGCTTCAATGTCTTCAACCGTTCTTCCGAAAGATGTGTGAATAGATGCAATAAAATTTAATACAGAAATAATAACAGATTTTCATTGTCGTCGAACCTCGAACCTCCACATGATATGTTATTAGTTAAGAACAAGGCTGTATCTTGTAATATTAAATCATAAAACAGCTACAACACAAATGTTATTTGATTTCTCAATTTCCATTATTATTAAGTTATTTTAATATACTACATATCTCTAAAATTAAGGCGACAGCGTACTTAATTCATCTCCAGCTAAAACTAATCTTATATCAAAAATCAAAGTTAGTAACTTGTTTGATTAAATAAGATATTCTAAAACGGGCAATCTCAAAAAATTTGAAGACTCAAAGAGCCCAGCTTAGAGTCAATTTCCATTCGCATATACATCAAATAAATTAAATCAATTAAAATAGTTCCAAGTACTGTCGTACAAATAAAATATTGTAAACTCGGACATTATAACAACAGGATGAGGAGTCGCATGGAAATATTAGTAATTACTGCTTGTATCCTTGGTTCTGCCGCTGTAAATCAGTCGTCAATTATATCGTCTAAGTAAATTCCTTGTGCCCAATTAGACATCAAAGTCGGGTTTGCTTCGACTATTTATTATGAGAATACACAAATTTTCCCACTTATAACTAAGCCGACTAACAAATACATATAAATCATAGCTCACCTTTGATGTGACTGTCCGGCTGACGTCAACAGGACTGATATGTCGAGCGTCACTTGCAATATCGCCCAACTCTGTCTGTTGATATAAGAACAAACAAATCGTTTGGATAAATCCTTACTAAAGCTTAATTGACACCAAATCTTATATATAGAAATATCTAGTACTTAATAGAAATATCATCTCCGTAAATTCCATAATTCATATGTCATATATATATATGTATATAAGTTACAATATTATTTACATAAGTTACAAACAAACAATGCTACTTTCCTTATTAATATAATTACATTAAACATATTCGGATGAATGTACCGTGACAAAATATACTTTAATTCGTCGAGACAATATTCATTGAATACACATCAATTCGATCATAAATAATATTTGGTCACGTAGAGCAGATGAAAGGCATTTGTTATATAAATAAACAAATCGTGTGAAACTCGGCCTGTGATAGTGTTGAAGGGCGTGATGGAATTATACTGGAATTCATCAGAACTGCTCAGCCTTCGTCCGTCCTGTTTTAACGATAGTATGATTTTAATGATTGATTTATAAGTTATAAAGAAGGAAAGCGATTATTTACAATTCATTCGAGTATATATTAGATTTATTAATACTACATTGAACTCAAATATATGCATTTTCTCAATAATATCTATACGTTTAATATTAAATTTTCAAGATGGCGACATATGTGAAGAAAAACACAACGCATACTTGCTAAAAGTTAAGTAATTACAATACAGACATTAATGAACTTACGATGTAAATTTAAACATTAACTATAACGTTATCGGTAATGAGAAAACACTAAAGCCGCAAAATGCTACTTTCAATAATGAGATTTAAACTAAAAACTTTAATCCTCGTTTTCCAAAATAACCATTTGGCGCTTTAGCTTTTCTTCCTTTCAGCATACGATATGTAATTACATTTGTAACAAATGAATAACTCTTTTTCACAGTGAATGACTATACTGAATCAAAATTTAGGTATTTGTATGGACAAATAATTATGTCCAGTGATCTTATATGGCTATGTAGTTAGACTAAAGGAATAGTAAACGAGGATTGCGAGCTCAAAGCGGCACCAATGAGGTTTCATGTCGAAAATTTATGTTTATAATTAATCTCCTGATCAGCACTAAACAATAAATTCACCCTGACTATATTTTATCCCAGGAGTGGGACATTTACATACATTTACGGTGGAGTGTATTTTATTCTTGATATTAAATGACAAAACTTCATAAATTATAATATTCTTAGTTACATACAACATATACAGCCTGTAAATTTCCCACTGCTGGGCTAAGACCTCCTCTCCCTTTGAGGAGAAGGTTAGGAGCATATTCCACCACGCTGCTCCAATGCGGGTTGGAGAATTCACACGTGGCACAATTTCGTTGAAATTAAACTTATACATGCAGGTTTCCTCACGATGTTTTCAAAGACAAAGATGAATTATAAACACAAATCAAGAATGCTTGCCTGGGTTTGAACTCGCAATCATCGATTAAGATGTACTTGTTCTAACTACTAGGCCATCTCGACTCTTCTTAGTTACATAGTTAAATAAAATAATAGTAATTTAATGGGCGTTACGTGTCCGCTTCATTAAACGTGTATTTTTATCATTTCTTACACAAATTTACACATGTACCGTACATACATTAATTTGTGATTCTTTCAACTGCTTGTACGCAATGACGGGACACATGGACGAACAATTCATTTCGACTATGGTTATTCACTGACGAAGGCGCGCCCTTCCACGTTAAATTATTAACGGCGTGCATTGGTGTGAGTGACGCTCGTCCTTACAGGATGGCCTACCCGCCCGTGTGTGCGTGACAAGACTAACAGTACAGACAGCAAATACAAATGTAATTATAAAATTAATATTATCTAAACTTATAATTAAAGGTGGAGGGTAAGCCTTCGTGACCGAATAGACCTTTACGAACTTAGTAAAATATGTTTATTATTTCAACTACCGAATCATATTAATCCGAGGCAATGATTCATTTATGAATAAACTAAAAACTATTGTCATGTTTAGAAATGCATTTAAAGTCGCGATACGCCTACAATACAAAATGACAGCATACTATTTTATTATTAATCTTTGCATATTTTTTATACCAAACATATCTCTCTATATCTTTGAAATAAACACAACTCTCTTCGAAGCATATTTAAGAATGCAGTATAAGATTTCATACGTAAATAGATCCAATGATTTCTAAGTAGCTGTTTTCTGTATCGAATATCTTGAAATCTTGTATCTCGGTTTATACAACACGGCTAAAGAACTTACAAGAGCGGTGACTGAGCCGTGGGAAATTATATCTTCGAAAAACAAGCCGATGACTGTTGGTACATTATTTGAGTGTTGGCCGCCATTGATCGAATCCGTGCAATATGAATGAGGCTTCGAAGGCCAATCAGCATTTTTAGATGATGACTCATTCTTACATGTTTAAGTTCTCATTTCAATTACAAACTCTCACACAGCAATCACGTGTCATTGTCACCTCGAGATGCTGGTATTGTTACCACCACTCCGTACCATTCGTCCGTCATTCACTCATAATAAAGCCATCGAACGTTTCATATTAAAAGCAAATCTAACGTCGCTAGTGACTTGAACATTTTATTCATTTGAACGCTGACCGAAACTCAATAAAGGTCGGATTTATTTCTAAAAAAAAGTGTCCGAACGACGTGTTGTGTAAATAGTCCAACATGTTTCTGTAACAAAGAAATCTTAATAGCCGATGACGGGCAAGAGTCAATATCACAATAAAGGACTTGATTGCTCATAATTTCCACAGCACACATGTCGCTGGAGGCTCCTACAGTATCATTCCGACTTTACACGTTCGAAAATTTGTAAGTTATGCTTATGTTTGTGGAATTAGTATAAAATACTGTTATCTATTGCATACTTGCTTACTAAAACGTTGTCTGAACGTCTCGATACGGTCTTTGTTGGGACGATTACGTTGCATTGTGAACTCTATAATTGAATAATATATAGACTGTTTTTCAGTCGATTACCGCGGGAATCCTTGAGTAAGGAATTCCGATTCCGTACCGGCGAATGCTATGCGATCTAAAATATTGGACATCTCCATCTTGAATGGTGTTTTGCTCTTTCTTTTGATGCAAACAATGAGTCGGGACCGTCAGGGGAATGTGTGCATACTTTTAAATATGCTAAAACTTCTCCCACATTAATATCATTTAAAATACAATATATGTAATAAAAATACAAATTGATCAAGTTTTAGTATAATTCGTTTGTAATATATTTTTAGGCAATATACACAGAACAAAAAGTCTACAAAACAGACGTCGATTTTTATCAGTTAGAAAAAAAAATTCGTCGAAAAAAAATGCATGGAATTCATAATTGCTGGACTTCGAATTAATTAATTGCTATTTTTTGTATTATCAACTGGGTTTCTTGCCAGTCGATTTCAATAAAATCCTCATCCCTACACGATGGTAACGCTCAACTATAAAAACACTTGCGAAAATCTTCGCAATAAACATTTCAAGTCGATTGATTTGATTTGAAATCCTGACGAGTATCGTTTGGCCTTAACTTTGCAAAAATCATTCCGGTTATCTAATTGCAAAACATCATATCTAAAGATTGAATTCCAATTGGTAACTACAAAAAGTCTTAAGATATATTTTCAATTATTGATAAATTCTTGAAAAAAATACTTACGATAGACACCGCGAAAAGGAAAATGTGGGCTTGATGACATACGACCTTCTACACTAAACGATTGCTATTCCTTAGTAATTAACACGGTAAACTATTCAGTCTGGATACAGGCAAATAAATAAAAAATCTCTAACATTATATCATATTTATAGTCAAAAGTTGATTCTACTTTCTAAAAAGGAATTGCACAAAGACGTACGAATATCAACCACCGGTGCAAATGTACATATAACAAATTGTGAGGAAGGTCTTGAGCATGAACGTGGATGGATATAGAGGAAGTAGACGACCAATGAAAAGATGGATGGATTGTGTGAAAGATATGGCTGGAAAGAATGTTAAATAATAAATAAATATTGGACAACATCACATACATTACTCTGATCCCAATGTAAGTAGCTAAAGCACTTGTGTTATGTAAAATCAGAAGTAACGACGGTACCACAAACACCCAGACCCGAGACAACATAGAAAACTAATGAACTTTTTCTACATCGACTCGGCCGGGAATCGAACCCGGGACCTCGGATTGGCGTACCCATGAAAACCGGTGTACACACCACTCGACCACGGAGGTCGTCTCTGTTACTTGTGAGATGACGTCAGATAGAGAAGTATGGAAGACGAAGACATGCTGCGCCGACCCAAAGTAAATTAGAATAAAGGCAGGAGGATGATGATGACAGTGTATACTATACTTTATACCTTAAACTAATTTTAACAATTAAATAATAGGTAATAAAGCAAACTAAGTACAAACGAGCAATATAAAATCACCAATGACATATCGAAGCGCATACCTTCATTGTAAAGCCATTTAATTTTGTCGACATGTCCTAATAATTAGATAGTATTTTTTATGATCTAGTTGGATAGATTGGCAAACGCTGTACGAAATGTAAACTATTCCTTACATCGAGAATGCGCTACCAGCCTTGAGAACTATGTTATGTCCCCTGTGCCTGTACGTCCTCTGGCTTACTGAGCATTTAAACGGAGAAACAATGATACTTTTTATTGTTGTTTATCGAAAGCATATCCGATGAGTGGGATGCTTGGGTACCACCAACACGTGTTTATAAGTATCTATATATTACAAATTGATTTTCCTTTTTACATAAAATACGTAGGGATAATTCTATATTTTTTTAAAACTCATCGCAGAACATTTTTTTTTACATTAGCAGCCTGTCTTCCTTTGAGGAGAAGGTTTGGAGCATATTCCATCACGCTGCTCCAATGCGGATTGATTGAAAACACATGTGGCAGAATTTCGTTGAAATTAGACACATGCAGGTTTCCTCACGATGTTTTCCTTCACCGCCGAGCACGAGATGAATTATAAACACAAATTAAGCACATGAAAATTATGTGTGTAAGTGGTGCCTGCCTTTGAACTCCGGGCTCCGGAGAACACGATTGCAGAATAACAGAATTGAATAAAGTATATTATACTGACTTCTTGACAAGTAGTTATAATATTTAAAGGACACACGAATCAAAACAGCATATCACTTTAAGTCTCGTCTCAATATTTCAAGAGTAAGGCGCATCTTTCTCAGAACATCTTCCAAGGTCACTCATACCACAACTGGTCTTCGTCTAAGAAAGAAAATACATATTTAAGTCAAAGCACGAGGTATTCAAGATCACGTCACTCGTAAGCGCACGTAGATTTATATCACTTTTATATTGTTATTTATATAATTTATTTATTACAAATGCAGCTGTATTAATATATCAAAACATATTGATAAGATGATAATGTCCTTTTAATACAATAGATAAATAAATTAGAGATTAAACTTTGTATAAACATACATTTTATAATCGTATTTTGTTCGTGTCTGCGTCGTGATTCGCTAAGGTTGGCAAAAACGTTGCAACTATTATGAACATGCATAATTTAAATTGTACGTCTGTGCCTACGTGGTTATCGTATTAGTGAAACCAAGCATACCTGAAAAATAAATAATAATAAAATAAAATAATGTTTTTTTTTTATTAAAAAATAAATGTATACATTTTTAGGGTTGTAGTCGTAATAAAGGGAGATTTTTATTTAAATATTAAATTATTTTAATCTTAAAGTTCATACATAAATATACAATTTAGATTTTGCATTTTACTGTGACGTCATTTGAGCCGTTTGTTATTCGTAAACAAAAAAAAAAGACGAAATACGATTTTATAGCCTGCTATATGAGTAACGACATCTCCAATAATATTATATTTATATATAAAAAACTATATTTACAAACGGTCACGACGTACCATTACACGCCATTACTTTTACATCCCAACCTCAATTATATTTTACTCAAAACTACTTTTGATGAAGAAAATTGGTCAAAAGTGTTTTTGATATGTTAGGTAGCGTACTAACTACTCGTAATTATACATACATAATTCATAGCAGTATACACAGACACACACACGGTACACACGGACACACGGACATGTAATACCCAATTTCAAGACGACATGCTTACAGAAATAAAACTAACCTAATCTATTTCACGCAACTCGATTTAGGTTCATCGCTAGCTTGAGATCCAATGAAGTGGTTGTAATCTACTAAATTGTCATGTATGATAAGGTAAAAAGAGCAAGCTTAGTTTAAACGCACGAAAACGAATTATTGAGGCCATTATTCGTACGCTTGGCTTTTGAGGATTGAGAACCAAAGTTTTTAATGATCTTCTACTTTAAAATTCTATCCATCTATGTTGTGATGCAAAAAAAGTTAAAACAGAAATGATCTAACTAAGAAGGAAAGATAGAAAGTTTTTTTTAGAACAAAAGATTGATTATAAAATAGAGGATACATTTTTTTGATTGGAAATTTGAGTCAGATTTCATTATTAGAAAAAAATCATTGAAGGGAAGTTTTCAGTTTTTTTTTTTTACATAAAATATTTAATTCAAACGTTTATTTAATTTGACTTATTACGATGCGGCTCAATCAAAACTTAAGATTGAATATTTACCTAATTCCAACCGATCGAATAAAGATAAATTGCTGTCGCAGATGACAAAATAATCTTAATTAAAACATAATTAAGATAGAATTGTAAATATATATTTAATATATGTAAACCTATTTCAGAAATGTAACTCATTCTATGGATCGTTAAAAATTGCCTTTCATCGAATTATTATTATGAATAGATCGTGTACATTAACAATAACTCGTAAAGATACACCAAATACATACAATTTCAATAAAGTCATTAATTAATGAATCACAATTAATGCGTCGTCCGTTTGGTTTTATGTTGTTGTGTCTTTTACAACGCTCACCGAGCTTCCTACCACGCTGTACCGGATATTACTAGTAATATCTAAACCAATCTGGATTTTAATAATATAATAAATTTTATTTTTCAATGATTGATTTGGTTTCATTGGAAATGGTAAGTCAGCCTATGCACAGACATTAACGGCTTAGAAAATTTTAATTTTAATTTCTTATTTATCAATGCGCCACCAACCGTCACAATCGAAATATTACGTCCCTTATGCGTAGTTACACTGGCTCACTCATCCTTCAAACCGACACCGCAACGATGGACGGTACCTAACCAGACGGGCTTGCACAAAATCCTACCACCAAGTAAAATATAATAAACATTTTATTTAAATACAGTTAGTTACCTACGTTATAATATTAATTCTACGAATAATAAACAACTATATCTAAATAACATTCTCTAATAGAACTAGTATTTGAGGTGTTGTGGTGGTTGTGACATTTGGTTTTAAATATGAAAAAATATTTTATTTATCGTTTAAAGACTGTACAGCTTATATTAACGGCATCGAAATCGTATGAACAAAATATATCTTGTAATAATCGGAATATCCGAAGCAGCCTCAGCCCTGTCCCTCCCACCCAATTCTACTGGGCATCTGAATGATGGCTTGTATTATTTTTTGCGGACATACCATGTCATCGGAACGATTGTAGTCGGTTCCCTATGATTTATCGACGTCCATATTACAAATACGACACAATATTATGCGACTCTTTATTTCTTCTTTAAGCCATATTAGTATTCCGAAAACAATCCTGACCAGAGTTCGTTTTGTCATTCCGACTAAATGTTATTTTGTTTGAATTTCAAATTCAAATATACATTTGTTGGTGTTTTTTTTTTTGATCCATAATGCAATTAATTCCGGGCTTCAATCAGCGGTGATGCGGACTGGCGTATTCAGAACTCTCATGAATTAATAATGTTGCATTATGTTTTGTTACAGGCTCGAAGCGAGCGACGTCTTAATTTGTACATTATAATTAAAACAATTAGGAGCGGCAACGCTTCATTAAGCTGTATCTTGTATCGATTATATTTTTTCGATATCGATAGCATTATTAAAAATCTTAAAACTCGTCAGTCGATGGCAGTGTGGCTTTTCGTGATGCAGTTAAAATTTTGGACATGCATCTAATTGATTCACATTACTGGTATTAATGTCACAACTAAAAAAACGACCGAGACATCACGGGGTCCGTCATTTTATGATCACACGTATATGCTCCAATAAAATTCATAAAACAGAAGTATTTAATAATTCTGTTTGGAGAAATATAATCAAATGTGCTAAAAGCTTTAATCGTACAAAAATTGTACCTACTGGATTTATCAAAATAAAGCAAAAATATCGAATGCGGTTTCAAGCTTATTAAGTGCAAGTATTTGATGCTGGAAAAAATCTAATAATTAAATACTGATGTAAACAAAAAACTTAAATCAAATAAAAAACCTCTGATCTAATCAATGATGAATAATTTCATACGCAATCTCTTCCATACATTCATAGAATGGGACGGCAATCAGACATGTCTGAAAAGAGATCTGATGAAGAATAACGTGCTCTCGGAGACACATTAGCCCATTGAACTATTCAATAGTCCGATCAATACACACACATACACAGATAGCAGAATGCGCCACATCAAACTTTCCTTGTGGTCTTTCCCTTTAAGCATAACACAAGTTGAATCAAGAACACCAACTCAATGGATTTGAACCCACGACTTTCGCTCAATATCCACATTGCCAGAAGACTAAGTTAGTAGTGTCAAGCTATTATTAATAAAACGCACGCACAAGTAACGCGATAATTGAATAATATCATGAGAATCCTAACAAGTCACTGCGACAAATCTTTTTTAGCACGCATGGGATTTAATTGGCCGATCCTCATACCAGTTTATGGGTTGAGTCTGCTTTATAGTCTTCGGTCAAGCGGCTATTCAGCGCAGCGGCGATTGCAACCAATCACTTTATCCAGAGTGCGGGAACCTGATTTCAAAAGCTTTGGGCTTTCCGTGACTTAGAATTGGTATTGCGTAGGAAATTTTGACAATTTGGGTTACTTTTTTACTCATCTTATTGATAGAACGCTTCTTTGATTGTAATAATACAATAGCAATATGCAGGAAAAGAGTATAT
This sequence comes from Vanessa tameamea, assembly GCF_037043105.1. Taxonomy (NCBI): domain Eukaryota; kingdom Metazoa; phylum Arthropoda; class Insecta; order Lepidoptera; family Nymphalidae; genus Vanessa; species Vanessa tameamea. Next base: position 949,499 of record NC_087341.1, on the reverse strand, counting down.
TCGTAATTTGTATTTGAATAATAATAACATATATTTATACTTACATAAACATAAACATAATCAGCCTGTAAATTTCCCACTGCTGGGCTAAGGTCTCCTCTCCCGTTGAGGAGAAGGTATGGAGCATATTCCACCACGCTGCTCCAATGCGGGTTGGTGGAATACACATGTGGCAGAATTTCGTTGAAATTAGACACATGCAGGTTTCCTCACGATGTTTTCCTTCACCGCCGAGCACGAGATGAATTATAAACAAATTAAGCACATGTAAATTCAGTGGTGCCTGCCTGGGTTTGAACCCGAAATCATCGGTTAAGATGCACGCGTTCTAACCACTGGGTCATCTCGGCTCTACTTAGTTATATATATAGACTCATGAACAAAGATTATATTACTAATAAAAATAAAAAAACATGGTAAACATCCCGTTTTAAATACTCCTAGTAATAAAAATAACCATGTTAATTTAAAATCTTATAAAGAATATATTATTATTAATTCTTAAAAATAAAATCTTCTAAGTTTCAAAGCGTGTAATTGCGAAATAATTATAACTGAGGAAAAATTCAATGTATATAATAAATATATATCTATTTGAATATTCTTACTTAACGTTATGACTCAATATAACATTAGTATCAAAAATATAACTAACACAATTATCAACTTCTGTATTAATAAAAAAGCCTTTTGCTTCTCACAAATTCAATTATAGTATTAAGCTAAACGTAATCTTTATTCCACATCTTATTTATATATAATTACTTAATATTTTTTCTAGGTTAAAGCTGTTTCCAGATTTTCGTCGATACGAAGGCAAGCAGGTCAGCCCAGATATTAATTGCCCCAAGACACAATCGATGATATGGTCACTGCACATCGGTCGTTGACTGAATACGTTCACTGGAAAACATTTTAAAATTGGCTTAGGTGATCCTATCTATGTAGATAGCTTATATTGTTTAATCTGAGCTTTACTTGATAGCGCTTCGTGCTATCCCTTCTTGGTAGGTGCCATTTACCTTTCTCATATACTACCGCCAAACAGCAATACTGTTGTGTTCCGATTTAAAGCTCGAGTAAGCCAGTGTAACTTCAGGCAGTAGGTACATTGCGTCTTTGTTCTTAATATTGGTAGCCCATTTTCCAAGTAAGATTGAAATGGATATTACTTACAGTGAAAATGGTGATAACTTACCGAGGTTTGATTGGACTGGATCTTAGTTCCATCGTAAATTAATAATATATATACTGAGTGGTAAAACTAAACTATATCTATGTAAGTGTTTTCTCTGTGTTTATTAAATGGTAAAAGTACACAAATAAAACTGGTGTTCAAATCAACTGCGCTACACATTGGGAACAAACGAATTTGAAATAGGCTAAAGAATAACAAAAATATGATATCTAAAATCAATTACGACGGAAGCGAGAATAACTCTTGACCAACCCTGACGCCACTGGAATAAAAATATGATGAACTTTTCCATTTATTTTCAAGCTCGAATAGGATATAACAGAAAACGTTAATGCAATATACCGCGAGCTAAATCACTTGAGTAGGTCAAGAGATAATTGTGAGCCTAGAAACCTTTTAAATCTAGGTTCAGTTTTAAGATAGGCTTAAAAAATAATATTGAAGCCGAGAAATAATATACTTTCAGAACCAGATATAAATAAATAAATATTGGACAATATCACACACATTACTCTGATCCCAATGTAAGTGTAAGGTGTAAGCACTTGTGTTATGGAAAATCAGAAGTAACCCAAGACAATATAGAAAACTTATAAACTTTTTCTACATAGACTCGGCCGGGAATCGAACCCGGGACCTCGGACCTGGCGTACCCATGAAAACCGGCGTACACAACTCGACCACGGAGGTCGTCAATATAACAACAGCGACTCTGTCCGTAGTAGTACTATATTAAGATGAAGCAATAATAACACTAAGCGTGTTCCACACTTGGTGATCGTATATTTTTGCATCAAATATTCAACCGCGAAATTGCATTGCATTAATATGAGCAGGTCATTGTACCTACAGTCACAAGGGACTTAACATCTTAATTCCACAGGGTTAACGGCACATTAGCGTTGTAAGGAATGGTTAATAAAACAGCGCCAATGTATATGGGCGGTGGTGGTGGTATCGGCCTATTCGTCTGCCGACCTATATGATAAAAAAATGAATCTATACAGAATCCGTTAATCAAAAATTGTTACATGGAAATCGTAATAATTTAGCCTCCACATCACTTTTGCTTATATCACTATTGTGTTAAATCCAGGGTGATGAGACTGTGTATGAAACTGTAGCGTACAAATATGTGTTCACACACAAGTGAAAGCCGTTACTATAGCTCACGTTATCAGAAGTAGTATAATTTTGAGCTAGATTACATTCCTAAGCATGTGTACACGGCTCGCTCATAACAATTATATTAATACAGTCAGGTGCTTTTAATGTAATAATAAAAAATAAAAAAATAATAATAATGTTATATGTATATATATAATAAATTCTAGACCAATGGGAAGTAAATCTGACCCGACAGGAAGCGATTATACAAGTATACAAGACCACCTTCAGTTGTTCGGTAAGTGCCACGGAAACTCAATTTTCACAGACCGTGTCAATTGATATACATTTACAATATAGAAAATATTAATTCATACTCCACCCATACTATATGATATATGTCTTAAATTACGAATTCGTAGATTTAGATCTTATAATCTAGTGCTACTACACGCATGTCCTTTTAACCTGTGACCTTCGGTGAAGGTTCTCATACTCCACGAACAAAACCAATCCGGCTTGTATTTAAAACGTATAATTAGTATTGAAACAATTTCGGTATTAAAGGAACTTCTAAGTTTTATATAGATGGATCAGACGAAGCTTTTACTCTTATCCAGGAAGCTGCCAAAGGTTTAATGGCGCAATAGATCATAGATTTCGAATACAAACAGCTAAGATCAGCTAGATTAGCCCGGCACGGCAGCTGTCCGTTCTCACGGACTCAGTAATTTTTCGGTATTGACAGTGCAAAGTTTCTCGTTAATATGCAAATTGAGATTCATCTGCGAGCCCGCAATTTAGGGTCACTTTCGTATAAGCGAACTGTGAAATGAAAATTCACTTCACGCCCTGGTTGCTGGCACCCGTTCGCAAATTTTATACGTTGATATATCTCGTTTATCGCCGCGTTCATACATTATAATGTTATTAGCGAACAAAATAAACGTAAAGAGTTCTTTTATTATGTGTTAGCGCGCTTAGTTAACTCGAGTGCGCCGTAAAGAAACACATTAAGTGTTTTATTGTTGAAATTATTAAGATAACAAATATTTTTAGTTAAATTTTTATGAATTCGAAATAGGTACACAGTCGTAAAAGTGATATTTTAATTTTAATTAGACAATAGATCCGCTGACGTTCGCCTCTCTCTTTTAAATTATATGAAATGTTTAATGTAAATTTTAGGGTCCCGTAATAAAAATGCTAATAGCATTACGTGTAGGAAGTATTCCTCCTTCATTCCGTCGAGCAGTTTTACTTGAAAGCTACACCAGAACGACTTGTAGTCCGAGGAATTGTTGAACTCGCTTATATCCCAAATAATTTCAACGAAATACAAACATTTGCACAATTCTGCATTGTTTACCTGTTTAGCTTACCAATCAGGACTTTTATTATTCCAGATATTTCATTTACCAGTAAAAAACATTTGCAAGCAACTGACAGATAACATGTATTTAATTTTATTCCGAATGGTTCTTGATGGCTTAACATCATTTTAACATAAAAGATGGGTGTTTCACGTGAAATGGCGAGTCATTTAGCGCTTATAGTCAAATGTCAGACTTATACGTATTTATAGGCTTATCGAATGAATTAAACTACTAAACGAACGCGGTGCCGGTCGCGTCGCACTCACAACATAACGTTCGATGCGATAGAACTAAAACATTAAAGTAAACTTGAAACTTATATTAAAGAAAAGTTTTTATGAAGTCTCAAATTTTAATGTATATATTTAACGTTCCTGCTGCGACAACATTTGCTTCGCTTGCTGTTTCGTTTCAGTAACGCGTGCCTACTGAGTTGCATACTTTATTCTTCTTCTAAACGAATACGTTTCAGAAATGCAATAATGCTAAATTAAAACCATTCAACGTACAAATGTCGGATCCGTATTTAATTTTAGGTGTAGATAATATATACATTATACATATTAGTAATATACCGTTAAACGTGTAATTAACTCAGTAACAACGAAGTTATAAAAGGTGCCATGCCAGCTTATAAGTTCATATGAACTTAATTTACTTTGCTTATAATAGTAGAAAAATCGTTATTAAATTTTCATGTATGGGGAGTTTGTATTCTCAACTCGTACTTTTGTTTCTTTTCGAGTACCTTTTATTAATATGTAATTGTAAAGCGATTTCATTTTGACGGCTCACGGAAAAGGCGAAGAAATACATTGAGAATTTGTATAAATGCTAAAAGATATGTCATAAACTAAAAGCAGATAATATAATATCAGCAGTTACATTGAAAAACTATTTAATTTCTAAATATTAATATCGAGTGTAATTTGCAACGCAAATTTTGAGACCCTTCTTCATTTGTAGTTGATCTCTAGTGTCCATGAAATAAAAAATGTAACAATTTTTTTAAAATTATTTATTCAATAAAAATTAAACGTCATACCTAGCCAATAGAGTTCGTTTTTTTTTTTAGAAACATCCGAGTACTTACTTTGTTCTAGGCTCATAGACATATCACAGACAGACAGACAATATTATATCATCGCCAATGCACCACTAACTTTGGGAGTTAAGATGCTATATACCTTGGGCTTGTCGCGTCAACCGGAACACAACGATACTAAGTATTGCTGTTTGGTGGTAGAATATCCGATGAGTGGCTGTTCCTACCCAGACGGGCTTCCATCCTACGAAGGTCTTAACCGTTTTTTTGTTATCTAATAATACTTTTAATTAATCAATATAAAATGTAATAGTCACCAAACGTTTTTTTCACTCTTAACAAATTTTAATATTATCTCAGCCCTTAAAGTAAACCCGAGTATATTGCCCCGCAAAGTTAATTACTCAATGAAGTCGAGCAGCGTGCGTAATAATCATTTAACATTAATTTTGAAAATCACACGTAAGACATTCCATCTATCAAAGTTTTCCGTAACTAAAGGCTTGCGTCGGAGAAATAGCGCCGGTTCGTAAGCGGTAACAACAGCGAGAGAGATGGCATTTTTAATTTATTTGAATGAATAATAAACATAATACGGTATGTACCAAAAAGACAAATAAAAACAACGTTACGCATTAGAGCTGTAAAAATGGCTTATTGCTAAATAGTAATTTCTTCCAGGTATACACTCGTATGCATATAGTATAAGAGATACATACTATTAATACAAGAATTGAAATAATATTAATACATAAAAAACTTTCTAGGCAATGATATATATACACAAGTAATATAAAACCGGTAAATATATTCAACAAATTTAAATGTTTTTTTTTTTAAGATTTAATTAATGCATATATCTTATTATTCGTTAAAATAATACTTTTTGGATAGAGTTTTAGGCTCGGATTTTAACACAGGATTAAACAACAATTGTAAATATGAATATAATTGTAAATATGGTCATCTTAAAGAGCACCTGTGGGAGTTTGCTGCCGTTTCTTCTCGCTGGAGGCGGCTTTCCGAAACGGTGGTAGAGTTTATTGACGATTCAATTAGACCTTACTTGATACAAAATAAACAAAGACAAAAAATATTGTGAAATATACAAATTAAGAGATAAGTAAAACTAATTATTATATTATTTTGATATAATTAATTTTACCCTACTTTTGTACCGGTCGGTTGTAGGGCTCAGTGCAAGCCCGTAGTGGATAGGTACCACCCACTCATCAGATATTCTACCGCCAAACAGCACTACTCAGTATTATTGTGTTCCAGTTTGAAAGGTGAATGAGTCAGGGTAACTACTGTCATGTCTATGTCCCTTACATAACCTCTTATTTCCCAAGGTTGGTGCCTTATTGGCGATGTAAGCAATACCTAATATATCTTACAGCGGCCTTTGGGCAGCGGTGACCACTTACCATCAAATTACGACAAAGTATTATTAGACATACTTAAAATAATGAAACACGTACCAAAAATAAAAATCACTATCGAGTTACTCGGTATAACTCGGTATAACCGCTCAAAAAAAAAGTATATTTAATCATAATTATAATTTATTTAAATGATACTGATTGATACTAAACATTTATAAATAAAAGCTCTTTGAATATTATCGGGAGCGGTCGCTCCAAATATGCTACAAGGCGCTCTTCTATAATCTACTACTAATCAAGCATGCAGCTCATAATGGAAGCTAGAAGATGTCAGAATACAATTCTTAAAATATTCTGTGTCGCTGTGTCTTATTAGAATATTTAACACAGTTCATATTTGTGCCATGTCTAAATTGAACGCTCCATAAATGTCGTTATTGCAAGTCATTAGCCAATTGAATATATACACTGTAAAATAAATATTAAATCTGTGTCAAAAAATCCACCACTTTAAATTACTTATACTTAAAATAACATTGTCAATGTCATAGTTTGATATCAAATATTTAATTACAACGAAACTTTGAAACTAACTTAGTAAATAACATAATTAGCACATAGATAAATATTTAATATGGTCGTGGAAATAATTATTATCTACAAAAATCAGCGAAATTAACTTCAAGTTTCTTAATTACGCGAAACTAATACTTCATACAAAAGTGCCTGGAACGAATGCTCGGCCTTATTTAATCACACTCAACGCTGTATGACCATGGTGACCATATGTACTAACTTCTGTATGAATGTCCTGATTTTTAATCTAAATAGTGATCATACAATCTCTGATATTATTATATTATCTTAGATAATATACAAGTCTGATATGAATAAAAACAGGCTAGGAGTCATAAATACTCGCTCTAAATGGGATGAATGTACTTGGTACAGCTTTGTGCAAGGTCGTCTGGGTAGATACTCATCGTGTATTCTAGCACAAAATAGCAATATTCAGTATGATTGTTTTCCGGTTTAAAGTGTCGATGAGCCTGAATAACTTAATAATAATAACATCTTTGTTCCCATGGTTAGTATTAATAATAATACCCAGGCACATTGGTGTCGCAAGTATTGGTCAATATTTCTTACGGTCCAATGCCTACGGGTGACGATGACTTACCATCAGGTGCCCATTTGATCATTTTTTAGCTTAAAAATAAATTAGATGATACCTTCCTCGATATTTTTTTATGTATAAAGATATAAATTTACAATGAAATGTACCTAATTTAACGTTAGTCCTGTCCTGATTTATACTTCGAAAATGTGGCCAATGTATATATGAATGGAGTAAATGTTTATAGTAATGAGGCAAGTCGCGGGCTACACTCATATTCGTATATTTCATAAATCAGTCACGAGGTTCGTATATCACGTTTTTATATTTGTTTATTGTACTTTTTCTTTCCGTTAATAACTTTTCCGTTCGCTAAAAATTTAAGTAATGAGATGTTAGAAATGTACAATTAAGCTAAGCCGGGATAATTGGTCAGAACACGGAAATCTTAAAGGAAGGTCGCAGGTTCATATCCGGGCAAGAACCACTGAATTACCAATTGTACTTATAATTCAATTGGTGGTTGGTGGTGAAGAAAGACGTCTTGATGAAATTTACATATTATCAGAAAAAAAAAGCCTAAGGTCATTTAAAGGTGTCTTTTAAGTAAAACGAATCTTTCTTGTAATGTAATCGTAAACTTTATCTAAGAAAATTGAATAATTAGTATATATTCTCATATTTATCGATCTATTTACTCACAAAGGTGCGCAACTCTACGTTAAATCATAATCAAAGTATGAGTGAATGTATATAGTACGTACTATAGACATAGACATTCAAATAAATTTAAGAAAAATAATCTAATTTGTATTTTTTTGCTGTCCTTACTCTTAGACGTCACACGCATACTTATACATAAATATGTTACTTAACATACAACTAATAATATGATACTTAATGTTACTTAATAGAAAAATACAAATTAGATTATTTTTCTTAAATTTATTTTATTTAATAGAGAGACACACCTTCATTATGTATAAAATATAATATTTTTAAGGAATTTATCTTGATAGATAGATGTATATATGTCAATAGAAAGCAATTTATAATGTCTTCTTAATCAAATCAATAAATTTTATTACGAAACAACAAAATTTTGATTGATAATTGATTTTAATTGTCATGACACTACTTGTTCACACAGGCAGATAAAGTCGCACGTGGAAACTAGTGCACATCGTATTTCAATAACAGGAAATTAAATTACATTATTATATGCAAATAATAAAATAAAAAACACAACGTCTAACCAACGAGGAACATCACTATATATTCTCATAGAGTACTCTGAAAATATAAAATTAAAATCACATTCAAAATAGATTTTTCGAATTCCACTTAAATGTTTAAAATCAAACAAACGCACAATTAAGACAACAAACAACCGAAACGAAACAAACCACCCTATATATTAAGATCATTAGATGTTTAAGCTCAGGCGACAGCTCTATAAATACACCAGCTTATACGCTGACGTTGCGGTGTATAAAAATTGTATTTATTTTAAGTAACGAGCCACGGAATGTACTTTGGGAGTTAACTTAACATCTGTTTATTTACAAATTTAATTAATGAAACGATATTTTGAAATAAGACGAACATCACTTATCACTAACCGATTATTTTTTATATCACTGTAATTTATATCACTTTTATTACTAACTACGAAAGTATGTTACACCGATTTCAGTACTGCTTTGCCCCCGTAAGTCTAACATTTGATATCTATAACATTTCTCGGTAAATGGACTATGTATATGAAACGCAAAAATATTTCAATGTCCTGATTTAAACCCATTCAAATCAATACTCATCAGCTAGTTATATTGTATAAGCTGAGTAAAATATAATGTTAAAATTCTTGGGTATATATAAATTTTGCTTACAAATTATTTATATATTCTTTTTGTTGTTTTAATTATCAACTAATAGTCGATGAAAAGCAATCATCCCTTCGAGTATAGAAACGTCGCTAGAGTGCACGATGCTCCTAATTTGGCAACAGTTAAAACCTACCAGGACGCACTAAACGCGCTCGATGCGATCCCCGATGACAAACATAATCTTTAAGACGAGTCGACTCGACACTGATGTTGTTCTCAGAAACTGAGATTTATTTTTACTCAAAGATCTAAATACTAAGGTGAAAGATATCTCATTTGTTCCGTAGAACGTTAAATCTTTCGACGGGTCGTGTAATCGTTGAAGTTATGTCGAAAAATTTGCCGCTTACCATTTGATATTCGCATCAAAGAAATAATAATAAGTATATCCGACGTACGATGAAATTAACACATCTGTATATGAAGCTTACGAGTTTCAACGCTCCAATAATTCGTTTGAGTTTAATTATGTGATTAAGATTCAAATCATTTTTGAAATCTTTTTGATCCTGATAAGCAACCGCCTAATGAACTGCGTTTGATGTAAGTGGAGTTACCTACATCGTTTGACACCCGGTTTATATTCATGTTATGGTCTTTAGATCGAATGACGTTCACGCCGGTCCAGACTACGCAACTGCGAAAGTGATGTGGATGGTCCAATGAAACTGTCATTCGATCATCATCCCAATGGGCCACCTCATCATAACCGCCCATAGACATTGGCGCTTTAATAAACAGTAACCATTCCTTACAGCGCCAATGCGCCACCAACGTTGGGAATTAAGATTTTATGACCCTATGACTCTAGTTTACACTGGCTCACTAACACATCAAACCGGCATACAACAATAGTAAGTATTGATGTTTGGTGGTGGTACCTATACCGATGAGCGTGTACAAAGTCCTGCCACCAAGAAATATCTAAGAATTATCAAGCGCAGCACATCCGCTCTACGTGGTTTATGAGGCTCTTAGAGCGGAATTCCTAAAAAAGGCTACCACTGAGAACTTCTCTATAGACACAAACATCAGTATATCAGGAACTGTCAGCTTATATAGACATATTAGGAAAGACAGAATTACGAAGCTCTTCAAACAATCCTACATGTCTGAAAATACACATGATAAAAAAAGAACAAAATATATCATTTCAAACAACATAACATTTAACAAAAAAATAATGAAAATACTTTTGAAATTTGTTAATAAATATTGTAAACATTTATTCGACAAAGTACAGAAACCATATTCCATATAAGGCAACGTAACTAGCTTTCCTAGTAGATGCACATTTACTTCAGCGGCAGAATTCCACAGGCCACGTCATTATCAGGTTACATGTCATTTTATCAACAACAATCACAGAAATGTTAAGACTCCTTGGTACCATCGACCACTTAGACTGGACCACAATTCCGTGAAGCCATTCTGCTAAAAGATGTAACAAAAACTTCATCCTCATTATCAAAAAGTGATAAGCGACACTGACAATAACAACTCTAATATCCAAAGCATACGCATTAGGATGTCGAGCATCGAGCGTTTCTTACAAAACTGGACTGGACGAACATGAGAATCTGAAACAAAACGCCCCCAACGAAACAGTAATACAAACTAGTATATAAAAAAAAACTAGTTAATCAATGATTGTTACCTCCGCTCGCTTAGCTGTACAAATAAAGATTAACTTTTTTTATTAAAACAATCTGCTTCCTTAATAACATTTTATACATTATATTTAATACACAGCGCTAATTAAGAGCAAGTTCTTTATTACGTTGAGAGAAATACTTGTGACGTTAATCGCCATTGTCTCTTTTATTAGGGTTCTGTAAGATTTTGATGTGCGTTTTTTTTATTACCACATTTATGATAGCTTCGTTCGAGCTTATCTTCAAAGTACTACTTTTGGTTTAGACAATAATGATGTACTGTACGCGTATGACATTTGTTGTCGAGAGGTGGACATTTGGTCACAACAGAATACGCAGACTATATTATCTCTAGTAATTATACATAACATACATAAACAGCCTGTAAATTTCCCACTGCTGGGCTAAGGCCTCCTCTCCCTTTGAGGAGAAGGTATGGAGCATATTCCACCACGCTGCTCCAATGCGGGTTGGTGGAATACACATGTGGCAGAATTTCGTTGAAATTAGACACATGCAGGTTTCCTCACGATGTTTTCCTTCACCGCCGAGCACGAGATGAATTATAAACACAAATTAAGCACATGAAAATTCAGTGGTGCCTGCCTGGGTTTGAACCCGAAATCATCGGTTAAGATGCACGCGTTCTAACCACTGGGCCATCTCGGCTCTCTAGTAATTATACCACTAAATTGATCTGTTTTTTTATATAGTTAGATAGAAGACCATATGGCTTACCTGATGTCCGAGTGTCCCTCATTAATACAGTAACTGACAAGTAAATAAGATATTTATACACCGACAAATGTCGTCAACAAGATGTAACATATTACATGTACATGTAATCTGTTATTACAATGGCTCATTCATACTTTAACTGGTAGATAGCAGCATGCTAGCTTTAGAATAAATTCAACGTATCCCCTATATAAGTGTGAAATCCTACCGCAGGTAACAACATTGTTTTCCAATCATATATACAATAAGTTATATGACATTTAAGGGTTAACAATAAATTCGTAATTAAAATATTAAGGTTATGATTAGGTTTAATATCGTTTTATGAAGTTTGTTTGGAATCAACCCCATTTGTTCTTAAGATGTTATACACGCTATCTAAGTTAAGGTTTATTTATTCGATAGAAGAATGAAAGAAAGCCTTAGAGAGAGATAAAAAAGGTACGGATGCCGATGTGTCTCAGCTAGAAACAAATTTTCGACAATCAATAAAAAATGATAATGTTTCTATGTTGAATAATGATTATAACTTTTGAATTGTTGTAAAAATCACAAATTGGTTTTTATATTTTGTATCTTCACTGTGACTGATCAAAAGCACTTAGTTCATTTAGAGATATAAAACACATTGTTTTATATCATCTCGAGTATAAACAACCCCACAAACATGTTCAGGTCATTAAAAAATTATTGATATGTCGAGTATTTCGTTTACATGACGCTACAATTACGGTGACCACCGGACCGCGTCGCTGACAAGACGAAGCACAGTCCACGAGACAGGTCTTACACCGGAAACATAATGATTTCACAGGCCTCAGATATTTACAGAGATATATATGTACCTACAATATTATACATGTATTATTACATATAATAAAATGTAATGATACCGTGTTTTAACAAAAAAAAATATGTTCTATGATTTAAAATATAATATAACCTTTCTTTTATAAAATTATTAATAGGTAACAACTGAATTGTGTTTAACGAAACGTGTCATAGCGACACAGCTAGCCGGAGGGAGCAGAATGCTGGACCAACGGTTCTACTTGCTTTCCTAGGGACGATGTTGACATGGTAAATGTACAAAGTAGTGACAGAAAAACGCATTAAAATGTATTGACGCGACGCGACGCGACCTAAGAAATTGATTTGTTTCGTTTACGAAAAAGAGCGCTATTAAATAAAGTCTACGCTAATGTAATCACAAATTTCTAATATGTACACCGCTTATAAAAAAATATTTCTAATAAATATAAAAGTCACTTTTTGCAACAGTATTCTTGTTCAAAACAAAATTTGTCTGAATAAATATATATTTTAAATTTATTATTGATATCTCTCTGACTCCATATATCCCCACAAGGAGCAGCCACCTGCATACATTACATTACAGCACACATAAGTATTCAAAAACACATAAGCCCTCTAAGTTCCCTTACTCGAATCATCGTATGGTCCGAAGCGACAGCAATCTGACCTATCAAAGAGGGTTTAGGTGCAGGACAACGTATTTTCCAAGGCTCGAAGAATCACACCAATATTCACAATTCCTATAGAAATATTATTTACCTAAACTGGGATTCCAAACAGTGATCTACACCCGAACAAGCTGTCTTCTACACCAACGAGGCAAATAAACATTGTTATGATTTTTCGGACTCGAAGCAAAGCGTGGCGTGAAACCCAAGTGTCCTCGCGCCAAGACAGTCGAGCTAACGGAGGAACGCCAGACGGATCATTATATGTGACCGGTACTGGCAAGTAATAAAATAGATTTTATTATAATTGTTAATATTGTAAGTCTATAAATTATTTTAAATAATATGTTTATAAATAATCATTAACGGTAGTATAGCTTCAAGCTGTTGAGTTATATTCAATCATAGAATTATATAAAAGTAATGGAGACTTTTTGTTTTAAAAATAAAAAAAGAATATTTTTGAATTTGACACGAGAATTATTAATCTGGGTTGAAAACGGAAGAAAATAGATGTAATAAAAACTGGATAATAAAAATATTGTAAGCTATATTAAATATTGTTGATTATTTGATGTTCCCGTTCACTTGAAACTTACCCCAATGTCTGCCTGCATAAAGTTCAGTAACGGTCCATCCGACATATAAACCAGATTTAATTTGTGGTAAATAAAATATCTCTAAATACGCCTATTAAATGGGGATAGTTCCATTATCGGCGACTTTAAATAAATAAGCTTGAGAAGTGTAGGACTGTTGTAATAACAACAATCAAAATGCTCTGATAATATTTACCCACCCCTTTCAACTAGGAACAACAGCATTATCGACACGTCTAGGCAGCGATAATGACCAAGGGTTTCAAAATCGATAGGGTAACATTTTCCTTATAACAAAATATACAGTTATCATAATTATAAAGAATTATTTCAGAACGTCGACGCCTCAAATCCTTCCAACCCTGATTAATGTTGTTTCAATCACAGAAAACCTCGACAGCATTCACATAAATTAAGCATAATTAGTCACTTAAATTTTATTTATCTGAAGATCCAATCAGTCCTTTATCGGTGTGTCGTTAAGATATAGGCCATCGTTATAGAGATGGTATCTTATATACAGAAGTTACTACACAACAAGTCTTGAAGCGAATGTATTCTCAAACGACGTATTTAAGAAATCTCCTAGCGATTGATAGTGCTCAATTAATACCATCAATGAGGGACAGGCCGACACAATAAATAGAAAACAAGTCCGGATTATACGTCACACAATAGCTAATAAACATTCATTCAGTGCTTCAATAATATAATCAAACGCCTAATTAAAAATTCTCGAAGATGTGTCAGCGACGTTGTCTACGAACAACATAAAAATACTTAGAGGAAGCGGCTAGCGTGTAACGACAAGTCATATCCCCGTATCCGAGTTTAATGTATTCCGACATAGGCCAAACAATGCTAGTATTATAAAATGCGTATTAAACATATAACCGAACCAGGCTTAGGTCGTTCACATCACGCTCAGACCACGGCCGCCGCTCCCTCGATACTGTTTAACATTTTTTCTTATTCACGCGTAGAAGTATTCAGAAAATGAGAGCTTTTCGACCTTTAAACGTTCGAATAATGTTTACTCGAGAGCGAACGATGCGAATATAATTAAAAAAGTAACGGCAGAAAAAAATATATGTCTCCGTAAGTAGGTAGTCGAGATCGCCGTACCATTTATAAACCGTGGATCCGTCTTAGAAAAACTGGCGTTCGGAATTATTAATGATTTGTTTGAATGCGTCACAGAGTTCATTGTTGGCGCACACTCCGTCCGGATGCGACCGCTGACACTAATTATTCCCATGCTTCTCGAATGATAGATTGCTGTGGACAAATCACTGCTAGGTTGAAACGCGGCGGGCAATAAAAAAGCGATGTGATTAGTTTTAAGAGACGATTGTTCGAGTGGGCCGGACTGTTCCGAGGTAATATGTTACCGTGGAGAGATGAGATGCTATCGTGAACCACTGTCAGATTAACTCCGGCCTGATCCTATTCAAAATTACGTGCCTACATGATAGAAGTAAGCTTAATTGTTCAACCTCCTACTGCATTTTGTATTTAAGACAAATTTGACATTTTAAAATATTGGTAAAAAATATGTCATATGCATCTGTGTGTGTCTGTGTAAAATTGTAATTTGTTTATTTTGTGTACTACTCTTAACATTGTATATACCTATGTTTATTATTTTCTAAGCATCTATGATAGAAGAAAAATATTATAATTTTTGATGACATTCAAAAGGTACTGTTCAGCAGATTTATATAACCAAATATTAAATAATACTTATATTGAACATAATATATTAATTATTTTAATAAATAAATACAAAGATAAAGCTATTAGACCGCTTTCTGTACATACTTCTGTAATATAATTATTTGCTAGCTTATAAACCATATTTTATTGTATTTTTAAGAAGACACAATTTCAGAAAGAAAACGAATCTAAGATAGATGGTTTGGGTCTAAGCCCTTAAACAAACGTTGAGTACGTTTAGCTAAGTAAATGTCAATCAGAGATTTTTCAAATGGTTATCTTTTAACGAAATATATACACAATTATGTGTTTTACTTTCAAGTTAGTACCTATATTTATTTGATCTGGAGGCGATCGTTTCATTTATAATAAAATATTTGCCTTTGAAATATTCCTTAACACACAAATGTTTCTTGACGATTCTTGTATATGTTATAATTGACAAATTATGAACAGTCTCTAGAATTATCTTGGATCCGAATCGATAGTGCCACCCAAGAATTAACATACAAACATACGAGCATAGCATAGTTACGTTATCAGGTCATAGAGTATATTGAAACCACAAGATTATGCTAGTTCCTTTTGCCAACAGTACATCAAAATTTCTCGAAAAATCTTTGACTATGTTACGAACTTATATTTTGAACAGTGTCAAAAATAAATTCATCATAAAACAAAATGTTACTAACACATTACCAGTCGGATTACTTGTAACTGTAACAATCTTTTACCAATGTTTATTGCATTCAAGACAATTAGAATTACTGCATGGACTTAACATGAACCCGTGAAAGATAATTTAAGCTCTTAATCGTGCGGAGGTTAATGACTTTTAATGTGTTTTTAATTAATCATAATATAATTTTAATCTGTACTTAAAACATTAAACAATGTTTAAGAATCTAATAATTAATGTTTAAAAAAAAACACAGAAACTAGATATCAGGAAATTTTTTAATGCCGTTTTTTAATTTTATAATATTATACTGAAATACCTAATTTTAAATCACATTTCTAAACCTGATTTATTTGAAAATATACAACTTTAAACCCATAGCCGGTTCGAGGCGTTTTCCCCCGAGGAGAAGTTTTACAGCATATGATACCACGCTGCTCTACTCCAGGTTGCTGGAGAAATTTCGTAGATTTACAGTGGATAGATGCAGGTTTCCTCACGATTTTTGTCTTCTCTCCAAAGAACAGATTCAATTAAATATTCCACTTGCGACTCTCAATAACTTATTAGCATAATACTTAAAAAATATGACGGACTAATTTTACAAAAATATATTTATTTTTATTTAAAAAAAATAAAATTATCATATTTATCATTCCAGAAAAAATCATCTAACGAATAATTATATTATAATAACATAATTACATAAAACGGAAGTTTTTGAGCTTACAATTTTAAGAAGCATTTTTTTCTTAGTACGGTTAGTATTTTAATTTGGGCCACCTGGTGTTACCCCCCACCCATTTATATTGGCCCTTACTTCAATACGTCACCAATACAAAGCTAAATATACAGGTAACATTAGTAGTTGAATTTTGGAAAATCTGTTTTTAACTCAACCTTAGTTGGGTATCATTTTGATATATTAGTGTTTGATAACGAAAGAGATTTAAACGAGGTCTTCAATACAATTAAAAACGTAATATGTTGCGTGTTTGCTTGACGACGATACAATTTGTAAAATAAATACGGGTAACTTCAGTAGTTTGTTAAAATGATCCTAAAATTAAGACAATCCACGACGTATTTCTGGCCGATATTTTTAGTCGGTTAGCTACATGTTATTATGCTATTTAATCCTACTCGAGTGATATATATTTTGTTTTTAACGCTTATCACGGGATGTATGCATAAGATTAACTACTGAGTTTCTTGCAGATTCTTCTCGTGGTGATAATTCTACACTTGATACGATTCTGTAAAATGACAATTTAAAAGTGCTCGTAGAAGCCTACTTAATTAAAGTATTTTCGATTTGATTTGAGCGATATCAAATTACAAGGATACCGCGATGACGGACGCGATCCCTAATATTTTTTACCGTACAAACGTCACTGGTAACAAGATATATAAAATGAGATAATTGTATAAAAAAAAGCCTGTAAATTCAACATATAACCTAAAATAGAAATTGTATCATATAAATATCCTATATCTAGAATTACAGTAAGCTTATGGTTTAGTTAAAATGGTATGCGATTTAATAAAAATCTATGTTATGATTTAAACGAGAGCAAAAAAGACGAACAGACAAACTGATAACATTTTAAAATATAGTTAGCGTTGCTTTTGTTTTATAATCAATATTTTGTTCAAATCCCGACACATCTAATTTATGCTTTCGAGCCAGGAACAGTTTCAAATTATCAAATAATTTATTATATACATGGATTTATTGAATACAATCTCAAAAATCCATTATGTATGTCAAATAATTCGACGGTAAGGAACCTAGAAAATCTTTAAAGATATTCGAAATTTGTCAAACAATAACAGTCCATAAAGCTTAATATATAAAGTCTAAATTACAACGATGACGTCGACGGTGCAAGCAGGTGGGCGCCTAATTTAGTACTTACCGACTTAAAGCCAGTTAATTAGGTACGTACACACTAAGATCGTCCGATACGATGCGAGTGTTAAAAGATTTACTTCACTCTACATATTTTTCTTTTGTTTTTTTATTTTACTATCGAAGACATAAAAACTTTTATTATATCCGATAAATAATTGTTAAATTCATTTCGACTAAGCCTAAATAAGATATATATTTTAAATCTGACGAATAGTAATCCTTCTGTAAATGTAAGTCGCTTCTAACATAGTCAACGTCAACCATGAAATCTTAAATATTGTATCCCTTGCACATGAAAATGAGACACTAAAATTTTACACCGGAACACATCAATAGAGAGTGTTGACCCTTAGTGGAATATTTCTTATTAAGTGGTCCAACTAGACGAGTCCGATAGGAGTCTGATTTTAAATTCATTAACAATTAATTATTGAAAACTGAAAAATATTTAAGCAATTGTTTTCAATAATATTAATTTAGGTCCAACCTTAACCCATGGCGCTATTGACGCTTCAGATTTAACTCCTTAGAAAGTATTTATATAAATATAAACACTTCTCATTTTCCTGACTAATCCGATTATATTATATATGTGGTATGTATATACGACACACACATAAAATTTCTCATAAACAAAATATACCTAAATCTAATTTTGATTGACATACAATGTTTCCGGTTCAATACAATTTGTTTATAAATACCTCTGATATCATCTTCTCTTATTGTAAAGTAATCTACGGCTGAAGTTTCTGTCAACAAAGTCTTATACTGACAATTCAATTCGAACGATGAGTACGCTAAAAGTGCTTAATCCTGTTGATGGGCATCAGCTGGGCGAAAGCTTCTTCGCCCTTTAGGTAGGCCTTAGAGTGAGGGACGCATTCAGAATTTCCCCTGACACATACGAGTTATATTAAGATGTCTCGACATCATAGATCACTGATAAGTTCTAGATACCATAATTAGCTTAAGTTCCAATTGACACATTGATTTTTTTATAATATGTTTATAATTAATTTGAACAGCCCTTTTTTCTAGTACTTTAATGCTGTGCTGCAGATAATGAGCTTAGCGCAGCTGAACCTGAAGCCTAAGCCTGAGCTCTCTTCGTGTCCAATTTAAAGTATATTTTCTGTCAAAAGTGTACTTGCCGTTATTCGGCCTTGAAATTTTAACAATATGATATATCCCGCTCTAACCACTCTCCTCCATGGAGGTGTCTATCCCGCCTGAAATCAGTCAGGCGGACATATTAACCTAACACAAAACAGAACAGAAGATTTGTTCTTAACTTCATTCAGGATTCTATATTCAGAAAGGATCAATATAAAATTTTGTATTTACTGCGAAATTACGTAAAGGATACACGTGAGTAACCGTAACCAGGAGTACCGTGACCGTGAAGTCTCGAACTTCCGTTTTTAAGACACGTGTTGAACGAAATCAAAGTAAAGAAACTTTAAAGAAATTCTGACAAAAGTGTACCAGACATTCATTATGAAATAAGTTTCAAATACTCCTCCTTGATAGGTAAATGAGGCTTTTGTCTAGTAGGGGCCTTAATAAATATTTATTAATCATTACTAACCTACTGTTATTCCTCTTCCTTAATAATTCATAACTGATTAATTATTAATATTAAATTATTATTTATATATAATTAATCTTTCAAATGCACAGATAAAAACAAATATACATATTTATATATACATTGAACAAGACCCCGTGTATCTTTTTTTATGTGAAATATTTCTTTTTGGTTTTGGAGATTAAGACGTACTTGTAAGCCGAGACGGCAAACGGCATGACGCTCTCTTATACCGCCTTGCACCCTCTGAACCGCCGCTTCTAATCGAAATAGAAAACTCTACATTTTTATTTATTTACATATTGGTTTCCTTGAATTATATATACTTCCAATAATTATCAATTTCAATGTTTCAAATCTGCCGGTCGTCCCGTGACTAATAAATATTGGACAACATTACTGTGATCCCAATGTAAGTAGCTAAAGCACTTATGTTATGGAAAATCAGAAGTAACGACGGTACCACATTCTAACCGAACTAATGTAGTAGTATACATTTGATATTTAAAAGAGGTTTCATCATTTTTGTGCCAAATATAGAATTACATGAAATCAAAACAAAACCTGTCATAGGTTTCAAACTTCCTAACAAATAAACGCGAAGTTTCGCCGGAGCCCCACTAGTTGTTAGTGAAAGAGAAGAGGTATGGACTCACTTGGAGTAAGAAATAAAAAACTAATATTATTATAACCGCCATGGTGGGTCATAAATTTCAATATGTTACCAGTTGTGGCTGTCTTACTTCGGATAGTCTTTTCATGGAGTTTAATATTGTCTTGGAAATGTTTCACATTTTAAACCACAAACATAAAGAGTTTTCCTAAAAACTGTCTCGTGAATCTGATTTATATTGACGTTTGTTTAAAAATTTTTATCAACAAATAGTTCAGTAATGTACGACTGTAATTTCATGTTCTTAAATTGTATTTATGATTATGAAAGGAATTATTGTGTAGTATTGTGTCGGAATTTTTTTTGAATCGTATAACGCAACGGTGCAAAGCGGTGGAGGAGCGTGAATAACTGGAATTGCCCCCCCCCCCTCCCTAAGAGGAAAGTAATCTTGGTCCAGCAATTGGACATTTGAGACATAATTTAAAATAATTTTAAATAGTACTAACTTAAAGCACGCATGACTTTGCTGAAAATAATAAAACAAAAATTAAATTCAAATAACAATAACTAGACAATACACAGCCGAACTAATAGAAAAACTAAATTTAACGTAATACCGTTCTCATGCAAACAATCAAAGACAAGCTCAATAAATCTCCAACTTCGTATTTATTGAAAACCAGAAACGTTCGACAGTGAACGTCGCCAGTTCAACAATCGTACACAAGTAGACCCGTGAGATACCTTAGAGGTGACCTATCCACCTCGTAAGAACAGATAAACGAACAAATCGGCTAGGGGACCCTCTAAAAAGATATCGTCTCAGCCGCGCCCAATGAAATATTATCCCGTGCGCCGTACAAGTACCGGCCCCCGAGCATAATGACATTTAAGTAATACAACCTTTTATCTAAGAGACGAAAACTTCCGAGATAAGTTAAACGGTAACCGGTATATTGTTTCAAATGGTTGGCAGCGTATACAATTTGTAAGCGTCAGGGCCCGGCGCGGCGACAGCGTGCCGGCTCGAGGCCGTGTCGTCTAAAAATACGCTATCTATTGTAAGTTTAAACAATCAAATTTATCAAATGCACAAAACAGCTTTACCGATACATAGATCAATTAGATAATTTAATACGGCTACCAACGACGATTATGACAAAAACCGTTACTGAATTCGAGCGGGTTCCGTCAGTTTTACTTAAGTACATTAATATAATAGATGATTTTGATAAAGTTGGAGTTTGAATCGCCTACGTGAATTGTCACGAATACTCGGGTTTTCCTAATGATGAAGGTGATTTATTCTACGCGAATATTATCAATTCGCGATATTGTAGGCATAATTATTAGAAATGCTTAACATTGCTAACTTTATATGTTAGTCATAAATAAGCAAATAGACAACAGCGCTACGAATATGTTTAATGTACGTCCTAAGCGTATTTTGAAAAAAAAAAACTAATAATATTCGTAAATATTTGTACGGAAATGTCTTGAGAATACTCAAATGTTAGTTTTGTTGACTGTCTCACTCATTCTTCAAACCGGAACACAACAATATCAAGTATGGGTGTTTTGCGGTAGAATATATTATGGTGGTACCACCCGGACGAGCTCGCACAAAGGCAAAGTCATTTACAGTAATTGTCGCCCGTGGCTTCGCTTGCTCAGAGTTTTGTCGTCAGGTGTTAGACAAAAGAAAGTAGCCCATGTCTTTAATTTTTAGACCAAATTCGGTTCAATGGTCTGTCCGTGAAAAGCAATAAACAGACAGACAGAGTTACTTTCACGTTTATAATATTAGTATAAATTATATTATGGTATAGTTGACGATGACGTTTTCTTGACTTTGTATATATTATTTCTGGTGGTACGGCTTTGTACAAACCCGTCTGGGTAGGTACCATCCACATTAGATATTCTGCCGCTAAGGTATTGTTGTGTTCCGGTTTGAAGGGTGAGTGAGCCAGTGTAAGTAATAACATCTTAGTTTCCAAAGTTGGTGGCGCATTGGCGAAGTAAGTTCTTAAAGCGCCAATGTGTTTGGGAGGTTGCCCATTGGGATGATGATCGAATGACAGTCTCATTGGATCATCCACAACTCTTACGCAGTTGCGTAGTCTAGACCGCTGTTAACGTCATTCGATTTAAAGAACAAAACATGAATATAAAATGGGCGGTGGTGACCACTTAACATCAGGAGGCCCATTTGCCGATCCGCCTATATATTAAATAAAAAAAATACCATGGCATTTATGAGTCATGGCTTTAGGATCAAAATCAAAATATACTTTATTCAAGTAGGCTTTTACAAGCACTTTTGAATCGTCATTTAACAAACTATATTAAGTGAAGCTACCATCGGTTCCGAATGTTACCGAGAAGAACCGGCAAGAAACTCAGTAGTTACTCTTTTTCAACGTTGAAAAATACAGTCATGTTAGTTAAATACAATTATAAATGTATTTAATATATCCTGCCTGGAAGTCAACAAGTATTAACTCTACACTTATCATCTGTATAATCTTGTATCGAATAATATGCCTTCTTTACCAATGTATTTTTTACAAATGATTTGAATTTATGAAACGTTAACGTGCAAAGTTAAAAATGTCTGCGCTGAGGTTTGAAAAATACTTATACATGCCACCATTAGGGCGATCGGAAAATGAATGCGGAGCTCTTAATGCTCTTAATCTTAAATTAATATCGATTTTATAAGACTACACTACAAGTTAAGGTACATACGTCATTTTTTGTAGCCATTTCATGTTCTTCGGTCTAATATTGCGGAATAATAATTAATAACTACGTTAATATTATCAACACGCCCTAAATGTATTCGTTAATTTACACCCCTCGTGATAACCAACCGTTTTGATCTATATATAAAAATTGTAATAACTTTTGTACGTCGTTTTTTTTATTATTAAATATAATTTAATTGATTAAAAATGTTTTTTTGGTTTGATGTTCAGTTCAGACATTTATATGATAACAATCCTAAATTTTATTGACATTTTAAGATATTTTTTAAACATTACAAATTAAAAATTACTAAAGTTTTCTTAGTATGGAATAGAGTGTTACCGATAGTTTTTTATTACGAATTAAAAGTTATTGCAAAAACAAATATAAAAAGATAGATGATTATACAGTTTACGTCTGCTTATGAAATTTATTTCAACACTCATTTCCATACTGAAGATAAAATAATAACAATAGCAGCAGTTAATGTGTATTTTATAAGATTTCTTCTCGTTTCAGATAAATTTATAAGCACGAACAAAGTCGAGGTATATAATTATGCTGAAATAAATGAATTAATGTCGATTTGAGTATCGTTACGAGATTAGCCGATTTGGGAGATTATCTGAATGTGTTAAACGTCGGTGTTGGATCGTAATGGAGGGGAGGATTTGGCCCATTGTTTAATTATAGATAGTGCACCCGAACCACACGGGGTCCGGCTTTATTGTTATCAGAAAGGCTTGGCGAATAAAAACGTTTTAATTTTGGAATTAATATATTTTTTATACATCATACTTTTATTAAAATAGTCATTTCCGAATTCACGTAATATTTTATTATCCGATTGTTACGTCATTTTTACGTTAGGATTGTTGATACATTTTTTTTTATGTCATCTGTTGTGACCGTATGCTGTATGTTATGTTTATATGTTGCATATTTTTAGTGTTTAGATGCAGGGATCATCTGATACAAAGATAATCTTAAATATAAAAAAAAAATTAGTGAACCAATGCAACATTTGTGGAAAAATATAATATATAGAAAAAATAAATAATTATCATGCAAACATAATATTAATAAATAAAACCAATCTCAGTGATAATCGCAAACAAAGAAACGAATGAAAGTTGTATCATATAAAGGACTGAACACACCTGCGCGACCAAGCGAAGCGCGGGCGGCCTTGAAGTGTGATTCTTTGTAATGGATCAAACATACCTGAGTGACCAAGCGAAGCGAAGTATTCTATTAACCTACGGCCACATATTTACAATGTATAGACAGTATGTATAAGCAATATTTGTTTGTATTTTTGTAGTCCATCGTCGTTTCGTTCAGTCGCATTCGCTTCGCTGATTCGCTTAAGTACATCCGATACCTTGAATTGGTAAGTATTTACAAACGAGTATCTAAAACGAGCTAAACAGTACTCGCCATCGACCACGCTTCGCTTGATAGCACGACTATGTTCAATTCTGGCAGATTACCTAACCGTTAACTTCTGAAGTATTTCTCAAGTTTTCCCTTAAACTTGTAAATCAGAGAAACCTCATACCTTACGCAAGCTAATAGAACAAAAGAACACGAAGAAAACATCACCGTAACGAAGTTACACAACGTAAAACAAAACACTGCGACATATTGAAGTGAAGGACATTCATGAAAGTTTTTTCTTTATAATTATATAAAGAAAAAAAATTCAGTCGCTTTAGAAATAATAACATCTGTGTTTATATACAAACAAAGGGAAGTTAAAGAAAAGGAGGTTTTGTTTAATTTTTTTACATAATGTATACACTGAACTTAGGTTTAGCAAGTTTTAATTCGAAATCTTTTCAATCAGTTATGAATTCTATTTCTCTTCATTGAGACGGATTATTATTATTTTATTATTTATTATGGATTATATTATTATTGAATCAAATATAGAACGAACAGACACAGAGGCCAGGGCTCGCTAACGTGCGTTTCGAGGCACGAAAGAATAACTGAATCTGAAATTAAAAAAAAACTTAGTCTCTGAACCGTTTAGCGCTGTAAAACTTTCCGCTTTAAATCAAGCGCTTAAGACTTCTGTCCTTCTCCTCTTAATTCTACTACTTTTATACTTATTTTAGAATATCTCAATTATAATATTAATGTTATTATTTTAGGGTTATTTTTAACCTCTTTATTTTAAATGTTAATTAGCCTTCTCCTTTTATCCTAATTTGTATTGAAAGCTGTGAATGTTGAGTTATATTACCTAAGATGTATCCTTCTTACCTAAAGATAAGCTTAATAACTAGATTATAACATTATTCAAAGAATTTTACCGATATGAATATAACTGATAACAGAAATGTTGTTCATATATTTTTATATAATTGTTACGCATGTTAGTTATTAATTTACCATTTAATTTTACCTATTAAGGTATGTTGGTTTAGTTCCAAAAATATGACATATATTGGACTTGGACTTACAGTGTATTTTTGTCAGTCAAAATAAACAATATGTTCTCTGAAACTGAGAAGTTTCAGAAAATACCGGACAACGGAAACAGTGAAAAGAAAACCTAGCAGTTTCTTGTCATATTTTAAAAGCATTTATTAATAATCTGGTGGCACAAATTTAATATCCAAAGTGTGTTATCATTTACAAACACACAACATGGTTTTTAATTTGGATTATGTTGGCTCAATGGTTAGAATCCCTAAGAGTAAACCTTCCATGTGCGGGTTAAAAACCGGCCAAGGATGACGGAATTTTCATTTGCTTAATTTATGTTCATAGTTGATCATATAGTGCTCAGCTTTCGAGGAAAACATCATGAGACAACCTAAATATATCGGATTCAAGTTTGCTACATGTACCACAACCCTTGATGAGGCATCTCAAATTAAGAGGCTCTAAGGTTTAGATATAGCCATATACATTGCTGCCCGAAAGAGTTACTGAAACGTACAGTTATAGAGAAGAGCCGTAATGAATTTGTTCATGGAACTAATGTTCACAACTAGGTCAATGTATATTCGAATATTCATAACAAAAGAGAATAGTTATTTATCTACTTAAGATAATTGTTTGCTTTCCAAATAAAATATTTTTTATTCATGAAAACTATTATAAGCGGTCAAACACCTGATGGTAAATGGTCACCATCACTCAGAGATATCTGTGCTGTAAAAAGTTACGTCGCCAAAGCACCACCAACCCTGTGAACTAAAATAACATGCCCCTTGTACCTAAGTACATAGTTAAAATATCTTCTAAGTAAAATATTTTGCAGGAGAATATGTGTTGAGTGGTGCAAGTTTTCCAGTAAAGCCTTCAAGTAGGTTCTGCTGCTGTAAGATCCGTGGTAATAAGTCATGATACAAGCGATAATAATTGATCAATTTAATTAATATATCAGACAGCCAATTAAAGTGACCTTTCATAATCCATTTCTCAGGGTCAGAGGTCACTTGGCAATCACTATAACTATGTAAATGACTATTGGAAATCTATACCACATCGTTATAGGTAATATATAATATACGAGAACACGACATTAAAGCTTGTCAAGTCAATAATGTCAATTTAAAGCGAGTGTGCGAATCGCTGGTACTTATATAATAATATTATATAATAAAACATTCTTCAAAACGCGATGTATTTACTATTATGTGTAGATTTATCAATTAAACATTACATAAAAATTATCATTTTTTACTTCCGTTCTACCCGTTCGTTCACATGGGTAAGAATTTATAATATATAAAATTTAGATTGAAGATAAAAAGATATAAAAAAAAGTCGAATTGCTCGGCTTTTCCCAACTATAATATGCATTTATTATACATATAAAACTTCCTCTTAAATCACTTCTTATATTAATGAAAACCGCATCAAAATCTGTTGCATAGTTCAAAAGGAAGTGACGTTTTTTTTACTATGTAAAAGCAATTAGAGGTAGTTATTGTATAGATGATCTGACTGATTGTATTCTAGGTACTTCTCGTTACAATCAACATTTCGTATCAATGCTATATTTAAATAACCCTGTAAAATAAAATAAGTAGACTTTCATTGTGATTTTTGATTTGCATATTTGTTTTAAACTCAAACAAGTCAACAGTGTGACTATTCTTCATTAACCATTGTGTTTTATTTAGTGGTAGAGTTTGGTGCAATCCCGTCTAGGCAGGAATCATCCACTCATCGCAAATTCCGCCAAACAGCTATACGCGTTGTCGTGTTGGAAGAGTGACTGAGTCAGTGTAACTACAGGCACAAGGGACTTTATTTTTTTTTTATGTTATAGGTGGCAAACGAACAGGAGGCTCACCTGATGGAAAGTGACTACCACCTCCCTTGGATATCTGCAACACCGGGGGGCTTGTAGATGCGTTGCCGGCCTTTAAGGAGTACGCTCTTTTCTTGAAGGTTCCCAAGACGTATCGGTTTGGAAAAACCGCCGGCAAAAGCTGGTTCCACAGAGTGGTTGTGCGAGGCAGAAAATGTCTTAAAAATCGCGCTGTAGTAGATTTTCGGATATCCCAACCCACAACTACCAACCAGTAGTGCAATGGTGATGTAAGGAATGATTAATTCTACATCGTCAATGTACTTTCACATAACATCAGGTGGCACATAATAAAATTAAAACAAAAACATCAACAGAAATTATATTATTCTAAGAATTGCTTGAAGTGATAATGGGCTGGGTACTTAGATCGTAGAACCGACGGATGAGGCAGAAAAGTTCTCGAAGGCGAGCGTGGGCAGACGTCTTGTGAGGGTTGCGGAAAGTTACTGGATGCGTAAGACCGCCCGTTATGGAGATCCTTGGGGAGGCCTTTGTCCAGCAGTGGACGTCTTACGGCTGAGATGATGATTATGAAACAGATTATTAAATTGTCCTCCAACTACATTGATGATGTATCAAATATATCATAACATATATAACAATATAAACATATATATAGATAGTATCGCTAACATAATAAAAAATATTGTAGAAATTGTGTTTGGTGTGGTTTTATTATGTTTTAGCTTGAATCTAAAGAACTAATAACAATACTTCTTGTCATAATTATCTGCGATCTTTACGCATACTTCCCTATACAATATACAGAATTTTGCAAAGAGAAGCCGCCATTTTGTGAAACTTAATGTGACGTTTAATTCATTCTATTTATATCAAAGAACGTATATTTTCTATATTTCTTACATTCATTACCATTTCCAGTGATAACTTCGTCAAAAAAAAAATATAATAGAGTCATTTACAGTTTTACGAACCAAAAACATACATTAATACGAAAATATTTTGCATACATTTCCTAAATATTTAACTTTAATAATTTTATTAAAACTATTATTATACTAACGTTTCCGTTATGGTATTAAAGACCAAATGCTCAGCGAAGCGCTATGTGTAATTATCCCGTTGTTTTTATGCTTAAATCGTCTATGGTAACATTTTGATAAGTCATATTATAAACATATCTTGTCAACGGGCGAAACCATTTAAAATTCGAAACAAACGTTACACGAACTTTTGAATAGTAAAATTAATTTTAATAGAATATTTAAGAAGCGTCGTGCGGATTCTCTTAAGAGAAGTTCTCTTCGGTCCATTATTATTTTACTAATTATTATTGATCTAGTGGCCATAATTTGCGGCTGCTGAGTGCGGTAGCGGTATTCCTGTTGTATTGGTAGTCTGGCCCTCGTCTAGTCACCGTTAATCGACACTATCATCACGGGTTCGAATTTATTTCAGTACATTATATAACAATGGATACAGTTCAGTACAAATATTTTGCGAGAATGTCAACACGCTTTACATTATAAGTTAACTATTTTATTAATTTAGTGTTGTGTTGTGAGCTTAAATAATTACTACATTGAGCTATCTCGAGCCTCGTACGACTTAAACACAGTACATGGTTAATCTGGTTGGAAATAATACTATGAACCTATGTATATCTGACAACATTTTCGACCCAAATAACAACACTCGTACATTTTATTTTATTTAAAAAATAACCGTAAAAAATACAATCACCAATTATATTAAAATTATTAATATAATAAAAACGATATTAAAATACCGTTTGTACCTAGTTTCCGCGAGAGCATACAGTTTTTAACACTTTTAATATTCTAATCCGTCCGTTTTTTCGCCAGTAAATGAAATATGAACGTCATATGTTATAAAGTTTACAATAACCGTAACAGTTTAGTAGCGAGAACTCGTAAATCTTAAATGGAAATTGAGGGTTCAAATCTAAATAAAGTTTTTAAACTGTTTATATCTACTTTATACTTGACAGTATTAATTTCTAAAGAATAAATAGACCTAGGGCGCCAAGTTTAGTAACAAATTATTACAACATCGCCATCGAATCGAGATGAATTCGTTGTCCTTCACCGTTTTCCTATTTTCCTAACACAACAATCCAGTCAGTCGAAGTTTAATCGGAATAGAATCGAGAAAATATCCGAACTGTTTTAAACAAGGAAAATTAAAAGGACACGGCGTGCGTATATTCTATTTCTTCGGCATCATTTAAAATAGTTTTAATTTCATGTATATTCTTAATTAATTACAATAAAATACGAATAATTTCCTTTCTAATACGCTGACTAACAAATTTGAACATTCACGATTTAAATCTGTAAATAAACATTGGAACATAAGAATGTGTAAAGTTGTCTATTTCGAGTGACTCCTGGCGGTATAGCGAGCAACATCATCATGAAAATCACGCGAACCATAAAATAAACTCTCATATTTTTTCATAGCACGCGTGAGAAGTATAACTTCGAAATCAAATTACAACAACTCATAATGTATTGAACGTCGTCTTTCATTCGCTAACAGATAGAGTTCGCACTGCACCGGGATTCAGCCAACGACAATTCCACCCAATAATCCAACTAAAAATGTACTTTCAGCTCTTAATGGACGTTACGGTATGTTTTGTTGCCGGAAGCCTACATCGCTCGCGGTACGTCGCAGTAAGGTGTTGTATAAATTTTAGTAACTGTAAATACACGTATTTAATCATTTGGAAATTAGAGAAAATATAAAGTAATTGATGTTATGTCCCTCGTGCCTGTAACGCTGCCTCTCTCACCCTACAAACCGGTACACAACAATACTAGAAATTGCTGTTTGGTGGTAGAATATGTAATTAATATATTAATAAATTTTGTGGAATTAAATATGACTTTACCCATTTATTTTTTGTTGTAATATAAACATTAATAGTATTTTATTTGATAAATGTAAGCAAACTGTGAGTTGCCTGCAGGATTTTACTATAGAACCTCGAATACCTCGCCTCCGGAAGGATGCGCAGTCGGAACCTTTCTGTTATAAGTTCCATCAAAATTATAGGTATCATAGCTCTTATAGAACTCAACTCAATACCTAAGCGTTAAACAATTGCAGGTCCAGTTTGTTGAAAACGAGGTCACGGAATGAACTAATACAAATGACGCCTATGATATTATTCAATCAAAAGACAATCATTTTAAACTATATAGAAGTATATTTATACGTTTGTGTAAAGTTTGTCATAAGAATTTAGCCACACACAACCAAAGCAGCGAAACACAGTTCGATTACGCTGTACGCTGTTCTGTATATAACAGAACAATACTCGAAGCTGGGAAGCAAGTGCGGGCCGTCTTATTCCTTTTATCTGGCACGTTTCTTGCTGGTAGCCGTCGCAAGGCCGGGGGAGATCGACGCTGATAATTGTATAAAAAAAAAACAAATCTTAACACCGATTTAAAACTGCAACGGATAAATTAAAAGAATCCAACATCGCGATTGTTTTTCCTGCGATTCTTCGCCTTCGATCTCGCTGATAAGCCGTGTTGTGAGCGAACTTTATGTTCTCATGTCGCTACGTGTGTATTTGTGTAGGTAGTGCTTCAATCGAGTGCTTTTAATTACAATTTAGAGTAGATTTATATTGCGCGCGCAGGATATTCTGATCGAGAAACTCGTTCCAATAATAAATTCTCAAATCTTGTCTAAACATTAATTAATCTACCGTTTCGAACATATGATTAACGATGGATAAAATATTACCCATCCAGCAGGCAAACGAGCTCGAACTCCACGAGAGCGAATAAGTCCATGAAAAAAACACGCGTAACTCGAATCAATAGTTGGAAAGTCGTTAAAAATGCAGCCACTTTCCTCGGGTCATTAAATTTCTTTTGATTTCCTATTCCGCCCGACACTCTCCCTCTGCGTTAACACCCTGAGTAGTGAAAAATCGGAGTAAGCGTGTTATGAAAGGCGGGGGAGTAGGTCCGGAACGATAATTCACGAGGAGCGAACGTAATGTTCTCCGCTGCCTGAACGAGACATAATCAGCCGCGAAACTAAATTTAATGCTAATAGCACTTTGTAAAATAAAACCTCGGCAGGGTTGGGCGCTCGCTGGCATTATTTAAAGTGATTTTAATTATGTTGAAAGCAGATGACATCGCACCCGACCCCTTCATTGTCCGCGCGCCGCGCCGCCGGTCGAAGTCTTCCCGGCTTGTTGACATTTCGAGGTTATAATTACCGCGGTAAAACCCTTCGAGGTGTTTAATCTTTTAACGTCTCCATTATACGTAAGATTAGCCCAAACAAACCCTTTAAACGGCCATCTTCATTAATCCACATTGATAATAAAACCGTAGAACGAGAAATCTATTAAGACTTGCTATTATTTACTTTTACAAGACAACAAAACTACAATTTTTTTTTTTATTCATACAAAGCTTAGAAATCTTTAGCACGCATCATATCACAACGTTATACGCCAACGATCTTAACTTACTACCGATATAGAAATAAATCTTTTCTTGAAGTAAATTTCAAATCAATTGGTAAGACGCAACACTCCAAGTTTACCCCAACGAAGCCAAGTTAAGTTCATCAAAACACTCCAGGGAAGTAATAGGTACTTACGGGAGTTTGATTAACAAAACTCTCGGTACACTGATCCAATATCAGAGGGTGTTACTAATAGCCGTAACGCTACACCGTCGCCTCGCTGCGTGTCGGTTGTGCCTCTAAATCCGTCGAAGCCAATAAATCACACGAAAGTAAACAGAGGGTTTTCTATGTATATTGTTACCCAGTCGATACTACAACTGTTTGTCATCTATTCGCAACAAAAGTGATTTTCGAGCAGCTAGCTGTGATTACGAACATTATTAAAACCTAAACATTAATACTCAATAGAAATACAGTTATTATTCCGTCTAAAATAGTTTTTGTCTCGCTTACACTAAAGTAATATATTTGCAAACGAAAGAGATGAATCATTCAGTAATATGAACATTTATTTTACAATAATCTATAAAAAATATTAAAAGTTAAAAACCTGTACGCGAGTTGAAAATAAGTTTTAAGTTACCAAACCAAAACCAAAACGACTATTATTTTTGACAGTTTGTCTATTTTCCGAGGTAACCCTCATAATGGGTAAATATTCTACATTTAAATATTACAAATATTATTCAAAATATACCAATGTAATACTGTATATTATAACGCGGTCCACAGCAAGTATTAAAATAAAAAGCGATCCTGACTGCGGCAGAAAACCAAAACGACTATTATTTTTGACAGTTTGTCTATTTTCCGAGGTAACCTTCATAATGGGTAAATATTCTAGATTTAAATATTACAAATATTATTCAAAATATACCAATGTAATACTGTATATTATAACGCGGTCCACAGCAAGTTTTAAAATAAAAAGCGAACCTGACTGCGGCAGTCCGTGACAATTAAATAGCAGACGATCTGTTTCATTTTTAATTCGACTATCGGCCGCAACTATCCTCATAAATACTGAATTTATTTTCTGAATTTTACAAACCGTAAAATCATCCGAATTGAACACCATTCGGTATATATAACAAATATAAGCTGTGTGGTCCGCAGAGTTGTCTAGGTTCTCTTAATGTATTTTAACAAAATATTATATATATATTCTCTATGATTTTTCCTGATTTCAAAAAATTTGAATCATCTCCCTCATAAATCACTTCATCAATTGATGTTCCTCATACGGTGGAGTTGATCGTGTTCAGACAGAAAGACGCGGCGAGTGACAATACGTATATTAAAAAATCGCTTCGCCGAGCTTAAATAACACTTGTATAAAGATGTTAATTAAGAAAAAAATCTCACATAAGTACTTAATAAACATTATCAAACGATCGCAAAATCAGCAAATTAATAAGTTTGGATGTAATAGTGTGACAAAGACTCACAACGTATATACATAGAACACACACATATATACTTAGACAATCTTTATTCACACGGGTTACATTCTCTTGCTGAGAACACAACATTTATAACAGTTTAGCTGAACACACAAGAGTATCAACAATTGTATAATAAAAATAATAAACAATACCCGTCAGGTCGCGATATAGATTTATAAAGTGATAATCATAAACCGTGCAAAATACATTATGAAGCTGTTAATTTTACGATAGATTTCAAGACATATAGTATGACAATATATATATATATATATATATATATAATAGTTTTACAGAGGAGCAAATGGTGCCTTAAGAAATTTTAACCATTCCTTACAACGCCAATGCGCCACCGACCTTGGAGACTAAGATGTTATGTCAATTGTGCCTGTACGCTGGGTCACACTTCAATCCGGAACACAGCATTACTACTTGTCGGTAAAATATAATATGACGAGTTTGTGGACCCAAAGGAGCTTGCAAGGAGTTATACCATCAAGAGAAACATATTATTATTATTAAAATAGTTTCATTATAAAACTTATAAACAATATTCTAGATATAAATAATATATCGTATTGATATTGTCCTTGTCGTTGTAATTACGTATAATTAATTTTTTTTTCTATACAAAGGCTTGTAATATATTTAAAGTTATAACAACTATACAATACTAAATGGAGTGGACAAATATTCAAAATGTATCAACACTATTTTCCGTCACTTCCTGAACGATCAAACGATATTTGAGCGTCACAATCGTTTCAAATAAATATTTGAAATTGGAACAACATACATTTTTGACACAGATCATCACGGGAATGGATTTCTGAAACACGGATATGTCTACTCGTACACAATTTTGTGTGTTTGCAAATGGTTTTCATAAAAACATATTTACACATATTGATTTAATCTATACTCATAGATATACTATAACACAAAAAATTCGTATAGTGTATGACTCCCGTGTAACATGATTGGCCAACATAATAATCTCGAAGAGAACAATTGTTGTCGTCTGTGATGGAAGTTAGAGTATATTTGCTCCGTGTGTTTAATCGGGAATCCCGTGATGATCCATGTGCTGTGATAAATTGCACGAATACAAACAGAATTTATTTACAAGGACCGACACTAAACGTGTCATCGCTCTTTATATTGTGACAAACAAACTGACGTCAGTCACATGTCGAAAAGCTACGGTTTCGGATTCTATCGACCAATAAAATGTTTCATGTATATCAAATATTAACATTATACATATTTCACGTCTATTCGTTGGTCTAGTGGCTATAGCAAAGGTAATGACCAGACACGGCTGTTTTAGAGAATACGTAAGATCGGTCACCATTGTGAGGAGGCAGGTCCGCATGGTTTGACAAGGCTTCTCCCTGCTCGAGGACTCGTGTTGGCAACGCAGGAAATCTACGTGGAGTGCTGAAGTTTAATTCTGTGGGACAGTCATGGTCCAGAAGGAGAAAGAAGCGTTGGAACGGGCAAGTGCCGAACGCGCTCGGCGGAGACGACGCAGGCGTCGTCTCGGCCCTCCAACAACCCGAAGCCCAAGGCTTAACAGATAGGGCGTCATCCTGAGCCCGTCAACACGTGAGGGGGCCTCGCGTGTTTATTATCAGAATCAGAATCTTATCAGGATGACGTCGCGCTGCTGAAGGTTTTCACACCGTATTATCACCACGAGATGAATTTCTATAAATACTTTAATAAATTTAGAAATGGGTTATCTCTTATGTTTATTTTGAATTTACAATAAAACAAAATTTTAATTATTTATGATGTGTGTGTTTTAATAGTAGCAGAAGTATTGCTATGACATATAACATACGCGACCGCGGTAAGGTCTACTTTTTCAACGTCCGAATTTCGATGTCTAGATTACTATTCCCAATCGAAAATCAAACATCGGACATGATCCGTCATTGTGGCCTCAATTGACATCTCGATGATCGATAGACCATTGAACCGTTTTGACAAATCATAATCGGAATTTTTTTGATTGGTGAGTGTCAAATGTTAAATAGCAATCGTAGTCGTGATGACGAATACTCGAAAAGCTTAAAAATAAAAAAGTATTTTATTCTTCGGTTATTTTTTCGTTAGTTCGTTTATTAGAACCTCTATTACGCAACAGTATGACTATTGTGTCAGAGGTCACTGGCAGGGCTTTGTGCAGGACCCTCAAACGGCAATGTATTATTGTATCGGTTTTTAGGATGAGTGAGCCAGTGTAATTACAGAAACGTATATTACCTCTCGTGATGACCAATGTGTTGGGGGTAAAATAATGTTACTATAAATAAAAATCTCGCAGCGTTTACGTCGCCGTTAAAATTATAAACCACTTAAAAATGATTTTTATTGGAAAAACAACAACTAATATCAAATCTCAAAAGAAAAACACGTAAAAATTATGTGCGCAAAGAAGGTGGCTCGTTGGATAATCATTCAAGCAAGTAATGGAACAGAAATTCAATTGAATTTCTGATTGTATTACTTTTTTAAACTATAAACAAACAATGCTCTGATTCTATACCAACGATATCTATTTATACAGCATAATGAATATCAAAAGCCTATTTTTACATTTTCGTGGCGTCGCAGCGGGACCAGTCGTTAGTTGCTCATTATTGCCGTGACAATGGAGGCGGTGCGCAGTTAGGCATTAGAAAGGCAGGGCGTTCACTAATGACGTCTCGTATGCCTGAGCTGAGGACACACTGGATATTTTTACATGCGCGATTGTGAATGCGACTTTGCTTACTTGGATGACTTAAACTCGACTGGGATTGATGATTTGGAAAATCTTCACTTTATACGAACATAAATGACGTACCTATATTGATCAAGGAATTATTATGAATGTGAAACATATTGTCTGGTGACCTAATAAGGACTAGGATGAAATAATAATTATCCCGTATAATTACATCGTGAATGCGCGTCAGATTGAATTAAAAAATCTGTAGCACGATAACGTACAATTCACCAAAGTCATTTCAAAAGATATCTTACCAACGATAAGTTGATATTTAAAGGTTTATTTTAGAATAAATCCGTTTAGGATTAATAAAAAAACAATAAAAATGAATACGTATCCTTCCGATACATATACAATAAATTATATTGTGATCATTGATATAAATAACAGCTGTGTGCACCCCTCCCAACTAGATCCAGCGCATTTTTACCAAATAACTCTTTGTTCGTGAGCGCTCAGTTATTTTACCTTCTTAAATGTTTCACAACGCGTGAATATGTGGAAATTAAAATTAATTAGACAAACCTCAATACGAACTTTGTGTAGCTAATGTTTCACACATTGTAACTATGACGAGATTAAAAAA
This sequence comes from Vanessa tameamea, assembly GCF_037043105.1. Lineage (NCBI taxonomy): Eukaryota > Metazoa > Arthropoda > Insecta > Lepidoptera > Nymphalidae > Vanessa > Vanessa tameamea. The sequence continues at coordinate 913,001 of NC_087341.1, read as the reverse complement.
AAACACTAATGTGTTGCCATGTGCTTGTTTTAAAATATAACATTTTGATAATTAGTTTATTACTGAAAATATATATATTTCCTGTCCGATTCGAGTCAAAAAAAAAGTTGTATAATTAGTGACTTGGAAATCAAACTTTAAAAATATAATGTTATTTCTTGTTTATTAACATTTATAATTATCGTTTTATTTAGGAGTTTTTGATAATACTTATTATTTAATTTGTTTTATTGACTTTGAAACATTTCAGATCACACAACATTGATCATAAAAATTGTTTATGGAAGTGTTAATTTTAGATTATTATACAAAATTAACGCTAATTATTTAGTGATGTTATTGTCACCGCGTAGTGCGCGTACTCACATCCTGCGCAGTCACCCGTGACTAATTTCAGAGCGGTCAACTTATATTGCTCGTATTATAACACGATTAACATTATTTACTTATAATGTTACTTAGTTAACATAAAAGTTAAGTAGTTAGAAAAATAGTATACTTTACATTATACGGGTACTTCTTAACATAAGTTATCATTGCTCATTGAATTATCTTATTAATATAGTCAGGTTTATTTATTTTTTTCTTTTACCTACTGCCATCCTTCACTCAATTACAAACAGTAACTGCCTGTAACTGTATGTGTTAATTTATTAAATAATAAAATAAATTTAAATAAAATAAATTTGTTTAGCGGGTACCATCCACTGATTTATGTCTGTATATAAAAACAAAAAACACAAGACTTGTTCACATAACCCCTAAACTATATTCATAGATACGGCTGCCAATTACTACACATACTACATCTGTCAAACCAATTAAACAACGAAATATAAATAATATATAACATAGTACCTACTTCTTAACTAAAATGTACTTATTATCCAAATTACTAAAAATATAAAAGTTATTTGTCACAACATACTCTAACATACCGATTTACATTTGAATGATGAACGAATGAAAGTTTGTATGATTTAAACAAACAATAAAATGGTCGCATTTGTTTAATCCGCGTTAAATTTGAATTATAAGTGCCTGCCATATTGAAGTCCATTGTTGCTCCTCTGTTATTATTATAGCGTGAAGTTATGTAGCCTACATATGAACTTTTTAACGAATAAAACAATTGTTTAATTGAACTAATCATTTGTAAGCTTAGTCCAACGATAAAAAATGCTCAGTCACACTGAAATTGATGATATTTGGTGAATCATGCTTGAATCTCAAGAAGGGACATAGCGTTTTTTATAACTAAAATCTGATGACCAACCCCTTAAACGCGAAACAAGGCGGGCGACAACTAATCAATTACAAATAATTGAAGCTGAAATATATTTTAAATTAACAAATAAAGTTTTCATTTGATTCGTCACCATAAAAACCTTCTACTGGATTTTACCGGTTTGAGAAGTGGTAACGCAACCAAAAAGGAACTCAGTAGAGTTAAGATGGTCTGTTAATATATCACGTCAATATCATTAACGTCACTAGGTTTTTTTTTTTAAATTTAGATTTGTACTAAAAATACTTTTGATACGAAATATCTACTTTGGCTTAAAATTTAACTCTAAGTCAATATTGTTTTTTTTTATATCCTTATTTAGAGTCATGTTATGTTGTTTTTATGATTTCAAAAAAGAATTATTATTTAAACGTATGGAAACAACTGTTTAATAATTGCAAGAACTTAAAAAAAAAACGAATAAATTCATGTTCTAAAGCAAACACTTCAAGTTTAACAAACCGTTGCACAGTACTGATTTCATATTACAGATTATATTTTATATTCACATAAATAAACATTTTATTATATAACGCTGTATTTTAAGGTATTTATAAGCAATTTAATAGATACAACCCATTTTTTTATATTAAAGTATTATTAGAGTTATAATAACGCTAATTTTGCTATAAAAAAAGAAATGATAATTTATTTAAAAAAAGAATTACGTTAACATTGGCTAAGGCTCAAAACTATAAGTCCAATCAACTTATAATTTTACAACAATTATCTGACTATTAATCTGAAGAACCTTATTATAAAACTACAAATAGGTACTTAAGTTTAGAAAAAACATTAAACAATTGTTAACCACATCTTTTATACATTCATAACAGAAACCGATACATGATATTAATTAAAAATAATTACTAGTTTAGACGTACATACTTTTAAACAATTGTTTTGTGGTAACAAATTATAACGCAAAAAAAATACAGGAAAAATATACAAAAGAATTTTGAAGACCGATAAAATCTCCATAGCAAAATAATTTTGTACCAATTAAAAACATAATTATAACTACTTACACACCGAAAGTGATTATAATTAATATATAATTTTCACCTCTATTAGTATATAAACTCTTGTAATTATAACTTCAAACATTCAAATCAATTAGCTTTTAATTCGAAGAGAAAAAATTAAATAATTTTAAAACAGATAACGCCATCTGTTGACAAGCGGAGGATTTAAAAGTCGAATGCATTTCGTCTCGAGCGGCAACCGGTGGGATGTGTTAAATGCAACAGCCTCGGTTGGTCCAATATTGACACAAAATCCCATAATATAACCGCCATGCACACAATAGATTTATAAGATAAACACAAAGTAAAATGACTGTAAATAGGATCGACAACATTTTAATATAATATGGCTGTGTTTACTTGGGCGGTTCTCTGTTATGCATACACGCGTTAATGCTGTATACCGTGAAATCATTGTTTTTTGTTGGAGATTAAATATGAATAAAGGGACAAAGGAGAGAATACCGTGTTTTTTCAACGCGGGATTAGTGAGACTGTGAGATTTTTGCATCGCCGACTTTAAAAGTCACCTGCATTATTTTTATGTAACTTGAGGATTTTGTACCTAATTATTTTAATTACGAGTATAATTAAAAAAGTCGTAAATCTTTTTGCTTTGGTAACTTACCTTGTATGTTTTCGAAAATTCTACATTCGGATACTGCATATAGTGATCAGTAACCATCCATAAAAATCTTATGATCAGTAACTTAAAAGAATGTTTCGATATTTATTTGTGAACTCTTAATTTTTTTTAAATACCTTTTCATTTAACCGCAACAATTATCGTTATGAAATAACGAATCAAAATTGAACGTTCACTCATTCATTCATTCATTCATTCATTCATTCATTCAATGCATACAGCATTCACTCAAGTCCATTTCGCATGGGTATTTAATCTGTCAGCGTTTTACATAAAATGGCGTGTATGAAGGGTATCGAATTTTGTATACGCACCTGAGTAAACTTCGGGCATCGTTCAAAAGGATTTTAACAGTTTCTATTTACAGATTACTATTGACAAACAGACGTAGGTAATTTTGTATAGATAAAACCACTTGTAACAGAAAAGGATAAGATTTTAACATGAGCGTTCTGGTTCAAAAACTTATCGCTCCGAGTGAGGGTTAGATTTCGAGGTGCGCTTTAACAGAAGATGAAAGAAGGATTTATATTATTTTAAATTTTATGAACGTTTATTATCGTTAAGAATTCTTTAACTAAATAAATGTAAATTATTTTGAGTACTTCTAGAAGTTTTACAAAAAAAATTCAAATTTATTTAAATGCACTAATAAAAGTTAATTAATAAACTACTGGCCTTCATATACACAAACGCAACCGGTGGTCTTGCATTCTTACATTCGTGCTTGGAATTTATCTAGCGAAGTGTTATTTTTTACTTGACAACGCATCCAAGAAGTGTAAGGTGTATATAGATATGAATTTAACGCCACCACACAACGAATAATAATATTCTAAGCCTGCATGTTTTTATTTGCAGTGACAATTTGAAGTTAAAAGAGAATTCATAAATATATAGTTTATTGCTATGAATATTTTCAATATTAATTTGTCCCGGAATCGTGTCGTCGGCTGTATGACGTCACGACAAAGTTGTATAGTGGTGATGGAAGATAAATATTCGTGATTCAATTCGGAATTTCGAAATGCAATTTCGTCGAGAACTCAATAAATAAATCGGTAACAAATGAAATGTTTTTTTTTTATTTATTTATTTTTACAATACTTTGTAGACTGATTTTAATATATCGATTATTGCTTAAAATGGCGTCCATGAGTTCAGTCATCAATCATCATATACTCTATCGCGTTCTGGTTTGAAGACACCTAATCTTCAAACCAGTAAAATTACAATTAAAATACTTAACATCTTAGTTCTCAAGGCAGACGGATTGATAATGTAAGGAATAAATAATATTGTTTGACAGTGCCATGATATGTGGCTAGAAAAATCTAAATAAGGTTGTATAGAAGTTAAGGAGTGTAAAATTATTACTAATTGATTTTCAGTCTGAAGAACGCTAAATATTTCTTTTGAATTCTATCGAATATTAGGAACACATTATGAGATGTTCTGTTCACAAGTCATGTTCTAAAACACTAAGCAACCAGTAACAGTAATTCGTCTCTATGTTTGTACGACTCGGTCTCACAATAGAAGAGGTAAGGGGTCTTGTTAAAATCAATGCCTCGTATGCACGCCGCGTACTGACGGGGTAACTTTTGCACACTAATAAACCTCCCTTATAGGGTGGTTCCTTAGAGGGGAGTAAACACTCGTTGGCTCATACAAATCAATTTACGTTATATTATATCTTAAGGGATCTCGTGACGTTACGTATTAACAAGTTCAATATTAACAAACGTTTTGATATTGTTTCGTATCGTTGACGCGGTAGGGACGTTTTCGTTGATGAGTATTATCCAACGAATTAATTACAAGTTGTTAGGAATGTCATATTAAATCGATTTTAAAACGTATTAGAGACATTCATTAATTTTCATATATGTTTTATAAATGTTTAATACATTACGCACATTCAGGAGATACATAATTTACATTGCGTTATATTAGTAGAGTAACATTCAAGCGAAGTTTAGTTTATGACACTGATGTCTCTCGATGTCATCGACTTATATCATATGATAGGACTTTGAGCGAACGTCCACGGTACGAACATTTTATATTTATTATACTTACTTTAATTATATAAATAACTTAGCATGGTTGCAGACATATCGGTGTATGGAGTGGTTTTTACTTCTAGCAATACCTGTGTCTATAGGTAAATCTGGTTTGCCTTCATAAGATCTGCTCGTTATTTCGCCTTCCTTATTTATAATTTAATAAAGGTGTTTACTTAAATTCCACTTTCGAACCCCTTTATCATAACATAGACAATAATACATTTAATAATAATACATTTATTCTGACACAATCAAACATAATCAAAAATGTAATATAAAAAAACGACGTGGTTTTGAATTTAAGACAAGTAAACGTAGTCAAGCGTAGACAAGTTACCTATGCGATGTCGTTTTGAAATGAAAACGTTCGAAGCCAGTACTTTATATTTATATAGATAAAAATTAATATGGTCTCAATTAACCGCCGTTCAATTAAAATATTTGCAGACCGTGATGGTACTTTGTGCCGAGGGCTGGAGATCGTGGCCTGTATAAAAAGTAATGATGTGGAAGCAGACAGTACAATATAACAATAAAAATAATATTTATATCGAAAGGAAGATTATATATGAACACCAAAAACAAAAAAGGATACAAAATTGATCCCTGCGGAACGACCATTTATAGAGCAGATTCCGATTTATTTCTCCTATGTACATATGTATATATAAACTTATTGACTTATTTGGCTTACACAATCGAATGCTTCAGAAAAAATTTAAGGCCAGGGCTATTCACTATCGCTGGATCTTTTTGGCGTTAATTTAAATGAGCTGACAGAGTAACTGGGATCTATCAACACAAGAAGATTGTGTCAAATGATGACAAGAGGTCTTCTCCTCTCTGCACAGAAGATATTTTGCAAGTGCAAGAATTACTGTGCAAACAGAGGACCATTTTCACAGTGAGTGAGGAAACTCTCATGGACCGATGACACAGCAATATTACACGACCGGGAATAAATCAGACACAAGACCAACTACATTATGCTATATCCGAGGCACGTACCAATGTCAACTTTGTAATGATTGCTATTGAGAATCTGTTGATTAACAAACCTATTAAACAGGTAAAAGACGAACGGGGCGTTCAATAAATAAATGATAAAACTAAAAATAGGCATCGAAACATTTATATATTATTAATTTAAGAGCGAACGCCACTCTTTAGAACAAAGTCCACATTTACGTGCAATGTACCTTATGTTTTTTCACGGCCGTAATTACAGCGGAGAAACAAGATGGTGGTTACAATTTCTTGATAGAAACCCCAAATGTAAAGTCGTTAATATTTAACGAAACGAATTAAAAAGCTAAATGCAAATATTTTGGAGTACGTGATCCGAAAATATGTAAGTACATAGCAAAACATGTCAGTTATATTAAAAATGAACAGAACTATAATATTATCATATGTTGAAGTCGTAGACTAAACTTTAGATATTAATTTCCATTCGTCATGATTCGAATATGAGTGAATGAATGAATGGTTTCATGTTAATATAGAGCGGAACAAAATCTCAACCGCCGGGTTCTAAAGGCCGAGGAACGTAGCAAGCGTCGACATTCTAACACGTGTAGGGGGGGCGTCGCGACGCCAGGGCGTACACATGTTACCACCTAAGGAGACCACCCAACCTACTCAAATTTGTATGCACATTATACATGAGACCGGGTGTAGACCGATCATCTTTATATTGTCATTCCTAATATATTTTTCTATGTAAACACAGCGATTTGGAATCCAAATTTAGAGTCTGTTATTACAAATGTTTGCGTCTTATTTAAATATTCTTAATAGCTGTTTATATATTTCTGAAAATGTATATAAATGTATATAAAAGATAAAATACGAATGTTCATTATTCAGCTTCTGATTACAAAAGTAAACGACGCCGAACCTGTTATTTTCTTTGACAAATAACGAAGAAAAACAAAACTGCTCAGGTTTCTAAAGTTCTTTACCGTATATTATACTCTGTCTACAATATTAAATTTTAAGTGGCGCAATATTATAACTCGACGTGTAGCGCCATCTGTTGCATGCGTGTGGAACTATAATTTATAAGAATGACTGACTGTATCCACGTTTTGTTATATTGCAGTACATTCTTGTTTTAAAAAAATATAAGTGAACGTTAAGTTAGATTTTTAATTATAGATATTAATAAATAGATCGTTATTTTTGTAATGATTAACTGATAAATCTACTAAAACAATGTACAGAAAATGCAGCGCCTGTGAGAGTAGGATTAATGATGTTATAATATTATTAAATAATTAGCTTGGGTTCCGCAGTTCCATTAACGTTAGACGTGACAAGTTTTGACGTGACAAGTCTGAGTTATATGCCATGTATTTATATATAACAAAAAACACAAGGTCAGATTATGCACAGAAATTCGAAAGAAATTTGGAAAGCTATTCAATTATACTAAATTTTTTAAACAGACTTTTTTTATCCTGTTCGGTTAGGTTACCTTACCTTACAAGTATAACCTCGCAGAATATAAATCATAACCACAAAAACCACTATTTTATATATGAGTAGAGTTAAATAGGATGGAACAGTTGCTGTCTTGGGCTTACCCAGCCCCACCAGCAGACAGAAATGGTGATCAAACGACCTCTTATCTTTGTATCGAAATCAAACGGCCCGCCAAAACTCGCTTGCGCGTTGATTGGGTCAATAGCAGTCAATCATGAGTCACGCTCGGGTGACCCGTCATATTTTCGTCGGTTTGGTGGATGTTATTGATCAGATACGGCATATAAAAAAAACGAAATCTGTAGACCAAAGGAACAGTTTCTTTTATTTGTCGGCGTGAAAGCAGTTGGTTTAAATGACAAATACGGGTCTAATAATTAAAGTACACTTTTTAACCGCAATTTTCGCCCTTCGTTTGATCTTAATTGTAACAATATCTTTTAAGATTTGCAATGTTTCTAAGGTCTAATTTAATTATAAATAAAGATATTTTTTATCGAAAAACTATGGGATCTTATAACCTCAATAATTTATTAATAAATATAGGGGCATTTTTGTTATATTTTTATCGAATAAAAATTTACAGAACAAAAAGTTTTTTAAATTAGCTTTATCTTAAATATGTCTACTTCCAAACTATTCCGCATGATGTGTGCAATAAAAAAAAGGATATTTAGCAATTAAGATAAATAAGGCATCGGACGCTCAAACTGTAGAGATTCAATACCTACATATATAAAAAACAGGAAGCCGAAAATAATGTCGTGTCAATCTTAGCGAAAGTTCGTTTGAATAAAAATTTATCAATATTTTGACAACAAGAAAGAAGAACTATTTGAAGAAATCGTTTAATATTTACCACAAACACAAATCAACAAAAAAACAAACAAAACAATAATGGCTGTCGATTGAACGGTATAGATTACGGGATATTGCAGCGTCCTGTTCTGTGCTCTAATGACTAAATACAATAAAATGCATATTATAATATCCTTCTCCATAAAATTGCTCCATATTACTTGCTAACTATAACCGTGATCGTTCAAACAATGGTCAAATAAAATACCACTTACTAACATAACTTCTATCAACAAAAATCAGTATGGTGTGTTAACCCTTTAATGTAAGCGTAATATGGGACATATTTACTGTACTACTTTACCAGTGTCGATAGTAATAATTACCATCAATAGTCATTTATTGAAAGAAACGATGCAACTGCTTTGAAAATATAAAATTTTAAAAGCGTAATTTCGTTTTTCATTTAACCAATTGCTTTTCGCTGACAGCTTCCCTTTTTAAAAACCATAAGGCCTGACGTTAAGTCCTATTTTCTCTATTTGATGGTAATATAATAAGGAATTCCAGCGAAGTTCACGCAAATTACAATCTAGTTCACTTTATAATATTAAACGAGACACGTTACCTTTCTAGTTCCAAAGGAATCCTTTCTAGAAATTTCTATTCGAAGGAAGAAAGAATTTTCAACACAAATCGAATTTCAACATCGAAACCAATATAAATTTTAAATATACGAAGCCTTACAAAAATAAATTGAAAAGAAAAAATTCTATCCTTGATATATATTTCAAAGCGAACCAGTAAATAAATTAACAAGAATGACCAAATTAACGCAAAAACATTCTATAATTCGCAAATAATATATTAGGCAGAACAATGAACGTCACTACACTAATCATTAATTAAAAAAACTTATTTGTAAGGCTCAGTTGTCAGATGATACACGAGCCGATTGAATTAATGAAGCGATGTAATACTGAAAAATGCATTTAATTACCGTCCTGAACCACCCCTTTGATGTTACTCCAGCAATGATATGTAAAATTCCCTTAATTGGAAATTTGGTAAACTCCCAGAGCAACTGGAAATATATATTCAGAAAAATCAACCACAGCACAATACGGCGTTCACTTGTTTATTTTTTTAAATCATTGCAGGCATATGGACAATTTTTCCTTCGATATCGATGACCTACAATGACAACATAATATATAAAAAGTATGTTTCTCTTTTACAAAGACACATTTCACGGTTCTTGTTGATTGGGTTTGGCAAGTAGTAGGCCGCAGATGCCGAGATACTGGAATTTTCTGAATGTCGAGACACTCTGGACACTGCCCCGCCTCGAAGAGCTCAAGCTGTTCTTGCACCTGAACTTTTTTTAGTAGTGTCGAATTTGACACCTCGTTAGATTATGAGAGTAGAAAAATAGAAAGTACACCTGTATTAGGGCACACAGTTGTGCACAATGATATGCCCTGCCTTATTAGCTGGTCTGGTCTAACTTAAGATTGCTGCCGTGTCCGAAATCGGTGAGGGTCGTCCTCTATTATAATCTAATACAGTTATTATATACGTTGGTTTTATTTCATAATTCGCTCATCTTTCTTTGAAGGAAAACTTTCTTTAAACATCTCAGTTATTCGTGACAAATTATTCTCCTTAACAATTATATTATAAAGAAATGAAGTAAAGGTTCCTGCTATAATAGAAAACTTTTTTGTATACCTCTGACAACAGGAAAACTGAATTTATTGAATTCATCTCATACAATTCAGTTAAATCCGATGAGCATTGTCGTCAGTTCTATTCATATTTAATTTATCAAAGGGTTTACTCAAAACTGGTTCATAGAGCGTGTAATCCACTCACGTATTACTATACGATTAGTACAATTATATGTTTGCTTGAATGCCATTGTCACATTCACGATATTACACGATGCAGAAACTGTCATAACTTATAAGCAAATCCCGATGTCTCAATTAATAGAAAAAAAAACCAAAACATAATAACGGCAATTAAAGTTTGAGATTTTGTCAAATATAAAAGTCATTTTAATCTCAAGGACTATTGTTAATATTTAATCATAAATAGGACGTTATTTTCGAAAAAAATAATAATTGACTACGATGTGTACTTTAACAAAATTTCTGAAATACTGTACACAAAATGTATTGTGTAATATGTACTTTATATAAAATAACCAGTTACATCAACGTACAAAGTCCCCTACCACTACAACATATATAAAAAATAAAGACGAATATCCTTGTAATATTACTTTTCTTTGCTACGACAAAAATAATCTTCGACAATATCAAACATTCATAGGCAGTATCTCACGTTCAAAAACCAGAAGACGACTACCGAGTTATAATTCTAATAAAAGTTTAATCTTAGCGTAACAAATCACACTGTAATTCTATTTTAATAAAAGGGTTATTTTTAATAAATGTGTGGAGTATTTTTAATAACGAATGGTGATTCTGTTAACTTCGAAGCTGCGTTTAACAATTTTAAAATACAAGGGCGTTTGGAAGGGTGAAAACGCAATTTGTACAACATGTACGTCTAGAAACAGTCGTAGATATAAATCTTATGAAATTATTAAAAAACATTAAGGGACTGTTAGTTAAAATGACACATAAATACCGTTGAACACATGGTGCGTGGAACTAAGTCCATTCATGGTGTTCCAAGAAATACATTGCGACGTAATTAAGAATTGCATCAGATACAATCTCGCCATTCCATCGATTCGTACACCAATGGTTAAAATTATCAGAACTCACAGCTCCTCGCGATTTGAAACAAAACCAAGTACATGAAACTGAGTAGTACTTGTTCGGGTTTGACCCGCAATCTGCGTTTGAGTATCACGGTTCTGACTCCACTGAAACATCGCGGTTCAATGGCATAAACTTTACTCTTATTTGGAGGATAAAATAGGAACACTTTTAAATCTTTGAAAACACACATAGAAGAATAAAGTAATCGTAATTATAATATTATTTATGGAGCTAAATATTTATGGCGCTTCGAGCGCCATCGGCCACATAAATGCTTCGTGGCCGCACAGGGGTAGTTAAGCAAATGTACAAAAACACTTGTCTTTTTATGAATTTGAATGACTCTAACGTTAAAATAAACACTTGCAGTATTCCTTAACAACAAATTAATATTCCTATTTGTATTCCATCGTATGATTTTAATTATTTTGAATATGGCAATACAGTTAGTGCAATTCTGTGCTTCAATTTCTACAAGCTGTCTAACTTTAGTTTTTAAAATTTCTAGTGGAATAGAAATAGAATATTTTTTCGACTGGGCCTCAGACCGAGAATACACTTTTAGACCTTTTTATTTGGACATGATAAATTTATTAACAAATTGGTAGAGTGTATAAGTTATCACAATGCAAAATATTATTGTATTACTATTATTGGAGTCGTATTATTTGTACTCTGATATAAAATCGTTTCCCTTGTCTCTCTTTGATAGTCAGTCTCACAGCAAAACTAACAATGTCTAGCAAACAGACATCGTAAGATTTCGCTAAGAAAGGATTTTTATAAAATTAAATTATGTAAAGTGAAAATTTGAACCTGCAAACTTCGATGGAGAGTGACGTACATCAGACCAAGTTCATATATTACGTTACCTGTGAGTATAAGTTTTCGTTCCATGCCTTAGAACGAAGAGAGAATCATTATTCATCAAAGTTTTCGTTCCCATCACTTCGACGAGTTTATATTTGTCTAAAAATATTTTATCCAAACAATAATTTAAAATTCCGTACAAATAAGTACTTACACACCTACGAGCTTACATCAATTAGGATTTTAGTTAAACTTTGATTTAAACTACTTACACAGCGAGTCGATTTGTTCAGTTAATTTTAACTGCGCCGTCGATCAACAAACTAATTGGACAAACCGATTAACGCGCGCAAATATTTAATATAGAGATTTCCCGTAAAATTTGTTTAAGTACAGCAATAACAGCTTTCATTGGCATTATTTTTATTGTTTTCTGTTTCTTATTAATTAAACAAAGAGTTCACTTTTTGTGTTTTTAATAAATTGTATTTATATAAATTATTTAATAAATTATAATTATCAATTCGATATTCGAAAATTATTCGTGTGCCAGCCATGTCACTCTGTCTCTTTCAACTAAGTTAATATAAATATATATTATTAGAAAAATATATTTAATCTGTCCTCTCATTGGTCGACATCGGTTGTAACTGACCAATGACTATTTAGCTTAAAGCTGATGAATTAACTATACAAGGTTTGTGTTAGTGCAATATTTGTTGCAACAATTTGCCTTCAAAAATACAACCAACAGACTGTATACGTCTCAGTAAGAAAGTTTAGAGCGTGTGGAAGAATTTCGTCCGATTGAATTATAAGTAAAAATTAAGCACCTGAAAATGAATTAATTATGCTTAAATTTTGTGATGATTTGAATCCGCGTGGTCTATTCGATAGATCATCCCGGATCCAAAAATAACTACAATCAAGTTATATAAGTTTTAAGACAAAATTGACGTCAACATTGCTTTAACTAATGCAATTTTCACAGAATATTTTACTATCTATTTTTTTATCTACTTCAATAAATTATAGTTTGGACCTTTATTTAGACAATATTACGACTAAGGGCTACAACATTATTGCAAGATAGTTTTATTTTATATTTAATAAAATGTCTTTAGTTGTTATAGTCTGTAATGAAAATTATTGTATTCATTACAATGTCTGATCAAAAATGTCAATAAAAATATTCTTCATTCGAGTAGCCATGAAATTATCGTTATGTAACAGGATTAGATTAAATCAGGCTTGGCGACAGTAGGGGTGTGATCTCTCACCTGGTACGTTCTTCCCTACTGTAAGCGTCGCTAGGAGTAGGGAGTTCTCTGCAACCTGAGAACCCCTCTAGTTTGGAGGTTCGCATAAATATAGCGACGTTGTGTAATGTTGCGAAGTCGTAGAAATCTGCGTTGCACATTATGACGTCATGGCGTCCCAATCAACCTCGTCATGCCTGCGTGTCTATTTATGGTAGCCTTTAGAAGAATTATTTGAAGCCTTAGTTTAAGCTGCGTATAATAATTTATAATTAAATCACATACCGTGTGCAATTTTAATAAAAATCAATGGGGGTTTACGAATTAATCTTACTATATATTGACTTCGATGTCCCAATTGGTGAGTTACGCTGAGTTTCTTTCGCCAGTTCTTCACTTGGTTCGCTTTTATATTGAATAATGGAATTTAATTTGATTTGATTTGCTGTTACCTTTTTGTATTCTGAAATGAAATCTCTTCAAGGGATAACAATACCTGTTAATTTTTGTTTTTTTTTTTATATCTGTTTTAAACGATCGCTAAGAGATTAAATAAATGAGGATAGTGTTTTTTTTTTATTTTTTAAAAGTCGTTATATATAATATTTAAGTTTTATTCGCGATTGAGCCTTTTTTATTACTCCGTTCGTTCGACAGAGTATAACCGAGATACAATAAATTTACTCGGTTGTAAAATATATTTTAAAAGTAATACGTTACGAACGAAAGATTTGTAAACTTCAAAGGCATTTTTTTATTGTCAAGTTGGCAAAATTGTTTTCTATTTTTTTTAAAAACTCGAAAGCAAGATTTTTTTATCATAAATATATTTTAAATTTAAGTTTTATCCGCCTCAATAGTCTAATGAAATAGAATACGCTTGGTAAGTATTTAATTGTATAATATTTTTGTTTCTACGCATAAAAGTAATTTTAATAACCAGTAAATGTTATTAATTGGTGGTAGAGCTCTGTGAAAGTCTGGGTAGGTATCACTCACTCTTCATATTTTCTACTGCCAAACAGCAATACATCAGTCTTCCGACTTGAAGGGTGAGTGAGCCAGTGTAACAAGCACAAGGGACAGAAAACTTTAGTTCCCAAGGTTGGTGGTGTATTTATTTATTAAGGAAAACAACAGCAGTATTATCAAAAAATAGAATAAATGACTGTTTTCCATTAATTTAAACAAAGTATTAGTAAACAGAAGTCACGCAATCTTGATAGAAAAAGTGAAAAAGAAAGCAATTCTTTAAAAAAATAAAACAAAACTTAACTGAATAGTGAAAACTATGAAGTTACTATGGAAACATTCTAAATATATATAATATGTCATCAGAAAGAAAACTATAATAATAAAGAAGTATCTATAACACGATGTGCATGGAAATGCTATGCAATTAAACTGTTTTAGTTTGTAAATGCGCGTGTGTATGATTAATTAAATTGAGGTTTGAGTTTTAATAATATACTTTTTAAATTATTTAGATGTTAGATGACCGATGAAATATATCAATGTATGAGTATGTATTTTTAAATAGAGAGAAAAGCTCTATCCTGTCGTCCACCTAAATAAACCATTAAAAAAAATGGTCTCCTGGTTATAGGCGTCTTCCTCGCCCCGCCACCTCATTGCCAGGGCTGGATTATTGAGTCATTAGGCAGTGTAAGCATCTAGGACGCGGATCCCCTAGGCAGGTCAAAATATAGGAAGCAAGTTACATAAATTCATTATTAATGAAATTTTTGCAGCTAAATATATTTTTTTATTTTAATATTTTATAAATACAAATTAAGCCGTTATATTTGTCGTGTTATGCTTGTTATCGTTCAGATCCATGCGTTATATCCACCGGGTCAAATCGGCTATTATTGATATATACTTATATACTATTTTTAAAATAAAAAACAGCAAAATATTTAGAAATAAAACCTCCTCTAAAATTAGATGACTTCTGTGTTCAGTAAAAACTCAATATTTAATCGTAATAAATTAATAAACACGAAACAAAGTAATCAAATCAAAGTTAGGTTCAAACAGGGCCCCGAACGTTTGAACAGTCGGTCCCCTAATGGAAAAAGATAATGCAGCGATCGTTCAGTGTGTACAGCCTTTAATGTCGTATGATTAAACATGAAGTGAGGAGTTTATCAAAATTTGGCACGCGTGTGCTCGTCAGTGCGCTGTTTGTCGACCTGCGACCGCCGCTCTCCGATATAGACGTCAATACACCACTGACTGATTGCTAGGCAAACACTGCGGTTCATATCGAAAAATCTTTTCCGCGATTCTAATTATATTTAGTGCTCAGGATATGGTAACTTTTTTTAAAACAAGTAGATAAAAATATTTACAAATTATTTTTATGGTTTTAATGAAATATTTGGAATTTGATTAATAATACTAGCTCGATATTATAAACGCGAAAGTAACTCTGTCTGAACGTCTGTTTGTTGGACTGAATTTGATAAACTTTTTATGGCTAAAACCTGACAACAAATCCCTAAAACCCGTGCGATGCCACTGGCGACAAGGAGTAATATATATCCCATATCTAACTTATAAAAGACAGAATGTCAAATTTATATAATATAACAATACAACAACATTCTCATGAAGATGCTCCTTTAAACTCAATCAATTCTATCATATATTCAAAGCAATATCCAGATGTGAAACCAGGGTTGGACCCGTACTGCGGAAACAGCTAATCATAATTACAAAAATAAGGTTACAGCTGACACATTGTATTCTAAAATCGCCGTCATTTTAATAATTACGGTAACACTTTAGTCTTAAAAGTGAAAATTTAATGCTGCAAGATTGATTTAAATACAAGAAACATTAATGATAACAACTCATCGTTTATCTATATTTTACTGAAGAATCAATAACTACTTTCAGGGAAAATACAACTTGTGGTTATTGATATCTTAAAAGATCGATCTTTAAACAGAAGCATAATACTACTTTTGGAAAAACGCCGTTAAAAACGTAGAAATAACATAATGATCACAATAGAGTCCAATGTGGACAGGTCTGTGATGCGCTTTTTCGCTTCTCTGGTGAAAAAGTGGTAGTGAGGCTTTATGTAACTCCGCCTGGATAGGGAAATCACTCATCACATATTATGCCGCCATCAGCAATTCTTAATGTATTTGTGATCTGGTTTACAATTTTAGTGAGCCAATATAATTACATTCAATCATACAAGAGAAATCTGAGGTATCGACGATGTAAGGTAATGTATGGTTAATTTTTTAACGATTCGCAATAACCACCACTTAGCTCTAGCGAATCGGTCTACATTATATATTAAATGAAAAAAATTAACAGACTTTATAAATGCTTTTTTTAATATCTCTTTATATAATTGTTATTATATATAATTCCGTTTACCTAAGTTTAATGTGAACTTTCGGAATTATAGTCGATAGAAAGACTAGTGTTAAACAAAAAGAGCCTATGCCACAATATTGAGAGATGACCATAATGTGTGGAGAGTCTATATATTATGCGAAATATAGTAGCCGTAGATGACGGTTCACCCGATGGGAGAGGCCGACGGTAATGTGCCTATTTGATTTTGTCGGTTAATACATAGTACTAATATATAATGTTTAGTTAATTTATCTAAAAGTAATAAACATATAATTCTACAAACGTGTTCATGTAATTGATGGGCATGTCGTCTAGATAAAGAGGAACTGGTTTCATCGTTTACATTCAAACCGATTCGTCTCAAAACGATAGAATCGATAATCGTAAACCTGATTAATACCTCACATCCGTAAACACTATGATAATTATAAAGGTCGAATCACATCTGCTTACTCGAAATATAACACGTGTTTTGATATTAATTATGACAGAAATATTTCTTACTCGCATGACTGATCAATACTATTATAGACAGGATTTGTGTGGACACTCCAATGTGTGAATACGCGAATAGATAATTAATTAATGTATGTAATTAAGCGGGACTGACACGTTACATGTTGAAAATAATGATCTAAATATTGTGAATTTACGACGGTTAATCAGTTTTAATTTTTGCAAAAATCATTAAAATTATTTTACAACAAACCGAATACATGGCTTAAAGTTCATTACCTTTGTCTTTTTTAAGAAAAAAAAAATCAATTTGACAAAAAATAATAAAATTGAAATTGAAATTTGCATACTTTTCACAAATATCGAACCATAAAATTTATAAATTGATATATTTTTAGTAACCCTGAATTTTGGGCAAGGTGACCGTTCATCGAATGTCTATAACTATTAAGCCACACATTCCCTTAGACACATGTACTGTGGGCGTTGTAAAGTGCATAGCCATGTTGGAACCTTCGCTCGACAGACTGAGTGATGGCGGAGGGGACCGTCTTACGCCCGTATGACTTCTCACATAATATAATCTGGACCACGTACCGTTGGAATACGTAAATGAACTACTGTTTAGATGGAGATCCTTGTTGAATTTATTATCGTGACATAAAACGTATTGCATTAATGTTAAATTATATTTTAAAATTACTTACCCAGCAAATTAACTACATATAATTAAAAGGTATATTTAGAAATTAAGTATATATTTATGGTTCATAGTTTTTATCTTTATTTCGAAATGATAGTTTAAGGTGTTTGATCTTGGGCTAAAGTTAAATTATATACAATTTTAACAAAAAATACTTCAAATTTTTCTTCAAATTATAATTAACAAACGGAAAATATACTTCCATACAAAAAAAAAATCTACAAAGCGGTTCCCGAATTGACAACCTCATTCTTTTTTTGAAAATAATTATAAAATTGGCTGTTATTCCTTTTCGTTGGGAATAGATTCATTTTCATTTATCTATTCTAGATGCAATTTAATCTGCGTGGTTCCTTAGTGTGGTCTTTCCAATCATATTAAATGTAGTAAAAAAAACATTACAATAAATAACTAATTGAAGCCAGCAATCTAAATATCATTATTCATTGCTTCCATGCGGCATAAATAATTATTGTATTTAATAGTCTACGTAACTGCTTAAAAGAGTAACTACTGAGTTTCTTGCCGGTTCTTCTCGGTTGAGTCTACATTCTGAACCGGTGTTAGCTTTAAATTTAATTTAATAACATATTAACATAATTTAATAACGCAAGAGCGTACTTGGATAAAGCAACTTCCTTTTTTTCAATAATTTATAATTAAGTTCGTAAACCGATTATACGCGACGATTACCGACGATAATCGATTTATTTAACCGTTTTGACCGCCAAATCCAAAAGAACTTCCGAAAAACAATTTGATTTCAATATTGACAGTACCCGACATCCGCGATTCCTTTGCGAACGGTGTTCAGGCGTCAGAAATAATTATTTCGCTATTTTGACATTTGAACCAGCAAACTTTAAGTGAAGAAAGAATACTAGCATACAGAAGAAACAAGACCGTCGTGGAGAAGAATTAGAATAACTTAAAATGTATATACTTTGTTCAATAAAACCTCAACAAGTATGATAATAACATTCTTTAGAGACGCCATTGTCACTTTTCATCGACACGATCTCATTTTAGGGATGTGCTATTTTTGATAATTTCGTAATTTGAGATTTTTTATAGTGATTGTTGCATTAAATGATATATCTTGGGTAACTTTTTTTAAATAAATTATTTCTAATAGCACTTTTACGTATGGAAAATCAATAAACAATTTTAGCCCGTCACCAAACCGTTTATGAAAAGCGTCGCGATAAAATCAGCATGTATTTGACGAAAAACTGCCACATATGTATCCACCAAAAGCATTAGCGTGGTGGAATAAGCCTTAAACCCCATTCTTATTTGTTCTCCTTGACTCTTCTCACTGGCTCACCCATCAAACCGGAACACAACAATACTAAATATTGGCAGTAGAGTATTTGAGTAGCTGGTACCTACCCAGACGACCTTGCACCAAGCTCTACCATCGGGTAATTCAAAGGATTCATGTTCAGAAGCTGTACGAGCTTACCGCTAACTTAAGAGGTGATGGCATGTACGGATAAAATGAAACAAATGATTGCATAGTATATGTTTATTCGTGTATAAGTTTGTTAACAAAATAAATTTTATTACAATTAGTCTGGAATGGTGATGTTCCATTATTAATCGATTATATTCGATGTTTTTAACGATCAACTATGCTAAAATATATATACTAACAATGACTAAAAACCCTACACTACATTGCACATGTACAACTTTAGTATAATCTACTTGTTACTTTTTATTTTAATCCTTGGATCAAGGACAAGTATTGTCGGACACACTCGGTATCAAAATATCTGTCAATTTAAGTTCTTTGAATGAAAGTGACAGAAATTATACCATATAATGGCAACACAATTACGATTAAATGAATTATTTTATGTAGAAAAATTAAATAACCAGTTTTTAACTCGATAGCGAGTGTTAAGGACTACAGACACACCTGCGTCAACCAAACAAAATTAAAGCGAACACAATTTAAAATAATATACTTCAAGGGACAGTCACACTTAGCACCAAGCATGTGTGCCAGCGGCTTAACAGATATCATAAAAACTTACATATTTTATTCAAATTAGGTAATAATTACAAACTACGAATGAGTAAAATTGTTAAAATGAAAAAAATAAAAATCTCGAAAACATAATGTAATAAAAACAGCCAACCTATAATTCAAACAACAAAATAAAATTGCATACAATTTAAATTAAAAACCGAATAAGGGATTTTAATCGTTGCATTTTGTCTTAAATTAAATATTCATAAGTTTTCAATATATTGAACGAGTTGATCCACATTTAACGACTATAAATCAAAGTGGACCAAGTGCACTTCCCTGCGGCACACCCTTAGGATTTAGTTAAGTTCCGATCGATGATCGACTTAAGTAGGTAAGGTTGCACAGGTATCTTTTCGAGACGAATAATATTTATAGTAGTTACTTTCCTATGTAACAAATAATTTTTAAATATCGAATGCCTACAAAAATTCTGAATATCATAAAAATGTTAAAATGTAAAAAATAGATTATAAAACACACATAGGGCTCTATTGAGTTTTTGAAATAAATTCATTAATTTAAATTACATGAGGTAAAAGGAGAAATTCTCTGTTACATTACAAATGCTCAAAAGACGTCCTTGCTAGTGATCATACAGTGAATGTTGCTATATGTATATATCAATTGTAAAACAATTATAAGTCCATATAAAATGGCAATACATTAATGTAACAATAAAAAAAAAGCTCGTGATAAATTTTAAAATAACGATATTCTTCGTGTGTTTTTCCCTTAACCATAAAAAAACGACTACCTTATAATATAAAAAGCAATGATAAATGTATTCAAGGGATTGAATATTTTTATTTAACTTAGTTATTTTAACAAATTTTTTATTTATATTTCTGCTTAGGCATATGTAACACTTATTATATGGGATCATAAGTATTAATTATAATTTATAAAATAATAAATGTTAATAATTCATTGTTCGTTATATAATTTCATTACGAGTCGATATAAAATATACACTTCGGATACAACATTTGCCTTTTCCAAATACTATACGACAAGTATGACGTCAGTTGACACTTGTAAGTATACAATAATAATAATAAATCTTTATTTATGTCTCCTTAAAAAAACAGGACCATGTCACAATATAAGTTTAATGAGTAATTATAAGGAACAGCTTACAGTGAAGTGTATGTGCGGAGCTGGTGTCTATTACAAGGATTAAAGATCATCAGGTCCTCAACCCTCGTAGGATCAAAATTAATGCAAAGGCGATATTAATGATGATCATGAGAATTAAATATATTTTTTCAATTATGTAATGTGCCATGTGTGTGTTTTATTAAAACAATAAGGCTTCTTTGTTTCCGCTGGGCTAGCTCTCTAGGTTTGACGAGAATGTTTTGGAGCATACCACAAGTTAGACGCATGCAGGTTTCCTCTCATGCTTTTCACCGCCGAGGGCGAGATGAATCATAATCACAAAGGTTACACGTGAAAATTCAATAGTACTTCCCTGGGTTTGAACCCACTATAATAATATAATAATTTGAATTAAAATTATTTTGTTTAATTATTTTGCGAACAGTACATATTTCGAAAGGACATATACAGTGTACATGTTATATACAATACAGGATTTGAAACATGTACATGATAATATAAATGTTCTACACATTTAATATATATATGATTATAAATTATTGTACATTATTTACTAGTCTTACAAGAAAAATATATGGAAATATCCATATAGTTTAATTAATGTCTGTTATATAATCCGGAAAGTATGAAATGGTTTTATAATTTATTCTGAAACGATCTTCAAAATAATTACGAACAAAATTATAAATCCATTGAAAATATTTATTTTTTATGAAAATTTAGAATCGTAATACATTTAATGTATTCTACGTTAGACGTCTAACGCTATGCGTGAAATAAATTTCAGTATTTTAATAACTTCAATATTTCATACGATAATAGCTATGTGTACATCTTAACAATATATACCATTTTTACAAATTTCTGAGTACATTAAACATATCAAGCTTTACGATTTGACTAACTGTTATGTTTATGAAATTGGTAGTTAAAGCAGGATGAAAATTCGTTGAATTATAATTTCCCTTTAGGTTTGTATAAATGTAATAAAAAATATTTTGTATAAAATCATTTCCAATCACAATTCGTATATATACATTTGTGGATAGCATTTAATTCAGCCTTTGTGTGATATTTGTCCTGATCGATGTATAATTATTAAATTTGTACCTTAACACTCAGTTTTGCTCCCACCCCAATGATCTCTCTACCGCCATTTTCCACTGTTTATATCTCATATCCCTCTCATCGTCACTTATCTTTGGCATGTAGGTGATGCCAGTGGACATAGCGATCTGCGATGCCATTCTGTTGCTGTCCAGGCCCCAGTAGGCGACTAGGGCAGCGCCCAGAGCAGTGCTCTCAGTGAAACCTGCTTTGATAACGTTAATGCCTATCAAGTCAGACTGCATTTGCATTACCAGCGCGTTCGAAGTCATACCGCCATCGACCTGAAATTTAATACATTACTTATAAATAGCCAATAATATTGACTAATATTTATATTCGATTTTTTTTATATTATATAATATGTTTTCTTTTTTTTATCATATTTGAATCGTCAATAGCGCCTAGCGATGTAAAAAAAAACTTAAAATTGGAAACTACAATTTTAAAATATTTCTCTGACAGGTCCATTTAACAGTAAAAGAAAAAATTACATTGGTTCATGCAAAAAAAAATTACTCTGACCTGAGAAGAACTATAGGAGGAACTCAACGGGTCTTTGTGCAAATATTGAAGTAGTTCAATAGGAAGCACGCAGCAATATGGTTAATAAATATTTTGGTAATCACTTTGCCACCGACGATATGAAAATTAAATTTATTTGGTGGTAGAACTTGCAAGTCCATCTGTGTAGGTACCATCCATTCATCATATAAACTACCGCCATACCGTAATACTTGATATCTTCGTGTTTCGGTTGAAGCTTGAGTGAGCCAGTGTACAAAGTGAACAATAAACACAATATCCCAAGGTTAGTTCCCAAGGTCGTTGGTAAATTGTTGATATGAGGAATGACTAATATTACCTACAGTATATTGATACTATATCTATGGGCAGTGGTGGCCACACCAGGGTGCCCTATTTGAGAGTCTGCCTGTCTATATGAAATAAAAAAATCTTATATATTAATAGGGTAAGCCGATTTTTGTCCCAGTGAGGGGATGATAGCTGCACATAAAAAATCGGTTATAGTTTCATTTTGAAGAGCACAAGCCGCAGATGTGCAGAAAAATAAAGAGGATTTTTGCTTGCAATTTATTAAATTGTAATAAATTAAGAAAAAAAAAATTTTAGAGAGCGGAAAAAAAGGTTAGTGCCCGGTTATAGAGCAGTACTACGGTTGTATAAGAAAAAAAAAATGAAAAACGTAAACAAAATTAAAGTACTGTACTAACTTCTGAACCAATGCATAATATTTGACATTCAAAATTATATTTAAATAGGTTTTCTTCATTTTGGCGCCAAATGTGACTTGCAGATGAGTGACTTGCAGTTTACAATGAACAAAAACAAAACTTCAAAACAAAACTTGTCATAGTTTCGAAATTCCTAAAAATGTTTTTGAATAAACGCGAAGTTTCTCTGTATCCTACTAGTATATAAATAGATTACCTTAAGCAACTGCAAAGGTATACCGCAGTCTTCGTTCATCGCATCCAATATGTCTCTCACTTGAAAGCAGACGGCTTCTAAGGCAGCTTTCACGATGTGATTTGAATGCGTATCTTCCGTTATTCCGCATATTACACTGAAATTGTCATAAGATCGACTTATTAATATGAATATTTGTCATTATAAAATCAGATCAAAGTATTTAAGTAATAAATTATAAAAATTATCAATATTCCGTCACACATACTCGTAAATGGTTACAGAATTTGTTCTTAAACTAGTATTTATTTCTATTTAGGGTATCTGTACTAGGTGACCTGTATGACAAATTACCAGCCTGTCCTAACTTTAGATCCTTGGGTAAGTGTAACATAATTCTTAATAGTGTGGTGTTAATATTATGCACATCGTTGCGTGTGTGCGTGCGTTCGTGCGTATATGCGTGTGTTCGTACGCGTGTATGTGAGACGTGTTTAGATGTGTATAAGCGTCCCCACACTGTGTGTTTAACACGTGAAATCGTAACAAGCAAACACACCCATTTCTACCATTTTAATATTAGCTTGAATTACTTATTATATATAATTTAAGCGGAAGTTTGAAAGTGGCACCGGTAACCGAGAAGCTATCCGGAAACCGGCTGTCATGGTATGGGCATGTTATGCGGAGGAATGAGGACCATGTTGTGAGAAAGGTTTGGAAAATGGATGTGGATGGATATAGAGGTAGGGGATGATCCAAGAAACGATGGATGGATTGTGTGAAAGACGATATGGTTAGAAAGAATGTTACTAGTGAGATGACGTCCGACAGAGAAGTATGGAAGAAGAAGACATGCTGCGCCGACCCCGAGTAGAGTTGGGATAAGGGCAGGAGAATGAATGAATGATATACTTATTATATATATATGTATTTATTCTCAGTAAAAATACTGATTGGTAAATTTAATTTGTATTAAGAACATTTTTATTTCTAAGCCCTTACCCCCTGGCGTCTTGTCTCCAATAAGGAGCGTACAGTCCACTAAATGCCGGAACGAAAACAACACTGCCGTTCTCTGTTGCTTTCTCCGCTATTTGTTGAGAGTCGTTGGCACTATCCAACAGTCCGATGTTGTCTCGGAGCCAGCCCAGAGCGGCACCGGCGATCGCAACCTGGAAATGGGAATCGGAACTTATTTATTTATGATTCAGATTATGCTAATAACTATCCCAATAAATATGGTTCAAATCTTCCTTATAAGTACAATTGGTGAATATGTAGCAACATCATGAACAAAGTCAGTTATACGTCCTATGTTAATTGAGTCACTTCACATGGATTATTCATCTCGTGCTAGAAAAAAACGTCGAGAAGAAATGTGCACTACGCAGTCTGTCTTTTCCATACATATACAAACATATAACATAGACAGCCGATTATATACATTATGAATAAAGTAGTGAGTTTATAAATCGACACCGATAACTGGATGGACGGTGTATTTGTTACGTATTAGATATAATTCTCAAAATAATTCTACTCCTATCATCTACATTATAATATGTTATCAATTCTTATGTTAATAAGTATATTTTATTTATAATGGTATACGCATATATAATAAGATTACCGGAAAATATAATCAAGTTACCATCTAAATTGTTTAAAAATTGTATTAAGATAAAATTAATTAATAAATCTTATTATTTCATTAAAATAAGACTTTTTTGTATAAAATCTTGGGTTTAGGCTCGGGTTCCAAAAAAAGAACTGATTAAACATTAATTGTAAGAACTAACATAATTGTAAATCTACTTATTTAAAACAGCAACTACGCGAATTTCTTGTCATTTCCTCTAACTGGAGGCTGTTTTCGGTGTTTTCTTGAAAAATTGAAGATTCAAAAATGGTTAATTGTAAAATTCAATTTTATTTACCTGTTGTTACACTGGCTCACCTGTCTATCAAACAATACTAAGTATTGCTGTTTGCCAGTAGAATATAGAATATAGTAGGCTTACACGAAGCCCTACCACACAGAAAACACTGCACAACAGGAGAATAGACCTAACCCAGCAGTGGCGTCTAGGAGCTGGTATTTGGATTCAATCAACTATTAATCGTTGAAAAAAACAACAAAAAAATCGCTTAAAGAACCAGGAGCAAAGTAAACACGTTTAGGTACACTAACCGATCCCTCTAAAGCGTAACAAGGCGGGTTTTGACTCCCCAACTGGTAGGCCACTGTAGTCAGCAAGCCCCGGTTTGAATTGACGCGAATGTCGCCGGTGTTGTAGAGGACGAAACAACCGGTTCCGTACGTGGCCTTCGCTTGCCCCTGCTGTAGACACATCTGCCCGACTAAGGCAGCTTGCTGATCACCGAGACAGCCGGATATCGGTACGCCACGGATAGGTCCATCAGATATGTAGCCGTATATCTGTAAATTAATGATAAATATAATAATAAAAATATGAACCGAGATAGCCCAGTGGTTAGTGGTTAGAACGCGTGCATCTTAACTGATGACTGCGGGTTCAAACCCAGGCAAGCACCACTGAATTTTCATGTGTTTAATTTGTGTTTATAATTCATCTCGTGCTCGGCAGTGAAGGAAAGCATCGTGAGGAAACCTGCATGTGTCTAATTTCTACGAAATTCTGCCACATGTGTATCCACCAACACGCATTGGAGCAGTGTGGTGGAATATGCTCAAAACCTTCTCCATAGGAGAGGAGGCTTTAGCCCAGCAGTGGGAAATTTACAGGCTGTTAATGTAAAAAAAAAATGATAAATAATTAACGACTGACAATTAATTTATAAATTGTCACACAAAACCGCCACTGACTCGTGTAGGGTCACAAAAGTAACAAATTTATGCTAGTCCCTTGTGTTAATAATTCTTAACAATATCTGTAGTATTTTATACTTTTACGTTTTTATCTTAAATACATGACATTATCGAATATATATTGAGAAGGAAATATGTAAATTACTTTAAATTTATGGTGTCATTAGGCCGTTTCATTGGAGCGAATAATAATAGTCTCATCAGGTCAAAATTTGTTTCGCAATAGTACATTATAAATTACATCATTTCATCAGTTTTAGAGTTCATTTTAAAACATATAGTAATCAAATTGTTTCTGTCGGTTTATTCTGGAAGACAAAGGTTATATGTAAAAACAGTACTCAACGGAAGCTTCTTAGTTAGCATAGCAGATTCTAAGTTCGATGTGATCACATATAACTTTACGATATTAAATATTAAATAAATTAACTAAACAGTACAAAGCAAGTATTATAACACCCTTACTTCGGAGCTCGACTTAATTTCTGGTAGGACCGATTTTGGCACTTCGAAAAATTTCATTAAAAGAGGATCCCAGGTTAAATTTTCAATGTTCATGAGCATAGTTCGTGAGGCATTCGTGACATCCGTGATATGCTTGCCGCCATTAACGCCTCCTGTGGGAAATAATTATGTTATGTAAACATGGATTGGAGACAAGTTCATGTTCAAGGACGCTAGGTCCATGAAGAGGATACAGACGTCGGTCGTCTAGCAGCAAAATGGGTAGATTACAGTATGTTGGTTGAATATACTTTATTCAATTAGGCTTTTATAAGCATTTTTGAATGGAAGCATTATTAGAACTATGTTAAAATTAGAGCTACCACCGGTTGCAACAGGCGGCCTATACCAAGCAATACGTACATAACAAATATTTACTTAAAAAATGTTTAAATATTGTAATTTTTAAAAAACATTTGGAAAATAATAATACTCAATACTAATCTGAAGGATTAAAGACTCTACAAAGCTTCTTCACAGTATCATTTATTAGGAACTGAAAAAAAAATGTATTATAACTCACTAATGTACTGTAACACAAAATAAACACATGGAATTTCAGTGGTACTAGACTTAAACTCAGATTTTCAAATAAAATCCAAATACTCCATCCATTAAGCCTTCTCACTGACGTAATATTTACTGTACAATATATTAATTCACCTGTTAAGTTCCATATGATCCAGGTATCGACAGTTCCGAAGCAGCAGGATCCCTTCTTCATGGCCTGTTTCACCGCGTCCACATTGTCGCTCAACCATCTCAGTTTCACAGCGCTGAAGTACGGTGACATGGGCAGACCGCATAATGGCTACAATCATTTAACAATTTAAAATAGCAAATAAATAAAAGTTAAAATAGGTAATAATAATTTTAAAAAAAATAGTTAAAAAACAAATACTTCTAGAGCTCCTAACACAACTTTATAGTTTTTTAGATGTCCTAAAATATGCAATTTATTATGTTTTATTTGTGTTTGACTAAATATAAGTATATACTATATTTATAACTAAATATTTGCAAAGATAAAATTACTAGATCATAGAGTAACTTGTGTCATTTGTAATTACTCTATGGTCTAGTAATTTTATGTTAACATTATGACACCAAGAGCTAATACCGAAAATTAGAGGAAATTATTTTAATTATATATAATATTTTTTGTTACTTATATATGGATAATAGCATCAAGGATGTTATCATCACCACATGATTGTGATAGATGTAATAAAACAATTGTCATCATTATAAAATGAGTACATTCAATTGTAATCTATTTTAATCTTTATAGGAGACTGCTTAGCATCTGTAATATAGATTTGACCTTGTGGTTGTTTTATTCGCGTCACCTTATTATTATATAATTGAAAATAAATTTATTCAGTAATTTTATATGTAGATTTACAATAGCCAGTATAGACTCGTCAGTAGTTAAACATGTTAGGAATTATTTGTTTTGCTTTTGGATAGTAATTGTTGACAGTATCTTTTTATAGTATCAGTAGGCAGCCTGGCAAATGGGTGACCTGATAGTAAGTTATTGACACTGCCATAAACATTGGCACTGTAAAATATATTAATTATCCCATACATGTACTACTATGAGGTACTGTGTCATTTGTAATTACACTGGAACACACACCCTTCAAACCGTAACACAAGAATACTATATCTGAGTAGTGGTTGCTAACTATTCATAACCATCTGGCCTCTATGTAAGCCAATGGTAGCTTTTCAAATGTGTCTCGTGAACAATTTTATTAAATCAATACTAGGCATTTAGGTGTAGGAAGTGAGTTATTTCTGGTAAAAGCAGCAGTAGCTTTATAATAAATTAACCCAATAAGGGTAATGCCTAAATATTCTGACTTCTATATTAATTTATATATTATAAGACATTGAGGAATTTATTGTACATTAATAAATACATCTCAATAATATAATAGTAAAAAAAAAACAAACGTAAAATAATATTTCAATAATCTACTATAGTATTATAACATAAAAGAAATATAAAATATAATTAAATATACATACATATTATACAACATTGTTGAATTTGGAAATACAATAATATGATTCTCAATTATTTGAAAAATATAAAATATACTAGCCTTTAAGTAATTTTTATTTCTTGTCTTGTTAGGCACCAAATCCAGTAGTTTGTCTATTGTGGATGAAGTTCTCATATCTAGCCATACAATGGCATTATGAAGTGGTTTCCCGGTAAATCTATCCCAGACAATTGTAGTCTCCCTTTGATTGGTTACACCCACAGCGATTATATCCTGCAAATGAAATTGAATGTATTTGTAGTTGCATTGTTTTGTATATGTGTGTGTGTGGAAGATTTTTTTATCCTAATTATTATATAATACAAGTTTATTGTGTAAAGTTTAAAATAAAATCATAGTTTAGAATA
Source organism: Vanessa tameamea (assembly GCF_037043105.1). Taxonomy (NCBI): domain Eukaryota; kingdom Metazoa; phylum Arthropoda; class Insecta; order Lepidoptera; family Nymphalidae; genus Vanessa; species Vanessa tameamea. The sequence continues at coordinate 883,806 of NC_087341.1, read as the reverse complement.
TAGATAGGTTATTTTTTAAATGATATTTATATTTAAAAAAACATTTACACAACATCCAAGGGAGCACAACTAGATTTAAATCAACTATAAATTTTTTAAAAACTAGTGTATTACTTTTACCAAAGTAAATATTACTTTTAACTTTAATGGCAATATAAGTTATTTAATAAAGCTTTTATTGTAAAACATCACTACATAATATAAAACAAAGTTGCTTCCCACCGTCTTTCTGTCCCTACTTAGATTCTAAAACTATGCAAGGGACATTGATATGTTTTTTTAATTGATAAAGTGATACAAACACAACAAACACATTTTTTGCAATTACATTGCAAATGCTGGCTGCACTCTACAAGACAGATCAAAATAATATACACTTTACAGTATATGGTACACCTTAAAAACTCTACAAAAGTCTGCAATAGTGTATCTCTTAGGGATAACCAACAATAAACATTTTTTAACCTTCACTTTTTATGAGAAATAATGACTTATTTATAAAGCAATTTCAAACCAAACAGCATTAATTTTTATCCAATTAAATGCTTTAAATACATTGTGCATTTAATGTAGATCAATATGGTCCTTGACAGCATGTAATTTAAATATTTTTGAAGATATTATAGATTTAAAATCTAGGGACATAGTGGTTTGTATGGTCTAAGGAGAAAAAAGTTGTGAAAATAAAATAAAGACATTCTGTAGTCCCAACTGTAACCGAATAAACCGTGATGGGTTGCTAGTATTAACTATACTAACTAATGAAAATCATAAAAAAATATAGTAATTCGGCTGGCAAAAACATGTACTGTAGATTTACATACATTTCAATATACTACAATGTTATATAATTTCAAACTAATGACAGATTATAAAAAATTGTCAGTACTTATTATTGTGAATCTTTCATTCAATAACTTGCTTGTATCATATTTAAAAATATACATGTTAAGATTAATTATTATAAAACATATTAAAAAACAAGCAATCTAGCTCTAAAGGAAGTTTTCCATTACTTATCAACCATTTAATATTTAAACAGTACAAAATAACAACTTTTTGAAAACAATGAAAATGTAGACCTTTGTCAATCAATATACAAAAATTATAAATGAAGTAATTATGAATGATAAATGCAGTGGCTTTTAGTTAACAATCTACTTATTTGATATTTAATTACTTAAAAAATGACGCGTCGGTAAATTAATATATATTTTTTATTGTACGTGTATATTTATAGTACCTTCGGTTTTCCGCCTAAGGCCACGAGTTTCTCCACAGCTTTTGTTATGCAAGTGATAACCACTTCCAAGATCGCATTGGGATCCTGTTCGACCCATCCTTCTTGGGGAAAACATTGTTCCAACTCCTTCTGATGCACCGCCACTACCTCACATGAGTTAGCTTTAAATATAATAAATCTCGCACTCGAGGTTCCTTCATCAATTGCTCCGATTAAAGGACCGAATTTACCATATTCTGCCATTTTCAATATGCTAACAACATACACAGAATAAACTACTTTCTAGTAAATGTCTTATCTAATTGCACTTTGATCGGTAAAGCTAAGTTAAATAAACAACATGGTTAAAATATTTATCAAGTTTTTCACAGCCAATGAAGTGACATTGAAAATTGAAATTAAAACTGGAGGTTTTCCTGTTTGTTTTGACATTTTAAGAATGTTGCCTATTGAGAATATTTAAAATCGTCTGAACAATATTGTTTATATAATATTTAACTTTACCATTATAAGTTTAATTATCTACTTAAATGAATTAGTCACTTACATGGAATAATTACATCATCAGACTCTTTAATAACATAATAATTTTATAAACGATAACTACTAGAGTTGCCATCTATCAAATTATTAGCGGCAAAATCAAAATATTTAATTTGTTACATAATTAAAGGAACTTAAATTTAGTTACCGTATCAATTAAAAGCAATGATATGTAAAATTAATAATATATATTTTTTAAATATATTTTTTTAAACTCTCAAACTGGAGACTAATAATCATATTAGTTTCTTATTAGTATTTTTCTAATTATAGAAACGTATAATTGGTTTTCTACGAACAATTATGTATATACGAAGCATCAAGACTTAACACGTTACAAAATATGTAAATAATTTTACTCTCGGGCAAAGGCCTAGATTTCAACCGATTGAGAGAATGGATCAGCTTAGGAAATTCAGGCCCCGCGTTTTTTTCGAATTTCATAAGTATCAAATTCATTTTCTCTATATATTTTTTTAAAATTTCATTTGGGTATGACGGTTGCTATAGTATATACTATTTGCAATAGCAAATTACGTATTTTGTATATTGTTTGTAATCAACTGTCAGGAATTGTATAATTGAGATCTTAATGTAGCATCTAGCATGTATATAATAAATGCAGCTAGGTAATGTATTAGTTTTGGCTTTTTAGTGTGATTGAAAAGGTGAGGATGAATGTAAGCTTTTTTTTCGTCGGGTATTAGTTCGTCACAAAAAAGGAACTTGGGTAAGACTATGCTAATTATTTCCAATTAAATGTATTAATAAATCATAGATTGAATACATTTATATCTACAGTTTACGATACGAAGAGCCTGACTGATATGTCTGAAGGGATTTTTCCCTTCATACTTACATTGGTCTAAAAATCTTAATTATGTTCACCTGCTGGTTACAGTATGATTCTAAATCATTATAATAATGCGAGTTAATATAAATCAGTAAATTTTTATCAGATTTATTGTTTAGTATGGCGTAAGCATCTACCAACCCGCATTGGAGCAGCGTGGTGGAATATGCTCCAAACCTTCTCCTCAAAGGGAGAGGAGGCCTTAGCCCAGCAGTGGGAAATTTACAGGCTGTTAATGTTAAAAAAATGGCGCAATATATACTATATTTCATAGAAAATTAAGAGCGAATTGTAAAGTAATTAGGTATTCCACCAAGCTGATCTGATGCGGGTTGGTGTATTCGAATTGATATTGATATTGATATATGATTTTTACCCGACACATGCCGGTTTACTCACGTTGTTCTCCTCTTTCGAGCACGGGATAAAATATAAACATAAAATAAGAAATTATCATCTTCGATGAAGTTGACTCGTCATTAAATAAACGAAAAACAATAAGTGGAATTGTTGTCGATTCCACATCAATATTTTTTCGTGAAACTCGAGATGAAAATAAATTGAAGCTGAAAATAAGACTTTTTTCATAGCATGGGTAAGAGGACTGGCAAATTGCCCACCTGATGGTAAGTGCCCATAGTCATTGGCTCCGTAAGAAATATTAATGATTCCTTACATCGCCAATGTGCCACCAACCTAGGGAACTACGATGTTATAGTACCTTAGTATTTCTCCGATAACGAAACGCTTTTTTTGATAGCGGGTTCAAAACAAATAGAATCTACAAGTACTGGAAACGTACCTACAAAAAAAAATCTGGTCGTAAACTGGTTCTAACTTCTGGCATAGGTGTATTATCTAAAGATATTGAATAATTTGAATATGTATAAAAGTCTATTGCGGGGTATGTAGAAAATTGTTTTAATAAATATTGAAATCAAATATTTCACTAGTACCTACTTTAATAAGTACATTACACCATGTTTTATATATTTACAAACATCTACGCTAATATTGTAAATGCGAAAGTATTTATGTATGTCTATATGCTTTTTCATCGCCATACCAACTGAATTAGTATTATAAAACTACTTAAATTATCAATAATAACACAAACTCAAATTCCTTTATTCAATATGGAAGCATTACACTTACTTATTGATAGTCAAATTAAACACTACCACCGGTTCGGAAAGAAAACACCCTGACTTGAGAAGACCCGGCGAAAGAAACCCAGTGGATCTTCTTTTTTTAGTCAATCCAATACTACGAAGTATGAACTTTGTATTTAACTAACATGACTTTGTATTTTTAAATGTTGAAAAAGGCAACTACTGAGTTAGTAGTAGAATCTACATTCCTAACCGGTAGTTGCTTCACTTAATATAGTTTGTTAAATGGCGATTCAAAAGTGCTTGTAAAAGCCTACTCGAATAAAACATATTTGGATTTTGATTGTGATTAATTTTATCAATTTTTATTAATTTATTTTTAAACTAAATCTTTGTTTCTTCTTTATTCTAAAACTAAAAATTGTCTAATTTAAATTCACTATATAGATATATATAATAAGAATAAGATTTTTTTATGGTATTAATGGCAAAAGAGCAGTAGGCTCAACCGATGGATAACGACCACCGCCCATGGACTGCAACACTGGGGACAACATGAACCGTAAATAATTGTTAAAAAGTAAATAAATCGAACTAACTTTTTAATTTAAAAAAATGATGTCTTAAAATATTCTTACACTCTAACGCTGTTTCGCAAGAACTTAATTAAATTTGTTACATAAATAGTATCTCATTTTATACATAAGTAGGTATATACATATGTATAATAATATGTATGCATATGTATAATATATATGATTAGTATAAATTAATTAATTTAGATGTTATTATTCTTTCATTATAATATATTTATAAATAATTTTTAACTTAGATATGTACAGTGTAACCTTTTTTTAAATCTTTTTCTTTCGTCTACGTTAAGGTTGACTGGAAAGGATAGCTGCTTTAGCGATAAGACTGCTCTTTGTGCATCTTTCGTGACTGCGATTTATGTATGTGATTATTAGAATACAATAAATAGTTTCTTTATTTGATTTGTTAGAAATCTAATATTTTATTATTATATAACTATATTTTTATTAAGACTAAAAAAAAAATTCTGCTTCAAGTTGATAGGAAACCTGAGCGACTGAACCGAAACAGAAATAGATGCGCGGCATATATAAGTGCTGACCGGACATATATATATCGGTCTCAAAAAAAAGGACAATATAGATATAAAATATAAACATGTTTTGTGCAACCCAAATCACGATCTGAATTGGCTTACAATTTATAATAAGTAACCTACCACTCGGTGCGTTTTACGCAAAGACCGAATAACAAGTTTTTTTATATATATATGACAGGTTGTGCCTACCTATCCGCCTAGACGGGCGAATAGGCCACCTGATGTTAAGTGGTCACCACCGTCATATACATCAAGATATATTAACCATTTCTTACAACCTTGGGATAAACCAAAATACCTTGTAATACAACAACAAAACCAAGTACATATTGCTGTTTGGTAGCAGCATATCGGATGAGTGAGTGGTACCTCGACGGGCTGGCAAAAAGTCATATAACCAATTTCAAATCAGAATTCGAAGAAATGATAAGTCTTGATTGTGTATGAACGATTATACAGAATTAAAATAAAAATTGCTTATATATCAGCAGTAGGTAAAACATGTTTGGTTACAATTCAGAAATCTAAGATTATTATTCTTGTGTAATATATCTACTTATACGTAGGTACAAAAGTGTGCATTATGAGCAAATAATCACTATTTTGATCATAGATTCATAATATTAAATACCTTGTTGTTATTACTCCAAAGTATAAATTTTACATTGTATATATATTTTTATAAAGGCATAAGTTTGTAACTTATGACATAAATTAAATTTTAATTTGATATTTGATTTTGCAAGATAAGAGTAAACTATTGATTTCATAATTTAAAGTACTTTTTCCTGAACTTATCATGTTTATATATATAGAAAACAATACCAATATGGAAATCAGAAAATAATATCATCAGTCCATTATATTACGTTTAATGCCAGAATTAGATAAATACTTTTTTTTAGACAGATATTAATTTATAGTTATTAGTCATATCATATATATAGTAAATTAGGTTTTAAAAAAAAATGAACTTTCATTTATGAATATGGAAGAAACGTATCTAAAAATAATTTTTTCCTCGATAATTTTAATTATTCGTAGTTTAGAAGTTAACACGCAATATCGCCATTAATTAGTTTACTTAATCTATTTGTAGTTTTCTGTTAATACGTTTAAGGTTTTTATTTTCTCAAAAGATTTACACAAGAGAGATAATGGCAATAATAAATATATCAAAATTTTCCTAAGCCGAATACAGTTTTAAAACTTAGTCACAAATGGAGGGTAGGTTTAAAAAAATCGAATTCGTGTAAACAAACATCTGCAAGTAATGTAAACAAATGCATGTTTACTAAGGCCCGTGCCATAGTGAATTATAACTTGAGTATTTTGTATAAATATAAAAATATTATTTATTTACTTGACTATGTCTATGGTCTTTAGCATTAATTGAATACTGTATTCTGTTTACTGAGTAGTACCTAATAAAATTAATGTACGTTTAGAGTAGTTATGATTCCTTTTAGATTTTATAATTAATAAAATACAATAACTTGTGTATTGTAATAGTAAATGTGCGATTTAGAGGCCGCTTCTGGTTTAAATTAAAAATTTGCCGAATATTTATTTTAAAACGAATAAATTCCATCAATTAAACGCCGTGATTATTTAAATACATATTAATATAATACTTACAAAGTTACATTATATGTTTAGTAACAACAAATAACAAGGTTGTGTAAAAAATAAAACACATTTAATAATTGAAAATTTATTTCATTTTAAAACTAAGTTTGACAAGGCCAATCTATATCGTTTGATAACATCCTACTATATTTATGTATATCCAAATAGCTATGTACGTGAAAGTTATATATATCTAAAAATCTGAAAATCTATTTTAAAATAGTGGCTATTGTGTTAATTTGTTAATACATTAACTTAAAAAATATTGATACTTAATTATTGTTGTATTGTATGCGTATCTAATACTTATATAAAGTCATCCGATCAAAAATCCATCTCCAGTTTTAATCTGGAATATTACTAACAACTGTACCTAAATCATAAAATCGTTTTTTTTCTGGCCTGTAATAAAATAATAAAAAGAAAATGTAGGTAAAAATAAATTTTGTATGGACTGTTTGCGCTTCAAGCGATACTAAGAGGGGATAGAGGAGTGTGGGGAACACGTATATGACTCCCAACACAAGCACGATGCGCCCTTTTACGCGCCAACTATCGCCATAACAGAACAAGTATAAAACAAATTTAAATTCTATACTTAAGTCCATATATTTAGTATATTATAAGTCCGTATATTTGTTCCAAGGATATATGTAAAGATCAATAGAATTGTTTGTGTTTATGTCTTTGTGGTTTGGTTTAAATTGGTTGTGTTTACGTCGTATCGACTCCAAGGGCCACGAGGTCTACGCATTCCAGAACTCAGTCTATAACTTTGGGACACGTGGCCAAGTAGTCCAGCTACTACCAACGCTACCAACAGCGAAGCAGAGATCAAGATATGATCAAGGAATGAGCCAAATTAAATATGGAAACCCATATTTTGAAGCCCTTCCACGTTAGCCAAGCTGCGGCCCAGATGAAAACATACGCCGCAAGAGTGGCTTGTCATTTAAGAAGTAAGCTCGATCCTTTTTATTTTTTATAATTTTTCATAAGTCTTTGCGATCCCCAGTAAATTAAATTTAGAATATTATCTAAGTGTATTATAATCTTACGCACGTTTGTGTATAAAAGTAAAAAATAATAACATTAGTAAATATATAAACACGCTGCTTTTCCTAGCTTTCCTGATTGCCATATAAATATCTACAGCCTACATATACGTATGTATTTCGCTAAATATCCATGGCTGTTGTCTTGCGGCCGTACTTTTAGATAATAACAAATCACGAATGCGTTTCATTTATTTTAAAATTACTGCTTAACGAAATTGATATGCAATTAAAGTATCCAGATTTTTCCAAATCAACTATAATACAGCTTTGTTGCTGTTATTTCCTTAATTGAATGCGTTACTTCAATCTATTACAGTGATGTGCCGCAAGATTAGTGGCCGTGGTCCAAACCGTCATCTCTTGTTCGTGCGCTACTGGTGCTGCGGGGCGAGTAAGATCGGATGGCTGCTTTTCAGTATCATCAGCTAACCTGTGCTCCGTGCGTCGACCGCGGCGAAGAGCGTATTCAATTTTTTTTCATATTTATTAGTACCTAAATAATTCGCTGTTGCACGTGTATAAACTTTGCAACATGGAGCCACTAGGAATTCAAAAATGCGTTTCTATTTGACAAACGTATCATAATTTTATATAATAATACGGATTAAAAGTTGTAATCAAGGTTGAATATGACAAAGATGATCAATAAGAGACTGGGGGCCAGACTGCAGTCATAAGCAATTGAAAATAATGAACGTAGTACAAATAGTTTAGGTTTCGTCATATTTTAATGTCGAAGTTGCGAGTAATCAGCACAATGTTACTGATACCATAATAAAACGTATATATACAGATATATTATATCTATTAATAAAAAAGTGTGTAATGTTGGTTTCAAAGGGTGTATTTTACGTACTACGCACGATAAACTTAATCAGCTCATAATTTTCTCACTCCCAAGTATTCTACAACGTTTCAAACTAAATATAAATAAATAAATTCGGGTCATATTATCATAGAGTTATCGGCGGGACCAAGGGCTTCCTAAATTCCAATTTCCAGGCTCTGAATTTGTTGACAGGAAAACCAGATATTTTTGTTAGACCTAACCCTAGTCTCGTTTTGCTGGTCGGATTCTGCTGCTATATTAGATAACCACTAGGCTAGTCAGTCTATCCGATCACAAAAAGTCATCCATTAATAAGTGTTATTCCTAATAAAGGAAACGTAATATTGGTTGATCCGAGTTTAAGTTTAACGGTAAATTGTTAATAATGCATAGACGTGAACCATATCTTTACGAGAATTTGTATACTTGAACGAAGCCAGTCTTTTTGGGTCTGTGCTTGAATCTATTTCACATAGTTAGCATGACCTCAGCATATCGTGACCGAAGCGTTCTGTATACCAATCTGGCTTGTTCCCAAAATTTTAATTTAAGACTTTATAATCGCTCGAATTGGATTTGAACGAATCAGTACCCTGTCCCCTATTATTTATATACTACTGTCCCTTTCTATGGATTGTTACATTAAAAAATCAGCACCTAAATAATGAAATATTATTATTAAATACATACGCTTCTCTTTTTCGTTTTTAATTTGTGGACATTAAATAACAAAGCGTTCGTTAAATCGTTACTCCGTGCAGATAAATATAAATAATATATAATTCAACTTCAGCTGTATTTTCATATATTAATTTTTAATACTAAAAGTTAAAACACCAAAATATCCAATGCAACCATTCTGATAGCTTTTATCAATACACGTATAACATTTTATTCGGTAATTTACATTTTGGAATTCAAGAACATTGAATATGTTTTTAATAATAATAACATTGGACGATCAAATTTACGTAGACTTAATTAATTTGATTAATAATATACATTAAGAAATGTGTCCATTCCAAACACACAAATATTTTTAACTTGCAACCCACATTTAACACAAACACTTCCGGCTTTTCTTATAAACTTAATATAAGGTGTAATTAGTTAAACAATGTGTTCTCTTGGATGCCAAAACAATGACGACCGAAATGAAATCAGTGTTTAAACAATGTTTAATATTCAGATCAGTTATATGAACTTAATATAGATGCTACACATGTAACTTGACGAATAGTCAATATATGTATGTATATATATAGAGATAATTGAAATAGAATGACTATAAAATGTAAACGAATTAACGTTACAACCTCACAAGCACAGGCTTTTCATATAAATCAATAACCAACACAGTATTAATAATAATTTTATTCGTGCTTAAACGACGTGAGCTAGAAGTTACTGTTCTGACTTCTGATTAACAAAATTAAGGGTTATTGAACTTGGCCCTTCTAGCATCATGCCATCGAAATTATAACAAATTCCATTATTTTGTTTACATTTTGTCCCCACGCTTGAAATTCGAATAAATCTAACGAAGCTAAATAAATAATAAAAGACGTTAATTTTACAGGCTAACAGACTAACTATTTTATTTTAAATGACTGTATAAAATATATTACAACATATAAATGTTCTTAAAGAATGTTCTTAATTTATTTTACTTAACAATATTTATGATTTATAACTCTACCTCGCTTAATATAAATACCTAAAATATATTTGACACTAACATACATCAATATATACATACTATTTACAAACAAGGTCGGTTTTCCCTAGGTGGCACATTACCTTTAACATTGACACCTCTGTACTGAAATCGTGTGATTTGACATGGATTTCTATGATGTTCATTAATATTATCCATAGTCTATTTTTATTTCTCGTTGTATAGAAAATGTCAAGACCTAGTGAGAACCGGACCATTGATTAAGACATCTCGCTGAAGTAAACCACTCCCCGCTAATACTTTGAGCATTATAGATGTTAATTGCGGCCAGAGAATTATTAATATTATGACAGTACGAAAAAAATATTTGGATTATAAAAGTAATGATTTTGTCAGTGGCAACACTTATTTTCATAAATAAAAAGAAAACAATAAAACGTTAACAATAAATATTAACAATGAAAACTATGACAATTTAATTGTGAGATCAAGTATTGAAAATAATTAAACGTTTAATATGGAAAAATGTAAATATATACATTGTTATAAACAAATACATACATACAATGTATACATTTAAAAAATAATGACTAATTATTTATAAATAATGGTTAATTTAAATGACAACTACAACGTTATATAATACGAAATAAAAATAAATATATTGAAGACGAATAAGTCATTTGCATTCTGACATATTTGTATACATAAACTAAGCATATTATGAGAAATAAATGTTCACTTTAATCTACAGCCTAATCCAATGAGAGGGGTAAAGATAAACAAACCTTAGATTTACATAGTACATACAACTTTCTAATAGAATTTCGTTTCACAATCTTGATTATTATATCTTTATTTATAATAAAACCCTTAAACCACTTTTGTACTTCCAAAATCAAAATAATAGATTTTCACGAATCCATAGATCGATGTTCATCCAAACTATATTTTATTTGTTCGTTTTTACTCCACATTTGATGTGAATAGGCTAAACAGATCGACTGGTGAAAGAAAAATAATAAATTTGAAACACAGCTATAAGTATTTTTTTATATTTAATCATGTAGAGTGTGTAGTAAGAGGTTTAAATATAATTACTATAGAATAATTTTAAGCCAAATTATACATATTATATTTAATAATATTGTATGACAAAACTAATTCGATAGATATTTACGGTCACGTTTTTGTAATGCCTTTATTGCTGTTTTTGTTATCGGTTCGGAAAAAAACGTAACCTAACGTCAATTCTACTTGATTTATTTCGTAGCTAAATTAAAAAGCATACTTAAGTATGTAACATTGCTTTAAAAAACCAAAACTTACAAAAACATTATTTAACGGAGTGCGTATAAATAAAGGATTTATTAATGGCGGCAATTGTTAGTGTTATAAACAACAAACGAATTATAAATTCTACTTATTAATAATTTTAGATTAGTTTGTGCACATTTTAATCATTTGTAAAAATGAATCCATTGAAAAAAGCAAATAAATAAATTATATTTTTTTAAATAAATATCAAATTATTACAATATTGTGCGAGTGAGATAGCGCGACCGCCACTTATAACTCTTTTCTTTATTGGCACAGATTAAAACAGACGTATCTATTGTATATATAAACTATATAAAAAACAAAAAAGCCCATCACCATGGACTGATTAATGTACATCAAGCAAAAAAACATTAAATCACATTACGTGATTGTTTTCAAACATTTTGTTTCACTTTTATAATAGCACAAGGCTGCGGTGACTGTTCATACATATATACAAATATAAAAGTTTATTATATTTTTATAAAAAATAAATAAATTAAAACATTTAGCTATATCCTTATATATATATAAACATATATCTTTATACTTTATCTTTATTTAGCCCAGTATAGCTAGAAATCTACTATCTAGGTATTCATTTTACAAAAAGCTTTAATTTTTTTTGCTGTTTCCCTTCCGTTAAGAAATCGTTCTTCTCATATATCGATATGAAATACTATTTATAACATTAATCAATTTCAATGGTATGTGTACGAAAGTATAAATGATCTCTGTAATTGTTATTTTTGGCATAAAAATATTTATCTGTTATTTGTATAATTAGCTAAGGCATGCAATATAGTGCCCAGTTCATTCAATGTACGCATTCAGAAGTGAATATAGCATGCAGATGTGAAAGTGATGGTGTATGATATAAGTGATGTGTGAATAAGGAAATAAAAATAAATTTTAGCTTCTGTAAAGAAGTTTTTATAAATTAGGATATAACATAAACCATTTTACACTAGTCTGAAATATTTATTTCAATATAAAAATGTTTAAAATTCTCATAATGGCCATTATATAAAATGCTATTACAAATATCCTACTTCAAATTATTTGATTGAATCGAAGACAGTGTCATAAAATATTCATAAAAACATTTCATCGTAGCCTCTAAAGTTAAATGACTGTTAATAATTGTATAAATCAAATTCACAATATATACATTAAAAAGTTGCAACTTAAAAAAAACAATACAGCATGCGTGATCGGCTGCACTTGTTTTATATTGATAATATATAATTGTAATAACAAAATGTCAGTCTGCAAACAACCGAATATATTCGAAAACAATATATCGTCTAAAAAAAAAATAACAACACGTTGCAAAAAAATCGTAATCCGGTATGACGTGGAATAATAAAACATTTAAAATGGTTACAATATTCTCATAATATTTACATATCACTGTTATGACTAACGTCGTAATGGGGAACTATTAATAGATTCTTATTTTTGTTACGAATCTTTCACTTTATTTTTTTATTTATATAATAAGTTTTATATAAACATTTATCTTAAACGGAACATTAAGATCTTGTACCTCTAAGCTATCCGGGTTGAAAATAATGTAAATTTGCCTGTCCTGCACTTAAAGATATAGATTACAAAAATATCTTTAGATAGTATTCTCTTCTTAAATATATTTATGTAAACAAGGCATAAGCTGTATAGATATAGTGTTCACGTTATGTATATATGTACAAATGTGAAATAAAAAAAAATGTTTTTATTAAATAATTATCATGTATACAAATCTGTATACCATTAATACAATTACATACTGTTAATAATGAATTAATATATCAAATTAAATTATACTTAATTCAAGTAGCCTTTTACAAGCACTTTTGAATCGTCATTTAACAAACTATTTTTAGTAAAGCTTAGGTTGCTCATAAAAAGCCAATTACATAATATTTTAATATATTCCAATGTGTTTATCCAACTCAAAAATATACTCTATTCAGTATGCTTCATTCAAGCTGATTTAATTATCGTTTCAGGATGACATTGATTATACCAAGTTATTTACAGTATAGTTGGTTAAACACGCCCCATTTCATTACTAGTAATGTCCGTTTTTACCTATCGTACATCTAGATGTACAATAGGTAAAAACGGATCACATTAGTAAAAAAATATTAGAATATGCTTCGATGTAATTTATCGATAGACAAAAATCAGCCATTAGATAAGGATGTTAAGATTTGACAGTGATCGTCTATTAAAGCCGATGCCCTCTCGTGCTGGATAAAAACGAGAGTAGTAAGTTCTGTCTACATCCCACGTGCCCCGTTTTTATATTCGAGTTGACAACATACGAACAAGTAAATTAACCCTCCTTTGGCTTTGTCATAATGTTAAAACATATTCCAAACTTATATAATATATGTTTAAAATGTTAGATTTTTTTGCAACCAATTGTATTTACACATTAGAAGAATAATGTTCATGTCAAGAGCTGCCCCCCACAGTAGAGGCAGCTTTACCATCATCAAAGCTCCATGACGACACTTTCCGTCCGCTTTATTCTGAAATTACAACATAAGAATATATAAAACCTTTTATATATGATTTATGTAAAATGAACGTTTCGCGCGAACTATATCCACGGTCATCAATAAAAATCACATTGTAAGATTCGATATTGACAAAAAACATTAATTAAAAGTTCTAATAGTCTTACATACTTCTAATTTTACATATTTAAAATACCTTTGAAAAGGTGAGCCATTACTAGGTAGTTATAGGTGTTACTGAGGTTTGTGCACGCCCTACCACCAAGCAGTGGATAGGTATCACCCATCGCACATTCTACTGCTAAGCACCAGTACTCGGTATTCTTGTTTTGGGTTAAGGGTGTGTGACCCAGTGTAACTTAAGCATTTAAATTTTAAGGGAAGTTAATATTTCTTACATTGCCAATGTCTGAGTGGTGGTGACCATCACATGGCCTCTTTACCAGTCAGCCTACATAAAAAAAAAGTTCACTTTGTGTATCAAGATTCTAACTCCTTAGTTTCTATTATTTTTACTCTTTCTCTCTTTTTAATTTCTATTTCAATTGATTTAGAAACCGAATTTAAAATCAGCTCTACTTAATTTAAATTTTGCAAACACTTTCTCTTGACAATATAGTCTTGCATATTTTCTTTTGTGGTACATACATAACGCATGTATGTAGACGATATATGGAAATACGATATTATTACACCAAATGTCACATGGTCAATTTTTTAATGAAGTTCTATTTACTATTTTCATGTTTGTGATGCAAACATAAAAATTAGTAAGTGTAAAGATATGTTCACCTATTTTGTGCAAAAATTAATTATTTTCTATTTTTATTACATAACACTGTAAGAAATCATAACAATAGATGTTGTTGTCTCTGGTAACTTTAGTTACAGTGGTTCCCCATCAAACCGGAACACAGAAATAGTAATATTGCTACTAGGCAATAGAATATGTGAAGGTGGTACCTCCCTTGGTAGGCTTAAACAAAGCCCAAACACCAAGTACAGTTTATTTTATAAGTTCTTGCAATAAAATTAATTTGTTACCTTAAATATTATTTATCTTCTCCGAGTGTAGAAAGTCTACTGGTGACATTCACTATTGCGTTTAATTGTTCTAATAGTGACTGAAACAATAATAGAAATAATTGATAAGTTAGTCTATAGAAATATACTGGTGACGTTTATAATTGTGTTTAATTATTTAAATTGACTTTTCACATGCGCGCAGTCACCACACGACGACCGTTCCGTGACCGCTCGCACGTGAAAAGTCACTAACAGTAACTGTAACCAAAATGAAAATAATTGACAAGTTCTTGAAAATAAGTGACATTCATAATTGTTTGTGTAATATATACTTTTATTTTTTTATTATTTTATAAAACTTGTTTTTCGAATCCTTGATCAGGGTATTAGTTATTGTTTTTTTTAAGAAATCTTTAATAGGTCCATGTAATTAGGTATTCTACTAGGACCTGTGACTAAGAAAACAGAACCAATGGTCCTGCCCTTATATCTTTTTTCAAACTTATAGAGCATAGTATATCTTATTTAGCCTACTCCAATTAAAGAAGGGGTAAAGATTAAATATTTTATTCCATGCAAATTGCTCATAGCTTTGCTATATTATGCACTAAAAATAATTCATTATACTCTTTAATTTTATTCCCAAAGTTTTGATAGAAAATTCGTAGACATTTCAAATGGCACTTTTCATGAATCAATAAAATGTACCATATATACTTTGAGACCTCGACCAATGATATAGCATCAATTCAACGTCAAAATTGTTATTTGTCTTTTCTCCTTCTGTGGTTGGAATAGATGGAACATTAATAATTACAAGACTTAACTGTTAAATATTGGTAAAAGTCTTGGCATACAAATTAGTGTTGGGTCACCTTAGGTTAGTCAGCTCAGTAATGCAAACCATTATAAATAGTTTAATTTACACTTTGATGCAATTTGATAACACTTTTGATGTTTAACTTAAAACAATAGCAAATTTTTTATAAGGGTCCCAAAGAAATTAAGATAAGCTTATTGGTTAAATGATTGATATTTTACTTTCGATAAAATCTTGTATTCTTACCTTATCTTTATTATCACCATTTAGTAAAGTTAAGCCATTTGTATGACTCTGAGATTTCGACGACATCTGAAAATTGAGAAAAAAAAAATGTATTTCAAAGAAGGCTTTATTTGTAAATATTTTCATATTTGCATATTAAAATGCATTTTATTACATGCACATTTTACATGCATTTTAATATGCAAATATGAAAAGGCATCCAACTCAAGTAGCCACGTAGTAATGGCCAAATGCCCCCTTGGTAGATATTGGCACTATTAATTTGTTGCAGATATATTGTGCATTGATCTTCATCATTATCCTCATCCTCCTGCCCTTATCCCAACTCTACTTGGGGTCGGCGCAGCATGTTTTCTTCTTCCATACTTCTCTGTCGGACGTCATCTCACTAGTAACATTCTTTCTAACCATATCGTCTTTCACACAATCCATCCATCGTTTCTTGGGTCTTCCCCTACCTCTATATCCATCCACATCCATTTTCAAAACATTGCATTGCATTGATCTTATACTGTACAAATAATATTTATGCAAAAAATATATATGAATAAAATAATTTTATTATTCAGACTATACCTTTATAAACAATTCCAAAAAGAGGAAGATTAAGACAAATAAACATGTTCGATATTGTGTAGATGCGATATTATACAGTCGACAAAGTTGTTAACGAAATTTTTGGAGTAAAATTAAAATGGGTATAAGTAGTTAAGAGGAATGGTGTTGAATTATAAAAATACATAATATCAATTAAGAGCTGTTTGCAAACACATCGCATAAAACATGTGGATCTAGGGTTTGTTTATCTTTACTCTTTCTTCGGTCTGAGTAGGAATACATTAACACAAATACTTTCGATGAACTTAGAGGTACGTTTGGTACATAAAAAACCATATTACACACGTGAGTTAATAGTATCAGTAAAAACATTAAATAAGTATCATAATTAAATTGTATTGTACTAATCATTTCTTATAAATGTAAGTAATCATATATTTAGAATTTTTTTATAGTAAAGTGAGCCACCATTTTGATATTGAGGTAGTGTATAAATTCTACTTCAATTATCTTTTTTTTTTAAATAAAACATTACCAAATTAATGTATGTTTTTTCAAAAGAACTTGCTAATGAGCAAGTAATATACTTATGGAGAAGTTACTTTAATTTTATGAAAGCTCTGATATTGTAAAATGCATGTGTGGGTTGTTTCTAAGTGAATGACCTACATAAATAAGCTGTATATTAAATTATTCTATGTCTTATGTTCTTGTTACACATAAGAATTGATAACATTAAGTGCTTAAATATATACAAATATGAATTATTAATATTATTAATAATTTAGTGTGATTATAAACATACATGCAATGGTCTGTAATGTGTTTTGTAGTATAAACCATATTTGTCAATTCATAAAAAGCATGCTTGATAAATGTTGTTTATATGGATAAATCAAGCTTTAAATTAATTAATGAGGTTTAACTTTATTTGATAAGAACATAAGATGTACAATCACCTTAAATCATTTGGTATACAACTTATTAATAAAGGTAGTTCGGTTTAGAGAGCTCACATGAGCTATTCAACATCAGAACTTTAATAGAATTATTTTTGTACAGCACCTCTATGGTCTTACTAGTTCGATGTACTTTATCTTTATTGTATTGTTATTGGTGATGTGTGTTAATAATATGTACATTTGTGCATATATTTTTGTCTCATTTTACTGTTACATTTTTTTAACATAAGATTATGTATATTTATAAAAAGTTCAGTACAATAACATATATTTATTCATTATAGTTTGGAACTATTTGGATATGCGATACATACAATTCGGACCAATACTAAAATAATATCGATGAATCACTCCCAACATAACAAATAACCATAACCACAACTTAGGACCTTTGTGTTTATTGTTTAGGGTCATCGTTGTCATATTCAACTTACTTGAGGTTTAAGCAATGCCATTATTATTGTATAAAGCTTTTCACTTTTTTTGTCTAAGATGGCCATCTTTTTGTTTAATTCCTCTTTGGTTTGTCTCATCTTTTGTACTTTATCTTTATTGTATTGTAATCTGCAATATGCATAAATAATATGAACATTTGTGCACATGTTGGCGGCTCACAGAATTAAGTAAAAAAACATTTACATGTTCTCTATTTAATAAGAACTTATAGCAGGTAATACATTCAATGCAACATTATCATTAAACATTACAGTGTGAGCCACCGCCGCATATTATATCATTTAAATCACTTAGAATACATATTTTTTAATATTATGCAGTATTTCAGAACATTTGCTTATAATTTACTCGTTAGAAATTCATGCAAAAATAATTGGTTTTTATATCGCTTTTGCTTTACCCTCGCCTATATTAATATTTCGCGATACACAAATATAAAACGAATGTAAAATTAAGAAAAATAATATATACATACTATATTTTAAATAATATGAAAACGAGCGTAAGCATATATCAAACCTGAACTCCATGATATCACAATGTTTGCATTTTTTTGTCAAGTGTTCAGTGGTGTCGAGGTCGCACGGCGTAGTTCCGACTGCAGAAAAAATTTGCAAATAAATGACACTCGCTTAGCGAATTTCATCGGTTTCGATAGTGTTATTATGTAATTAAAGCTGTGCTTCTATTAGATGGATCGAAATGTTGATACAATGATATTTTCTAAAGATTAAGATGTTACACCTCATATGCTTTTTATTCTTATACAATTAAACACGTCAAAACAAGTACGTAACTACGACCACACTAAGCAAAACACTGTAAATATGTCATTTTTTCTTTAAAGATGCTTGCATTATAACTCTATTGTAAATGTTTAGCTGGTAAAAAAACTTTAGCAATATTTATTTGGTAATATGTGTAATTAATTATTTGAACGTTATTTTCCGATTCAAATATTATGTCGCCTTTTTTTCGCTTCAGCAAGCAGTTGTGATTATAATTTTTTTTTTAGTTTTGTAATAATTACATTATTATATTATGTAGCATATTCTGTTACAGCAGTGCACAATAAATTAGAAAATATATTAGTTAAATATGATTGTTTTTTATTCTATTTGCCATCTAAACCTAATCTATGATATCATAATAAACGATTGCATTTATTTGTACATTGTATCAGAAATAATTAATCAATAAATTTATGACCGATCATTATTGCAAGCAATATTAATAGAAAAAATAAATTCGCTAGCAATTTTGCGTTTAATAAGAGCCATATCTTTTAAATATTTTATTGTTGCCATTTAAATTGTAAGTATAATTTACTTTAAGCTTATTTTATTTGTAATTTTGGAATTCCACTTACACGGTTCAATATTGCTCCATTCACGTTTTAATGGTGATGTATATCTAATTGGTGGTAAGAGATCCGTGAATCCTCTGGATTCCAGTGAGCTGGAAGGTATGACACCTAATATTGACGTATCTATTCTGAAATAAAAGAATATAAACAATTTAAAATAAACACGTTATTTTGCTTAGATAATGTTTTGACTTTCTTTTTAGATATTATCTTGCAAAAAATTCTAGCCAAGCTTATAGCTTAACACAATACAACCATATAGACATCTTGATAACAAAATATTAATAAATACTCACTCAGTATGCAATGGTGGTGGAGGATTGGTGAATGTTATAGGTGGCAAATCTAGTTGAGGTTCTGTAATAAAAGAGAGTTTATTACTCTCAGATTAAAATAAATCATAATAATTTGGTAATATGTACTTATTGATAAAGTTCATTAAAATAATAATAATAAATAATAAATATAATAAATATTGGACAACATCACATACATTACTCTGATCCCAATTTAAGTAGCTAAAGCACTTGTGTTATGGAAATCAGAAGTAACGACGGTACCACAAACACCCAGACCCAAGACAACATAGAAAACTAATGAACTTTTTCTACATCGACTCGGCCAGGAATCGAACCCGGGACCTCAGAGTGGCGTACCCATGAAAACCGGTGTACACACTACTCGACCACGGAGGTCATCAAAATTATTACATTTTAATAAATATTTATATAAAATATATATGTATAATTGTTGTGCCATTTTTCCATTACATACCTTCAGGAGGCGGAGGAGGTGGAGGCGGTTGCAAAACTTTCTTATGGTGAGCCAATGCATGTGGTGGAAGAATTCCAGTTCGATAAAACTGACGTTCCTCAAATACATCTGCATGAACATACTTGCAATTGGCAAATGTGCATACTGAGTTTTGATATTTGTGACAGAATGTATATACACCTTCCAGCTGTGATACATCATACTTATGAGCAAATTTACAAGTGCCTTGTCTTTTACACGTCCCTCGTATGTAATCTCGACATATTGGCGTTTTTGTTTTTTCTGGTGTAATATTTTGTAATTCACCATTACCTTGTGACTCTTGGATAGCAATTTCCGGAGAATTACCACAAGTACTTTGATAATCTGTGTCTTCAACCTCTTGTTTAATTATCATATTCAAATAAATTGGACTATCCGGAGGAGGAGGATCCAGCGGTAATGGAGGTTGAACAACGGGCGTGACTCTCTCCGATCTATCAATAATAGGCGGTGGTGTCGGATCCGGAGCGGCATTCGTACTGGCCCGATTCGTTATTTGTAAATGATCCATTTTTGATTTCATAAATTTTTTCATATTTTTAAAATTCGGCGATGGTCTAAATTTAATCAAATGTTCTTCTACGCCAACTCTTTTACAACCTTTTGAGTCTGAAAATATGAAAGGATCAAAAATTAGATAAGCTTTCGTGAGACCTAAAAAAAATAACACGTGCGACCTTGAGTTTGACATAACTATTTAATAAATATAAATAAAAATAGCACGCAGTCACATGTATTAAAAATAATAAGATTAAAAGGACTCACCTTTCTGTGAAACCTGCATTTACTTATATTGTTCGTGAATGCCAACGCCTTCTCGATGCAGTGCAGTTTTGTTATTATTCATAGCCAGCTGTGGCTTATATAGACAGTACTGCATATGTTTAATTGTTGCGTAGCACTTAATTAATACAGAAAAACACGTCCACCAAAGTTAAACGTCGAGTAAAGAATGTGTTAAATAAACAAAAGAACACTTAAATAATAGGTATAAACATCTGAACCACAAAAGTGAATACAAGATGGCGGCGAGTAACGCTGACGACTATCGAATAGTCGAATAATTTGTTATGTAGGGTTGCCAGTTTCGCTGTATTAATATTTTAGTTATTTGAAAACCATAATTACCATAATTAAACGAAAGTTTAAATATAGTTTAATTAAGTTATATAATTATAATGGAATAGATCTAAATTTAAATTTATGTACTCTAGTCATAACTAGGTCATCATTAATATTTCAATCATTTATTTCATTCGATTCAATCAATTTTTATACCTTGATAATAAAACTTTCATGATATGTATTTAATATTTTTTAAGTTCCTACAAATAACTCGGATCTACTCTTTTTTTAATCAAAAGTATATATGTATAATATTAGTCCCAAATCGCTTATAGATCTCACGAAGGTGCGCCCCTCCACGTTAAATCAGCGTGCATTAACAAACAGCTCATCTAATTTGTATTTCTTGTTATTTTTGTCTTACCCGTAAAGAAATATTATATAAGCACGAGCGTCGTACCTGTAATTGCTACACACTACCTTGCGTTTTCCCTGGTATGAACATAACATCGAATTTCTAGGCCTGAACATTCCAAAATAATGCTTAAACTGTTAACATATTAATCAAAAATGTGCTTTGAATTTTTATAGCAATATTTTTTTTATAGTATTTAAGTTAGGGATGCTATGCTTTTTTTGACCTGTGCATGATCATATTATAGGAATGGGTCACCAATATTTAAAAAGTAGGTATATCTATATATTATAGGTATTCGTACTAAATAAGTCTCAACATGATTTAGCATTCCAGTAACACATGTCTAGGCTGAAGTAAACCACGATTTTTAAAAACTGTATATTTGGAAATTGAAAACAACCAACCTTTTGAAAAAAGATAGTGTAGACAGAAAAAGAAAAAACGTTCCTTTAATGACATATCTGAACATGAACAGTCTCAATGCAGGACCGAAACTAGGCAATACACCATTTTAAACGCCGATGTTTGCCAGTTCTATTCAGACTTTGTGCGTTTGTTTTTTTTTTTGTTGCCGTAACGGGGTAACATAAGGTAGGTAAGCTTCATAGACCGCTCACCGCAGATTGAGTATGGTTAGGCCAGACTTTGACGTTACCCATGATGATTAAATATGTGAATAACCACAAAGTTACATTTAAAATAATTTAAATTGAAAAGATTATTATTATTAAGAATATGTATATATATTCTTGTAACTGTATTTTTATCAGTTTTATAAACTAAACTGTTTGCCCTTTATATTCCATATTGAAATTCCTAAGTATGATTGGTCTAATTCTTTCTCTTGAACCAGTATGAACTTTTTTCTATTACCTGAATTTTATTTAACTATTTTCAAAATTACTTGTTTTTTAATATATTTAAAATGTGTTTTTTCCATAATAAAATTAAATATTTTTTAATTTTCGTTTTATTGTATAACTAGACACTTCAAAATAATATTTCATGGTTAAAGGTGATGATTTGTGTGAACATTTTATTAATTTCTGCGTTATTTTCTGTTACTCAAGTTAGAAAAAAATATTTTAAGGAACTAAGCACGGATTATATATATAGAGAATAGAATAAGAGAAAATATCATGTAGTATTTTAGTGATGAAATAATTCTGGTGCAAGGACGAATTTTCTTTTGCTAATGTTGTGAAATAATGTGAGATTAGAATTAAAAAATATATTGTTGGTAAATTATATTAATCTTTTCGATTTCGGGATAGTTAACAATGTAAAAAAGGAAGTTTAAATAAAAATAAAATAGTATACACTAAAATGAATTTATACAAAGCTATATAATTCAATCCCTGTTTGTGCGTAAATTCAATATTTGTAAATACATAGGGTACATAAAATTCGACTTAATAATAACACACATTAAATTTCTATTACATAAAACTCTTTTTCTTCAGTCAAAATAACATTCTGTACATAGATAAACATAAGTATAGTGATTACATATTTAGCACCACCTTTAATGGACGGATTTCAACGCTCAAAGCAACTTTAATTATAGTGATGCTAATTGACCACCTAATATAATTATATTAAAATTCATCTATAATTATTTATACACAATGTCTACTTCCCTATGGTAAAATCCAGTCGCTAGAGAGCTGGACAGACGATGTAGCGATTTCTTTCCGCTTAGTCCGAGGTTTTAGAGATTCCGTGGTAGCTTGAGTATGATGGCGGAATGCCAAAAATAGCGATCAACGCTTTCGACAGATAGAGCGAACGAAAACATAACACTACCTTAAACGAAACTTGACACTTAGTTTTGCCATAGCAACGATTTTTTTATTACACTAATAACACATTTTGTTTCGTTTGCGTTCGTTCGTTCTGTCTGCAACTGGCCTTACACGTAGACTTCTCCTCGCTTGGAACCGTTTGGTTTTCTGTTGAATTCTGGCGGTGTTCCGGTTCCGCTGTGATCACTATCTCTGTCTGATGGAATTTCCGTTACCGTCGCTCTTGGTATAGGCGGTGTGGTACGATCAATCCTCGGAGTCGATGGGGCTGATCCATTAACTAAAGTCAGTTGAGAGACACCAATAGGCGACAAAGTGACTGGCGACACGACAGGAGCAGCTGCCAGCATCGGTGTCATACCTGTTACAATTAAATTAAATTTACAATCAGGCTTTATAATATAGCATATTTATTGGGATTTGGATGTTGTGATTATTCTAATTTCATACATAATCGATTGATCAATTTATTACTTAATGTTTTGGATATTTGTCTCATTGTTTATGAAGATCTTTGCAGCGACTCACTGAGAATACCAGACGAAAACAAAAACAAACTAAATAAATACAATCAAATCCTTTGTTAGTTCGTTGCGAATCAGTCATTTACTCAAAAATATTTATTAATCAACTACTATTGAGTACCTTGTGCTAAACCTGGTGACAGAACAGCTTGGGCTAATGCCGTGGTTCCCGGCTGGCCGGCGTGCAACGTATTATTCACTGATCCACTGTCCAGTTCTTGTATAGGTGATAATACCAGCGCCCCAAGTACCGGTACCTCGTTCTGATAGCCTTGATGGGCCATAATCACCCCCATATTTTGCATGCCCATGGCTATCCTGTTCTCACGGTCCATTATTTCTTTTGTAACGTCTGGAGTTGGGATACGAGGTCGATTACGAAGAGTAATAGGTATCGCGGATCCGTTGCTTTTTTGACCACCTGTAATATATGGTATAAAATATAACTGTCGATTTTCAAATTTTATTTAATTACTTCATTATATATAATAAAATTATTTGTTTTGTTGAACTTTTACGAATAAATTTAAATAACAATATAATATTTAATAATTATATATCTAAGCTTAAGATCTTTTATCGTATAATCTCATAAATTTAGTTACTCTTGTTAACTTCATGGAATTTTTTAAATTGTTTTTTTTTTATCTATAAGTTTTCGTTTGTTTTGCAATTCAACCCCTCGGGATAATCCCTGTAGATTAACAACTCTACCTGAGCTGTTATCTGTATAATATAATTGAATTCTGAATATTTTTTACAATAGTTTAATTACTTGTCATTCATGTTTTTTTGCATTTTAAGACCATGTCGAGTATACGTATACTCATTAGGTAATGAGTTAAGCAACGACCAATAATATTTGTTAATGAAGGAACATTTGGAAATAATTCTGTTTAAAATACATATCTCACACACATAACCTTAAAGTGAATATTCTATCACTACTAATTAACAAACAAATTTATGATTAAAATATTAAAATAATTAAGAATTTATCACCATGTTTGGAGTTCTGGCGATGCTGTCCTCTGCCAGACTTTCTGCCAACCAGCCTCTCATAGAGCGACATTTTATGGTGTTGCTGTGGTACACCTACTGGTTGGCCTGCCTCCGGGCTAGAGTACACAACAGAGTTATGACGATTTCTCCCAAACAATCCACCTGATGAATACGCTGTAGAAGCCGACCGCACCGAACCCATTCTTGAGATTTGTCTTTGAAACCAATTTTTACGTCGCTCTACCAATGGTGTATCCACACTTTCCTAAAACACAAATAAATAAATTTTAATATAAACTAACACGGGAACAATCCACACTGACTAATGATAGCATTATTAAATTCAGTTTGACTCGAAGTTTATATTACAAACGTGTTCAATTTTAGCTTTATCTATCAAATAATATTAAAAAAAATCATAAATGGATGAAATTATGAACAAGTTGTTGGTATTCGGGAGGACTTTTAACTAATTGAATGGAATTTTAACCGTGGTCATGGCCCTTAAGTTTCAAAACATATTTAGTTATATTGTATTCACTGATGAGAAATAAGTTTGGTAAACGGCTGAACAAACATTTAATATTTTTAACAACATCAATTTTATTCGGTAATCGGTTCACGCACGATATTAATATTTTAATTACTGACGTAATCAGCGTAGGTTTCATCGTGGCTTTTCCTCGGAGCTTGTACATTTGCATAAACCGCATCTTCCGCTTTCACTTTGTAATGGTCTGCGGAACAAGGGGGTTCGTGACGTCGGTAGTGTTCGGAGGCCACGGTGTATGGCAAGTCTTTGGGAACCACCTCTTCCCAGTATTGGTCCTTTAGCAGTTCAGGATGTTCTTCGTGCATTTCATCGACTATCATGTACGCCGCCTGAAAATAAAAATAACAGAATATTTTGATATAATTATGTTACCTGGAGACGATTATTTAAATAAACATATAATGGTCAGGTCATTTAAATTACAAAAGTATAAATTTTGACCGCTTCGATTCTTTAGCGTTTTCTTAGGTCAGAATAATATATTTACGAACAGGTGGTAGTTGTTAATTTGGTTATCAATAAGTTTATATAGTAAGATTTAATTAAAAATGTACATAATTTAAATTACAATTAATATATTACAAAAAATTAAAAACATTAGCACCATGTCTAAGGACTTTTGAAAGCGAAATTGCTTGCGTATTATAAAAACATACTTAATTTTTAGTCTCATTAAAATATTAGAAAGGCCATAAAATAATTAGTATTTACCTTTATATGTCTGTCTATGAGCCAGTTAAGTTCGATATCGTCGTCGTCTTCACCGAAAGGGTTGATAAGGACCTCAGCTACTTTCAGCCACCCCACGTAAAAACAAAACTGAAACGTAGATAAAATATTCATGGTAACATTTAATTAAATCAAAATTACTATCAATAAGAATGATATCTTGAACCTATATAATACAGTCATTTTATAGACATTAACATTGATAACTTATTCACACAATTCCCTAGATATTTAATAATAAATTAAAAACTTAAAACTGTCTACATTTAATTTCTCGAGACCTTGCGACGTACCTGTAAGGCTGTAAATAGAGGGAAGTACACGTCAGGTTCGTATTTAGATGTACTGCCGGGCGCTGGTGGAACGAGCTGTCTTCCCATCAGAGCTGCTACGAAGTACGTATATAGAGCAAGAGTCACCACCTGTAGACAGTTCTTGTCAAATATACACAATCTATACTCAATAACAAAAGTATTACAGGGGCACCTTCGTTAGTTTATTGGTGATAATATCTATTGATATTAATTTTATAAATAATTATCATAGTGATTACCTAACAGTTAGTGGATATTATTCTACTAATACAGAAACAGTTTCAGTTACGTATTTTTAAAAGAAAATGTGGATATGTCAACCGGGTGCATACGTGTATACGATAGCGACTCAAAGTCAGGTATATCATTTCTTTATATTACTGTGTACCGTATGAACTTATAGACTTCTCGAAAAATGTCGAGGATTTCTTGACAAAAAACGTAAGCTAAGTTGTCATAGTTTAAATCAATAAACTGATTATGTTTATGCGGATATTAAACATGATAAATACAAGTTTACTAAGAATAGTGATATCTAGAATGTTATGTTGACGTACAATCTCAAAGAAGTCTAGTCAACTGTCCCAGAGATAATATGGTGCACAAGTATGACTGCACATACATGCACACATTTTTGCCTCACTTTCATAGTCGAAGAGGCCGCGGGTCAAAGGATTGACATGCTTTTCGATGCGTAACGTAAGGCGTTCGAGTGTAAACACGTTCAGTTTCAAGACAGAAAAATCCAGTAACCTTTAATTCACCTGATACCGATTAGCCTTATACCCAGAACCATATAAATCAATAATAAAAAAAAATTCACAGAGAAATAAGATTTCTTGACGAAATATTATCAGTCTACTCCTAACGTCAAAGCCGTTTGTATGAAAAACAACAAAAACATTTGAAATTATTTACTGAGATAATCATAAAAAACAGTACGTATTTAAGAATGAAAATATGTTTAAAAAGAAAACGCAACTCGACGTTACAATTAGGCAGAGGAAATTATAAGTCATGACGATACGATGACTTGTTAATAATATTAACATTATAAAGGGCAATTAGACAATTGATCCAAGCATGCCTATACTTTGAGAGGAAAACCACGAATAGATGATACGCAAAAAAATAATACAAAATGTAGTTTATATGTCAACGTAATACTGAATAAAGACCTCATTGGTAAGTACTCCATCAACACGCTTTATTGACGTAATGTTTGAAGATTATAGACATAGAAAAAAAAGAAATACAAACGAATGCAAAACTTTTTAGTAATCGTTCACCGCATTCGGTCTAAAATAAGATATTCTTATAAAGATAAAGACGTTCTATGTTTATATTTAATGTCTCTTCTAGATGTATGATAGCGTATATTTGTTTTTACTTTTTTAATTATTTTTATTACGAAGCCAAGCAAATAACGAATCCATTCTTAAATTAAAATAAAAACATATGATTATTTTTTTGCTCACACTTACTAAGGCTAACTCACCAAACTGTTTATAAAATTACTCTATTACTAACTTTGGTCTAAAACTAAAATTTTATAAAATAAATTCCTTTTTTAATCCCTTTAAAAATTGCAAAACCATTAAAATACAAACTAAGCTATTTTTTACAGTAATTAAAACTATTAAACAAATATAGAAAAATTAATTTCAAAATGTGATTATGAGAAAATTAAAAAGAAAAACATCAAATAAGGACAGTAAAGTAAAAAGACCTCTCTTGTTGTTTCCAAAAAAACAAGATGGAATTTTAATATTATATTTATACTTATATTACAAATGCCAAAGTATCTACAGAGTTACTTTGGCATTTATCATACAGACATACAGATGTCTGTTTGTTACTCTCTAACAGCCAAACCACAGTATCGACTTTGATGAAATTAGCTTGAAGTTCAGGAAATGACACCTTTTTACACCTAACACCCGACAACCAATCCCTAAAACGCGAGCAAATCAGCGGGCAACAACATTAACCAATATATATTTTACAAAAGATTTTGCAAAAATATTTCTAAACTAACATCTTGTCAATGATTTGTTATATGATTATGTTGTATGATTATTGACTATAAATAAGACACAACGGTCGCATTATTCAAATAACTCATACAACAGTGGTTATATTTATTCATACATCTTTATCTATTTATAAACCGCGTTTTCCTCCTTATCACAAAACCTATAACGATTACCGCAGATGCGATTCTCACGTAGTGGTTTATTGCGCGAATACAGGTTTTCCTATTCATTGTAAAACTCGGCTTGTGTTATTAATTTAATAAGTCGCATATGTTCGCAGATCACGTTTACCTGTGTTGCTATATTTTTTAATTTTAATCGGTACAGCACAGCATTCAGTTTATAATCTTTTATATATTATTTTCACATAATTATACAAAGTAAAAACTCGAATAATTCCAGTTATTATGACGTTATTTTAAAATTGAGTTATTTTATCAAATTGTTTGTACTTAAATAAAATCAATACATTATTTCCAAGTAAAATGATGATTTATTTTGAAAGACGACGATATCTGACACAGCAAATTTTTATTTCTTCTAGAAAGATATTCTGTCAAATGGCTACCTCATAGTAATTTCATCCTCGTTCAAAATCACTGGCACTGCAGGAAGTAAAATCCTTACACTGAAGCAATGCGTCGTGACACATTTTATCTAAGATGTTATATACACTACACTGGCGCACTAATCCTTTAAATCACACAGCAAGACAAACTGTTGATTTCACCGAGCAGGTAAAGTACAAAGCTCGGTTAAAATCTATATTATTTGGTAGTTAAAATTTAAGAAAGATATCCTTAGGTATGTTTCCTAATTTTACAAGATTATTATACTAGAATATGTTTAAATAACTGTAATGCTTTACTCTCAATATCCCATGGGACGGCAAATCCGATACGACCGGAATGAGTTCTGGCGAAGGATTCTACGTTCTTTCGGAAGCCAACAGCCAAGCCAAACTCGGGACTATTACTGCGAATTTTGTCTCCATAAAAATCGTTTACCTGGGCGTCTAAAATAGTTTTTTAGACGCTGAGGTAGTTTAGCATACAAACGTGCTATGCGTACAAAAGCATGTCTACGCAAACTATCGTCGTGTGCCCTAGATGTTGTACGAACTCCTCTAGGGCGGTCCTGGTAGCAAGAACCCAAAATCAGTTTCTAATTAGACCACCAGTTGTAATAGCACGACTTATCAGATACCAATCAGAGTTGAGAGAGAATTCTGAATGAGTGCTAAATTTACTTGCTTGATACAGAACACAATGTCTGTTCTGCTCTTAAAAACTTAAGCAAATAAAGTAGATTTCGACACGTCTGCCACAAACGTATGTTTTTATTATTTCGAATGATCATTACAATGAAATAACTAGAATTGAACTTTGTAGATAATAATTTTCAACTCATAAAAGCTATTAAGATCTTGATTTAAAAAAAATCTATACTCTATGGAGGCTATCATTATTATGGTATTATAAAAAAAAACCTGATTCTACGCGCAACAAACATTTGCCGTATTACAAGGTTAGGTTTTAAAACAAATTAAATGTATCTTTATCGATGTTATAATTGAATGATATACAATGCTTAATCGGTTATTTCAACAACACGAGATGAAATACAAAAAAAAAAACAACTCCATAAAACATAATCTAAAAAAAAAAAAAAAGACTGGTTTATCATTAGTGTAGTATAAAACTAACTTCATCGTGATTTTAATATTTAAACGGGAAACTGAAATAAAGAAGAAGAGAACCGAGTTCTGCGAGACTAAACTCTGTCTTTGACTTTGACAATTGCATAAAAGTTTATATAGTAAGTATTGCAGCTAGAGGAGTTTACTGTAAATAAACGTGAGGCTTTCCATATAATATCTTATTTTATTGAGTACCCTAACTTCAAAAGACGTCATATTTACAATAATATGAATATTACTTCAATCAATATTATTTCTTAAGGATAAATCTTAGTCAGGACAATAATGAAATAACTAAGAAACCAATGTTTTTTTTTAAATAACAGACTTCATTTATTATTCAAATTTTTTGGGTTGATCTATTCGCATGTTTTGTTTAGTAAAAATAAATAATACATCCCTATACTAGCTTTATTTTAAATTAAGAGCCTACTCGAATGAAGTATACTAATTAATTTATTCAATGCGGAAGCATTACGATTACTGTTCTGATTTTAGCAAATCAAGGATTACATATATTTAACTATAATATAGAAATTTTTATCCAGTTGTTCAATGAACCTTGTCTTTTCCTATCCATTAAAGTAATATATAGTTGTCTTAGCTGTCAGTAAAATAATTTAAGTATAAATGAGCAGGTACACATGATAGAAGTCCTCAAAATGGATCTTAATTTTTTTCTCCAATCGCATCCAAAGGTATAGAAAAAGTCTTAATAAACAAGTCAAATATGGTCGCACTAGTGTCGTGAACGGCCACGTGAGATTCGCTTAACAAATAAGTGGGAAGTAATATGAATACAGTATACTTGATGATTTTTCCGATTATTATTAGTCATTGTCGTAAGATTACTTAGTTATTGTGTCTATATAATATATACCTATTACCCATCTGGCCTCTGAAATATAGGAAATATGTTTCGATATAAAAATGACTTTTCACACTCAGGTGTGAAGTTAAAAGTAAATGAAAAAATACGGATACTAGTTCATTTATTTTAAATCTATTTGCTTCATATATATACGTCTCCAATATTTATTATATTTAATTCGTTTCGTTTTTAATATCCTCGTCGGTCTAGTCAGGGCCGGACCGTAAGGTTAGGGGGCCCTGGGCTAACACTACTTAGAGGCCCACCTAAGACATATCTAAACGTAGACTTGAATTAAATTAATTGAATGCGTTTGATTAATTGCAGGACTCGCTGGACTGCAAACCATATGATTTGTTTAATTTAATAAAGTTATGCATTCTTTCGCATTATCGACTTACATTTGACTTTGACTTGACAGCTGGGGCCCCCTTGAATACACGGGGCCCTGGGCTGAAGCCCAAAAAGCCATATGGTTGAAATGGCCCTGGGTCTAGTGTAGCTAATAAGATTGGACTGAAAGCCTTGGTCCTGCGCCTGATGTCTGTCCTCAGACAGTGATGGAGTAGAAGTGCACTTGTGTTTGCGCATAGACAAGTTATAATATATCCCGAGGATATGACTTGAGAGAATTACAATTAAAATAAATAATATAAAAGATAAGACAGACGATACGATAAAATAAATATTTACAAGGTTATTTCAGTTGCTGTTTCTGGGTTGACTGTTTTTCGTGTGTTATAAGTATTAAAATACGGACACAACAAATATATTCCTAGTGTACGATAAATATCGAATGAATTTACTCAATCAGTTACGAGCGGAAGTCAATTCTTTGTGTTCACGATTCTGTATAGCTTCAATGTATTGGTATAATGAAAACCTTAATAATATTTTTGGTAACAGATGTTAAGTTACTCGTTCATTGTTACTATTTTAATTTTATAAATACTTTACGACTATTTCAAAGTTTCTACTTCAACTTCTAACACAGAAGAATTTTTTGGGCTCGATTTATTTATGTCGAGACGGGCTTGCACAAAGTCCTACTAAGTATATAATTGTTCATTGGTTGACTTTAAATCATTAAGTACTCTAATCTAATCAATGATCACTGGCTGAAATTTATCAATGTACTATGTAGGTTTTATGTACTTGATTTCGTTGGAGGAAAAGAAGAAAGGATAATGTGCCAAAATTGTACTTTTGGAAAATGATATTTTGGCGTTTAAGCTTTTCTTCAACCCCATTAATGAGTTGTATTTATAATTAATATCGGTGTCGGCAGTGAAGCAAAACATCGTGAGGCAATTGGCACGTGTCGGAAAAAAATCCTGCCACGTGTATATTTACTAAACTCTAGTGGATTAGAGTGGTGGATAGAATTATATAGAGGCCTTTTCGAAGGGGGTCGTCATTAATATATTTTAATTTGCGATAATATAGACTGGTTGTTAAAATTCAGATACAGCAAGCAACATTTACTAGCCTGTGTATAGACGAGAGGTACGCACACGGTGTCGTACCCGATAAGAGCTCCCAAGCGTCTCCTTATGTCAGAGAGCTCGACCAACAACGTCTGTACGATGTGGTCGCTGGTTATAAGCCCTTCTTTCCGCGCCCTGTTGATGATGTTCGTCGCCCAAACCAAGGGCATCCAGTATTTCGACATCGGACTCTTGCCGTCCATTTTCTCGAATACCTTCCTCTCGCTTTCAAGCATCAAGCCTGAAAAAGAATGATGGTAACTTGATATTTCCAAAATAAAATGCTTCCATACAAAAAACCCTTAATTTAGTTATAAATTTTTCTCTAAGTTCTTCATTGCAATTAAAAACATCCAACACGAGGCGAACTTGAAGCCTCTATCTACAATTTTAATAACTGACATTCCCCACATTCAACAAAGTTTTATTAATACAATTACATATTTCTATAAAGCTAATTAAAATCGCAATATGAATTATTTGATCTCACCTGAGTCGACGACGTGTTGCCACGTGGGAAATCGTCTTTTAACCCTGAGCGATACTCTCTGCAAGGTGATCACGTAGGCCAGGATTGCATATCTGACGATATTCCTCCTCATCAGGCGTCCTGTTTCGTCCTGCAACCAAAATAAACATCACTCAACATTTATTAATTTACGCATCAAACGCCAGCATTAAATATGTAGCAAATATAACGTTAAACAGATATAATTTCGGGGAAATCGCTGAGAATGGGTTTCCAGGCTATTTAGAGAGTATTCATATATCTCATATCATATATCTCATATCAAATATCTCATAACAAAACCTCGTCAATAATTAACTAGTTTCATCGATAAAGGGGGAGACCGGGGTTAGTTGGAGTAAGCGGTCGGTAGACTAAATGTCAATGACTCTTTATAGGGGTAGAGCCTTTTGTTGCTTTAGTTTATGCATTAATAGTGATCTAAAAATATTGGTTTTGAACATTTAAGCGTCACAAAATTTTAAGTTAACCTTTAACCGAACTGTAGATTCTAACGGGAAGAACATTTAACAAGGTTTTTTTTTTACTTATTGATCGGCAAAGCTAATATATTTGAGGATATCTATTATATAACTCTACACTCTGATCGTTCATTAGAAGATAGCGCGTCGCGGTGGAACGTAGTTTTCGTGTGGTGATACACTTATAGGTTTAAACGACAAGTGAAATTCTACTTTCGCATATCCTTGTTTCGATATGTACATATTGGAATGTCGCATAGTTGAATACAAAAATGGCGAGTGTAGCTGTTTGACTGATTAGTTTTGATGGTGTGTGATAATTCACTCCACTCTACGCAAAGTATTCTAAACAAATATTTTATACGCGAAAGTAACTTTGTCAATATGTCTGTTACGCTTTCACGAGCAAACAAATCACTAAATTATATATTGTAATTAGTTATTTAACTTCCTCAAAATAGATAAAATCTTTATTCAAGAATTGCCCACGTTTGGAGAGTCAATGATATGTCCGATTCGTATTGTCATCGTATGCACGATTTATTCGGACACACCTTTTAAAATTCTCACGGAAAATTTAAAAAACGCAATATAAGTATTGTTGATTTATTATTAAAAATATAAAATATAAGAGTGAAGAATATTTATTATTCTTTTTATATAATTAATAAATTTAAAATTACTTATGTTATATATATTTATATTTATTTATATAATACTTTGTAAAAGGCATTTTTGGTATGTAGACAACTTATCCGGACATGAAGCAGGTTCACAAAGAGACTATACTTTTCGTATTAATTTGTTTCGATTTTCTATATGCATTCGGACTGGAAAATGGGCTACCTAATGGTAAGTGGTCACCACTAATCTCCATTGAAACATAACCAATCATTTAATCTAAATGGACCACCAACTTTGGTCACTAAGATGTTATGTCTCTTGTGCCTTACACTGGCTCAATCACACTTCAAACCGGACACAACAAAACTAAATATTATATAGATATAGAATATATCATGACCGGATGGTACCTACCCAGTCGTGCTTGTTGAATTATATATTTCACATATCAAGCTTGTACTAAATCGAACAATGCTTAGGAATAGTAAAATCCAACATGCTTATTACAAAAATTAATGAACTGAACCAAAGTAATAACTAATCTATGAATTTTGTTTTAAACTTAATGACGTCGGAAATTGAATTGATGATAAACCGTTCAAAAAATATTTCCTAAAATTATCCTCTCAACTATTTCATATTCAGAGTTTTTGTTGTTTTAAACTGAGCAAGTTTGGTGTAAAAACGTGTTGATTATTTTATTTGCGTGCTTATAATATTCAGCAATTGCGACGTAATGCGTCGTCTTATGTAACAATGTTGTCGCGAATAAATCACAATACTATAACCATTTATTTCTCTATCATCGTAGAACATTAATAATTGACAATTATATTTTTACGTAATAGTACACTATTGCAGAAAAATGCATTCGCTTACTTTATCGCAAGCATATATTAATAATCATTCCGTTATAGATATTGTTATGTTATGATTTTAAATCAAAGTCGAGTCAAAGTCAAAGGTGTTTATTAACATAATAATGTTGCTAGTTCTGAAAATTATGATGTAAATTTTATAAATAAAAATTACTTGATAATATATTTTTTTAATACACGTAAAGAAACTACCTAATAATGTCCGTGTATAAATAACCTTGTTTTTGGAAAGTACACCTGTTAAAACACTATGAAAATATAATGTCTAAACATTATAGTATGTTTAAATCGAGTTTGTAAGAAAGATAAACAAAGAAATATTCGATTCAATTAATATTCTACTAATTTATTTAAAAAAAATAAAATAATGTGTTGTGTTACAACATGACTTACATAGTTATATATAATAAGTATTAAATTACTAATAAGTCATTGGAATAAATATAGATTTACAAAGTCATTGGTCAACTCCATATTGACTTCCGCAATTTAACAATCAGGATTGACACGTATTTATAAATAAGGGTATATTTGTACACTAAGTCATGTTGTTATTGTATGAAAATTGAGTCCACATAATCAGCCTAATGAACTTTGCCTGTTGTTATTTATTTTAGTCCATTAATATTTAATAAAGTATAGAAAATAGAAAATAGTACATAAAAAAAGTTAGGAGTAATTTTTGTTAACCTATCAAATATAGACTTTAAAATGGAAACCTGTAAAGTTGTGCTGTAATAGACTTACATATAAATTACATGTAATGTAATTGTAAATGACCCACTACTGGGCTAGGCCTCCTCTCCCTTTTGAGGAGAAGGTTTGGAACGTACCTACTCCACTTCGCTGCTCTAATGCGGGTTGGTGGATAAACATGTAGTCGAATTTCATTGATATTAGACATATACCGGTTTGCTCACGAGGTTTCCCTTTACCATCTAGCATGAATTATAAACACAAATTAAGCACATGAAAATTCAGCGTCGGTTTGAACCCGCAATCATCACTTAAGATGCACGCTTTCTAACCACAGGCCCATCTCGGCTATAATTATGATAAGCTAATATTTTTGAATCTTGCAAAAATATTTTATTAAAGTATATATAAAAGATGAGTTTCCTTCATAATTAAAACATTAAACTGTAAGGGGAAAGGATCAAGGCCTGTATTTCTAGTTAACTCGATTTGTTGAAAAGAAAAATTAATATACAATATAACCACCTTTGCATTTGACAGCCAACTGGGTTGACCTACAAGTAGAACATGACATGCATAACTAATCGTCACCCACTGGGAATTAGTTAAGACTTCGCCTATCACGGTCAAAACGAAATACCTACCTGAGAGTAAACGCGGTCATCGAGGAATTGTTAGTATAAAGTTACCTCGAGGTTTGTCCCAAGATTGACTACGGCATATTAAAAGAGCCCAAACACATAAAAACTTAAAAGATAAAGAAATCAATGTCTCTACTAAAACCATAGTTTGTTCTACGAAAATAATGTTTTTGTTCAACAAGGATCAAAATCGTGAAAATAAAAAACAATACATAAAATAATATGATTTTTTTTCTCTTGAATATCGTGTAACTATTACGTTGTTAGGTCCCTTTCAAATGTCTCGTGGTAATTTTGTTGATATCCAATCCAGACTGATTCCTCCAAGATGACCATTCTCGTCGAAGACAACTGATCAACATATATGTAAAAAACTGTGCGATACTTCACAAGAACATGCGCAAACACTCAGGGGATAGATTCCCTCATTCTACTAATTTGATGAGTTGGCAAAAGACAGGTCTAGACGATCAGTCCGGACGCTTTCCGTGCTTTCTACAGCCGTACAGAAGTAGCTGTGTAGAATTTCTTGACAAATAACCTCAAAATTTTATTAGTGGCCCAATCCGGGAAGAAATTTATTAAATAATTTTGGTTTTCAGACATTTGAGATCTGGCAGAATTGAAGGCCTATAGTAGATTCACGAGATAGTTTATACCCGTAGTAGAATATTTGAAAACCGAATCTAATAATCGACATATTATCAATAATTCCTGTACATAAGCCGTAAAAATTTTCAGTTGTAACATATTTTCACGCCAACATTTAAACAATAGCTGAAGTATAGTTTATGTAACGTGAAACAAAGTTTCAATACATTTTGTTCATAACAAACGGCTTGAGGAAAACCTTAGAATCAGCCACGCGGCGTGAGATCATGAAGTGTGTCGAATCGACAACCAGCCGCTCTATAAACAGCGCATACAACGTAGAAGAGTCTTTGTATTTATTGCTGAATGGACATGGCTTTTTACAATAATTTCGCAATATTTTAAATGTATTGTCTAATTGTATTTAATGATTAACGACAAAGAACAAAAAAGTCTCTTTAGAGAAGCATTTAACGCGTTTCCAACTTTTCAGAAAATCGTCAACAATATCTTAATGCAATTTAATTTAATGAAATTTTGCCAGAAAAGCATGTGACAACACAAAATTGGTCAACGCTGGCAACTTTTGTAGTGTTGTTTTAATATAGTAAAAAAATTAAAGGCTTAAAATTTTCATTCATCAATTTTAATACAATCAATGTAATGTAAAATGGAATGTTTGTCCTTCCTTGAAGTCTTAACCTTACAAACTAAAGACGAACAAATACAAAGAGTGAAATTCTGATGTTCTTCAGTTCTGTTTGAACCGATCCGCGTAACAGGAAACTTACTATAGACAAAGTTAGATTTCCTGGAAAGTATGAGACTACCCTTTGTGACTACAAACAGGTCAGATTCAGGTATGTGCTATCGCAATGAACTCCTTTAAATTTAAATCCAACAGTGATAGGAAAAAACATCACAAACGTCAGATGTCACAAGTATTCCTAGGATTATAAAACCACTTATTTAGTTTTGTGGTTTTGTGAAAAGTTATTTTATTCTAATTCACTATAAATATACGTTAGTAATATAATTTAACCCGCGGTATAATGAAGTTCAGTAAAGTACATACAAAGCATTGCACATAGTTCATTATAGTGAAATCAAGTTTTGAAAAAGTA
Organism: Vanessa tameamea; assembly: GCF_037043105.1. Taxonomy (NCBI): domain Eukaryota; kingdom Metazoa; phylum Arthropoda; class Insecta; order Lepidoptera; family Nymphalidae; genus Vanessa; species Vanessa tameamea. Next base: position 845,584 of record NC_087341.1, on the reverse strand, counting down.
TAAAAGGCAGCACTCACTGCCCCCTCTTCCATTGCTAGAAGTAACTGAGAACGCATAATTCCACTAGATACGCAGGCTGATTATCTACCTTCATTTTCTATTATATTCATTGATTTATTGCATTTTTTATATGAGCACGTGATCTTTTTTTGTGTAATTGAATTAAATATAATATTTTTTTTTTCGTGTGATAATAGACACGTAAAGAAATTTCATCAAGTATACATGAACATTATATTAAATTGTTTTTATATCGCTATTATTTTAACTATACATCGTAGTTGAAACGATGACCAGAATAACAGTCACGTACGCGCGACCATTGTCCTTTTTTCATGATGTCGTAATCAATAAATAAAAGACGGGTCCGACGTGTTCTGTGCAAAAACTAGTCAATATGTAGCGATCGCCTCAGTGTAATCGGTCATTTTAATAAATACATATTTTTATTTAATTATAAATCTTATTGCATGTGACATAAATGTTATGTTTGTTTAAACGTAATACCGTAACGAATCCTTTCTAAAAGCCCCTTATCGTCTGACGTGGTAACATTCGCTTCAGTACCTACATACGGCTGAATAAAGGCAATAAAATGCGCTTTAATGACCAGTAATTATTAAAACTAGAATCTTATGCACGATGGAACGTTATTAATAAAAATGATATAATTATCTTAGTACTGTTAGACGCAAAATATTTGTAAGGTTTAGTGCAAATGTGTGTCAAGTCAGTTTGTCGTGAAGTCTACAATCTGATTATGAATAGTATGATGAAGTCAAAACCTAAGCATATTTTTTGTCAGAAACTATGATTATTTTGTTTACATTAATTAATTGAATGTAATATCATTAATTTATTTTTGTACTCGAATCTCATTAAGATGGCCACACTTTGAACAAATGGCCTTAAACCTGAATTCTAATTGGTCTCATTGGAACGATTACCTATTACAAATTAAACGGACTTTTCTTTTGGTAAACGAGTATCAGATGTTAGCTTTATTTCGGATATAGTGGTTTTTCTTCAGTTTCAATTGATTGTAAATAAATCCTAGATTTTTTCCATACTCTTAATATATAATAAAATTGTTTGTTTTAATATTTAAATGTGAAATCGTTGTTATTAATCGTAATCGGTTCTTTCAATTATAACGCTAACAAAGTTTACACACAACAGTAAATGATATATGATACGACGTTATGAGCACACGGGATGTCAACTTTAGCTTGTCGTTTAATAATTATAGATCAATTCACTCACAAAGACGCGCCCCTCCCGTTAAATTAGTATCGGCGTGCATTATTATGAGTAAGAATCGCTCGTGCTTACAAGATATCATAGTGTGCGTGAGACGACTAAGAGTAAAGATACCAAAAAAAAAAAACAAATTGGATTATATTGGTTAATAAGTTTATTTTTTTAGAAAATGATTGTCACCTGAGGTCGAAATTCGGTCATAACTTAGCGTGTATTCTCAAAGAACTCTTCCAATGATATACGAATCATTTATGCATTAAACTCCTAATATAATCTTTAATCAACATATTTGTCAGTTTCGAATTTTCACGTATTAGTTAATATATATTTTGTAGATTATTGATGAAGAGGCTTTTTGCAAGGCTGTCAGAGTAGGTACGATCCACTTTTAAAATATACTACCGCCAAATAACGCTCTTAGTATTGTTGTATTTCGGTTCTAAGTGTGATTGAGCCAGTGCCAACTACAGGTACAAGGGACAGCATCACAGGTCCCAAGATCAGTGGCAAATTTGTGCAGTAAGGAATGGTTAAAATTTCTTACAGTCTACATGGCTGGGCAGTGATGACTACTTACTGATTTTACGTTATTTGTACAACTATTTACGCCTAGCCACGACAGCTTCATAGCGATTTTCTAGCGATACGATACGTAGGAATGAAAATAATTATTCAATTTATTTCAATGCAAATTTACGAGCGCCAATCGTTATGCGTGTACTAAAATATGACCGTATGTCTACATTAGATATGTTTTCGAATAATTAATATTACAATCGAGTATAAAACGTCAAAATAAATAGACGCCAATGATAATAATTAGTCTGCATTTGAAAATTCAGACATGATTTATTATTGGCTCATAATTAGAATTGATTTAATGATCGAACCTATAAAATACTTACTGCCAGTTCTAGTTTTCACGAATACTCAGGAGATAGATATCTTATTGCAGACGTTTTTTGATAATTGTATTTTATCCGTAGAAACGACTTCTCGTATGTAATCTATGCTAATTTTCACAGATTTATAGCATGTTTAGGCGGGCGGGAAATAGGCCACTTGCTAGCAATTGATAATCACTGCGACCACCAACTGGAGTACCAAACAATCAACTTGGACATATTGGTCAAATATGGGAAATATAATCACACAGTAGTTTCTGAGGTTACCTCAGTACAGAACTGCTGGCGACATTTTATAATACGTTTAAAGTACTATCATTACGTGGAAATCGATATGTGTATGTACATTGTATTGAACGTTTACAATTAATGTTTAAACGTGGGAAATTGTTGCAGTTGTTGAAAAGAAAACTGCATTTTCAAATGTATTCTATTTCCTAGTCCGAGGGGCTAACAAAGCTGGGCGCTTTAGTACTTGACGGTACATTTTCAATTGAATAAATAATTGAAAGCTTTCTTAAAGCAGTAAGCTTCGTTACTGGAATTATATAAAAGCGAATATGATAGCAAACTTCGGAAACTTCAGGTAAGTTTCTTTAGTTAATATTACCTTTAAAAAGACTTGTACTGCGACAAGTGATTTCTTATAATTATTTTGAACAGATTTACATATAAAATAGCACACACATCGTAGACTTATCAGTAAGGCTTTGGTAAGCCTGCCTGTTTAACATTACTTTATATGTTCAATTTTCAGTTTAAATGTTATTTCAATTCAATAGTGGACAACGCATTGGCAATAAAACAAGCTTTAAATGAGACCCCGTGTGTACAGATTTAAAAAAAACTACTCGAATTTAAGAGTTAGCCAATTGTTCGTCTGTCTTCTTAAAATTAAAAAAATAAGTTGGATCAAATATACATCAAATAACAACCAATGTAGCCAGCGTAACGATTATTATATTTATAGCTTTGTTCGTATTGATGGCAACATAATTATAAAGTCTGTATAAAAAAAACCCCAATATACCTTATACATAACATACATTTATACAAATAACATTTTTTATTTTTTTAATTTTTCATTGTTTTTTAACAACAAACAGGATATATTTTTAATTGACTTGTATTGACTCCGACCATATACTTAGCTATGCAGATCTTTCGTGTCCTTGTAAACTAATCAAAGACTTTTAGACTCGCGAAATATTCTTTTGATGGTTATTCTGCCGTTGGTGACCGTAGAAATACTTTTTTTCCGAAACTATAAGAACGATACTGTTAAAACTTGGTAGGTAGATGAACCGCATTAAGATTTTCACACAAAAATATAATAGAAAAAAAGCAGTAAATTTTAATACATGGAACTGAAATTAAAAAAAAACAATTTAATCAAACCTCTACGTGTGGGGTATCTATGAATAGGCCTTCTTAAATGATATTGGGTTTGTAATATCATTTTTTTCTAAGCGGAATAGTTTGCGCTGGAGACACTTCCAAATTGGTAAAACGTGTGTCTCCCCCCCCTATGTAACTTCTAAAATATGAGAATGATAAAACAAAAAAAATTATGATGTACAACACCATGCAAACTTCTACCGAAAAATAGTTTGAACGAGATCTAGTAAATATATTGTTTTTTTCAAAACGTCATAAATCGTAAACCGCAATTTACCTTTCATTCAATCAAGTCAAGTCATTTCATAAACATAAACCTTGTTACTTGCTGCTACGGAACCTTTTATGAGCGAGTCCGACTCGCACTTGGCAGCTTTTTTTTAATATAGGTTTTTAAAGATATACAAAGGCCTTATAACATAAGACGAAATATTCTAATAGACAAAAGGAGCTACATAATGAATATAATATTAATAGGATAGATGTATTTAAAAAGGATTATAATAATCCGTTAAAATTTAATTGAATAAGCTATAAACCGTAGGGCTTAATGAATTTATGTAATCAAACAACTGTTGCAATACGGAAATTTTGGTAATTAAAATAAATCTGAATTTTAACAAAATATATTATATAAGCGAAAAATATATTATGTTTGCAACTGATTTTTTCTTCCAATTCTACAGGACCGTGACCGAAAATTGTGAACTATATTTGGCGCCCGTGGAAACACAATAGTATACAAATTTGAATATTTTTAGTACTTGCATTAATACAAAATACATAACTTTTCTACAAGAATTAAGCTTTGATATTTTTTTATTTATGTTTCTACTGACTTCAATTTTAAAATACTTGAATGATTTTTTTTTAATCCCGATCGTGAAACATACTGGCAATTACGACCATGTTCCTTAATGAGACTATGAAATCGTTTTTTTTTTTAGTTATTATACTAACCACCGGCTTCGACTCTCACAATAGAAAATAACAAAAAATACATAATAACATTTACAGTAAATTTGATTTTTGTTGCGTTTGCATAATTTAATTAATTGACCAATTAAATATTAAAAGCTATTTTAGGAGATGTGATGTTTTTCTTCATTTAGCAGACATTTTTTTTTTTTTATATATTCATCGATAGTGGTCCTTTAAGGTATGTTATATTCGCACATACATACTGGTACAGTGAGAACTATAAACAGTTTCTTAGACCGTGTTTTCGCCCCCATACTCCATGGTTTGCCCCTTGTGCATGCGATTACATTGGCTTTCTCAGTTACACTAGAAAATAGCAATACAAGATCACTATCTTGTGTCCTCCCACTGTATATTAGTATAGTAGGAGGTATCTAACCAGGGAGGTCAGCACATCTCCCTACAACCGGTAATAAACAACACCGAAACATAAATTACTTCAAACATTATCTTGACGTAATATTACGAATTACGAGAAAAAAAGTTAATCTTCAATATTTTTTACCAACGGTTAAACAGAAAATCGACATGTCAGTATTGTTCGTTCGAGGACGGATGTTTATAATTATTATTATTTCTTGTGTCATCGTTAAAGTTATGTATAAATTAATATACACTTGAAACTGCGTTGTTTTATAAACTAGTTATTGTTACTGCACGCTGTGTTATTTAAAAAAGGTCAAATAAAATTAATTTTTGACTTGATATTTCTCGAAATGTCAGGCTGAGTAGAAAAGGAGGTAAATGCGTAAGATTTTTATAAATAACCAGGAGTCAATTTTATTATAAAAAACATATGTACGGATTTTGATGTCTTTTCATATAAAACGCAAACATTTATATAAATAAACGCAAAAGAGTGCAAACGCTTTAAGCCTAAAGTCATAAAAGATTGCTATATTTGGCTAGACAACGGTCTTTGAAAAATTTGAATAATTCGACTTTAAAAAAACATCAAATAGCCATTTAATTGATCTAAATATAAACAAAGTTACTTAAATATGATTTGATTGTGTTTGTTTTCAATATCTTCGTTCTATTTTTTTATTAATAAGTAAGTAATCGTTGTTCGCCACACAATGGAATGAATTTTATCTACACTAGAAATAAATATTGACATTTCGTTCAAAATGGCGGCTCTCGTGACAATTCCTTAACAGAGATAACGTGTCGAATTTAAACTTAATATATTTATTTATATATTTTAACAATGGTCACACAACGTCAACGGACAAAACCCTCGTTTTAGAAGCAGTGACTGCTTTAAAAAACTAATAACGAACTAAATTATATGTCGTTAATAAACTCTGAAACAGACGTTGCATACTTTACCTTGAAATTTAATCTACGTTAAAAATCTGTACTGTTGATATAACCTCTAATAAAACGAATAATATTGTTCACAAAGAATAATTCATTCTATTGTCTAATGTAAATTAATTGTTTTCAACTAGTTTTTACTCGACTCTTTGCACGGAAAACAAATTGTCGTTTTTCTTAGAAATATTTTTAAATTCTTTGTATACAAATTTTGTTTGAATACAATTTTTTTTTAAATATAATTTTGAGACTTAGAAATTTAAAAATATTTAGGATAAATACTATGAATTACATATTTAGTAGTCACTTTTGAAAGCTGCTTAGGGCGAAAAAAAGAAATATCAGAGATGAAACCGAAGATAAGTGCGTGTATAATTTATTATTTTAAAGTCAAATCTCTATCAGATAATACGGTTGATAATATTTATCGACATCAATCACATGTGTTTGAAGTTTTTTTTGAAGTAATTCTACTAGAGCAGCTACCAGTATTGGCGAAACTTTGTTACACAGAATTAACAATGTATATAATGAATTAAATATGAAGATAATAAATAAATCGAAAAATTGATTAAACAGTCTATTAGAATTAGTTGGCTTGTTTCTAAAAGCAAGTTGCACGTACGGTACCTTTAAACATCCCATCGATGGAACAATTATTAGTTAAGTACGAATTTCGTACCGGATATCGGACATCAAAGGATTGTTTGTTAAAGTTTTTCATATTCGCTTCATCAAGTACCCACTATAATAATTAATTCATTCTAATTATATATATTCGTCTTATTAAATATATAATATATGTATATAATAGTTCTAATTGTCTTCCTTCCGTTTGCAGATGAAACACTTGGGCTTTGGAGTTAAGAGTGTTTTATTCCAAAAAAAAAAGCGCGTCTCTTTGTTTCAACTAGTGACAGGGTCTTGGTCCATTTTCGCCCAGGATCGGAATTACAACGCAACGAGGAAATGCTGCTAGCATCCTCGATACCTTTCCACGCGGTTATGATTTGCAATTTAAATAATTCTTATTCAAAAAAATTAAGTAAATATTTGTTTCTTTTCGTTTTATGAAATAGTACAAACGTTAACGTTAACTTAAAATTACATACAACAAATTAAATTGTGCGTATCAAAACTATTAAATGAGTGTACCTATTCACGTCCGTTTATTTAGTAATGTATAAATATATATTTTTTTAATAATATTTTTATAAAAGGGAGCTACGATTCACCATTTCATCCGATATCCATTTAAACTATAATGACACGTCAGGCGTCAATAGCACGTCCTTTTTGGTCTATATATTAATACATAGAGCAGAATATATATATTTCAAAAATATATTGTATAATTAAGATTAAACATAAGTACTTAAGTTTTAGGTTAATTCCAGTAATTTGTGAACTTAACCTCCATAGTTCGAATAACACGACGTTTAATGCAATAATAAGGAAACACGGTTAGCACGGCGTCAATCAAAATTCGCTTTTCAATTTTAATGCAACCGACGTAGACCCTTAACCTTTTCGTGGTCAGGAGTGATTATAAAATGTGAATTAATAGTAAGTAATTCTTAGATTAAAAATGTATACTTTTATTGAAATATTTCATCCCGTAATAAAATTTATTTAATCTAAAATTGTTTTTCAATCCTTATTGGCAATGAGGGGATCACGAGATACAACTCGTTGAACTAAATAATCAACTAATCTAAACTCGTGCTTCTACGAGAATACCTACCTTCGCTTAGGTATTATTTTAACGAAGTACTCTAATTAGTTAGTAGAGCGCCATATTTCGAAAATATATATTTTCAACGAAAGAAAGCAGTGCTTCTCTATCTGTGGATGTATTATTTAAAAATATATAATTTTTTAATTAGAATATTTTGTCAAGTCACAAGTAACCCTAACCTAGGCAAAGGAGTTCAACTCTTAAAGAAAAGGAAGATCAATTCTGCATCAATGCGGTTGGTCGGCTAATTTTTTCATGATATTTTTCTTCATCGTCAAGCACGAAATGTTAATATCATTTTAAGGACATGATAATTCATTTCTATTAAGATTTCAACCCGAGTTTTCGCTTAATCATTTTATAGCTTTTTTCGTAATTTTCTTTTAGTAGATAATTTCGTAACCCTGTGATCAGAACGAGCTCTGAGATAAATTTATCCTGACCTATAGATGATTTTAAAGTTACGACATACATTTACATTTAGGCTGTACCTACAACGATCTACAGTTCATATATTATTTCTAATTGGACAATTTTTTATCTTCTTGCAACCTTTCTAATAGACCACAAGGTCTATACTTCTCGATCCCTTTTGTACCAAAATGCAGGTTTTATATGAAATATTTTATTAACAATAATCTTCAGTAGCCATTAGATTATAAATTTCTCTTTACAGACCCTTAGCAATATTTAAATTAAAAAAAAAAGATATTTAAACATTGTAATTATCAAATTGATTGAGTAATTCTAATTATAGAGAGATACATACCTAGATGCAATTTTTAAAGTTTTGAACCCATTTATCAACGTTCTAATACAAAAATACTCTCTGAATTATTATTTCGGCAAAAATATTCGGTAAAAGCTATATCTATTATTAAAGTAAAAATACCGAAATCATTTTAACCAAATCCGCGCAGCGATACATCTTCCGTCACTTATCAGGTTGACAGATATTTCAGCGAGATGTAAATTTATAATAGTCATAGTCTATATTTCAGTTCGTATTCGGCACGAACAAAGTTGCAGCCGTAACTCCGATAATCATATAAAATAATAATAGTTACGCGCGTCATGTGTCACGTGCATCAAGTTTCGTGACAGTTTATAATCTGTCAGCTCAACCTTGACCGGAATGCAAAAACTAAGTTTACATTTCACTTTACATTAATTGAATAAAAATATAACAAACAGTACAAGTGGTAAATAATTTACTTCGTTTTAAATGCTATGTATTGATGACTCACTACAGCCGTCGTTTGAAGTTAATTTATTTGATTTTAATGCAACACTAATAACACTTCGGATGCAAGCCATGAACGATGTGGAAGTAAAATATTCGGGCTATCCCGGGAATAGCTAAAATCTATCAGTAGGTAGTCATGTCTATGAAAAAAATTGTATATTTAATTAAGTCCAGTAACATGACGTTGTATGCAGACGTTCTTATTATATATTAAGAACCACCTTGATTTTTTAATTTTGGCCATATCTAATTAAATAAAAACTTTTTGGCCTGTACAAAGGGACAGATGAAATGCATCACGGAGATTCTACAAATCGAAAACATCATTTATTATAAATTGACTAGCACTAAGACAAATATTGCACGATTTCTTTCGTTATTATTTATTTTTATATTATTATTTTCCCTTTAAGATCTTGTTGCGAAAATGCAGCCAATTCCGAGAATTCCGAGATTCTTTCGCGGAATTTCTCGCTAGGTATCGCAGATTTGCCCTCCGATTTGTAGAGATTATATCGTAAAAGCATTGTGTTTTAACAGTAACATCTTAAGGTTAGATAAGACAAATAAGATAAGCTTGAACGGTATAATTTAGCAAATAGAAATAGAAATAGTCACCTCTATGATTCCGCTTTGCAATTAGCTCTTTTGAGATCATACACATATGAATGCCAGCCTGTTTGTCGATGACAAATTAACATACCGCATACGAATTGACTATGAAATGTATTGACAATTGAATTGAATGTGTCCAAGTCCGTTTATCTCGTTTTTATTAGAAACTGTTTTTTTTAATATTTTTAGTATATCAACCATAAGTTGCGTAATACGTTTTAAGTATTTCAAATAATTATCTTTAAATTATTGTAAATAATAGTAAAAAAAAAATTAAAATAAAATAACATTCAATATCATTTATCTCAGCAAAATAAGCTAATTTCTAATGCACTCATTTTGAAATTAGTCGTCGGAAGTTGTAAGATTTGGGACAATATAATATTTCGATTTCTTGATATGCTTACTTTAAGTTTGCCGGTCAGAAATTAGTCACGCGTGGCTCAGCAGATTTCGTTTTTTACTTTTTAAAAACATAATACGTTCTATAATTTAGTCTAGATTACTTAATAATCGATTTTTAAATATATTTTTTGATGTTTTATACGAACTTAGGAGTGCCTAACTTCAGGCTTCAGCGACGTTATTTCTACGTTCATACGCTTATGATCTAAACTCCGTCAAAACTGCTCAGTGGAAAGTAAGATTGTTATTTAAAACCGAGCAAACACTACAGAGATTTTATGTTCTCGTGTTGGAGCAGCGAGTAACAAGAGAAGAGAAAGCCTTTGCTCAGACCACCACTCCTCACATAACTGAATCGTTCTCTCAAACTTAACAAACTCTGATATATATTCAAGCTTAGTGAAATTAATTGAATTAACGATTACAAACATTTAAAATTTAAACTTGGAACAAAGCTTGGCTATGTTACGTATGAAAAGTTATATAACTCCAGAAACAAACGCAATTTGATAATATTTCCGCAACACATAGATACCTACAGACGAACAATAGCAATGAAAGGTAGTTTTTACATGAATATATATGTCTAATAAGTTTGTATGTGTATATATTATTTTGTTATCTAATAATTAAGACATTTAAGCTTTGACGTTATATTATGATAGTTTATTATACTTTATAGATCTTTTGAGGCTACGGTCATTTCCTACAGACAAGCAACGTTAACGCTTGAAAAATACAAACATAATCTTATTGTATAAAACTATATAAAGTTTGGAAATGCGTATTTTAAAACCTTGATAATACATTAAATAGCTAAATATTACACGTGAATCATAACACCATAATAAGTATACATATATCGCGTACAAAAAAATTACAAAGACATAATATTTAATTAAAAAAGAACAATAGCCAGGTCATATGATCGCAGATGCAAACATCTCACAAATGATAAAAACTTCGCATCGTGTAACATTCAAAAATTAATAATTATCAATTCCTTCATTATACTTTACCTTGTTAGCGCTTCCCATTCACAGTTCGTTGGACAGCAAACTATACACCATCTAAAAATATTTACTACGAAATATATATAAATGTAATTTTCTAGAATAACTTCGCAATGCAATTATTATTATAAATAAAGGATAAAAACAGCTGTTTATATAATTGCCACGTAATCGTTACATTGTCTTCCCAAACTATGATTGAGTGGGATTTACGTTTATGTATGTAAATTCATATTATATGGTCAAACGTCTGACGTTAAGTTTAAGAAGGGTTTATCCACCATGCTCAGTAGTGTTGTTGAATAATTAGTTATTCGGAATTCCTCAATGTAATGACACTTTCGAGGATAAATAAAGGATATAAATTATTGTTATTTAATAAATACTATTTATATACATGGATTTAAGCATATAATAATAAAAAAAAAACAAATAAATCGGTTACAGTGATGCAATATTTTGTCAAAAAAAGTTACGTTGCAATCAAATTCGGCCTTGAAATGTCACAAGGTTTAAATTCACATGTACTTAATCTGAAAACTATTGATTCTTATTCGACGTATCATTGTTTGATACTTTATTAGTATTAATTCGGGTCGCGTAAAAATCAATACTATCTATAGGGGCCGCCAAATGAAAAGTTAGACATTTCTGTTTGTAGCTGTATTGAATTCGACTTTGTATGTATAATTTATGTTGAAAATGTAAGTTTGTAAGATACACAATTATTTGTTCGACTACATTCGTTTGTAATGCCCATTTACGTACAGTAAAGACGCTGCTTTATATTCGTTTTTTTTCTTGTTAATGCCTTTTAGTTGTGCCAATATTGTTTTTGGTTGAATGTGAGACTAAAAAGCGCTGTAAATACTTGTCTCTCTCAATGCAATGGATAGGTATGCCAAAACATATGTTGTCATGGACCGTGTATCTATATGTTTTATAAATATTTTTTCCATTGACTACTGTATTTTTAAAGTCAACGAAAGGCGAACTATTTAATTATAAACAATTCATTATAACAGCGAACGTGTCGACGTCCATTTATGTAAAAAAAACTTGACGTAACATTTTTATTAAAATTGACTTATACCGCTTTGCTCGGCGTAAATTTCATTTAGTTCTTTCTTTGTTTAAATATAATTATGAAAGTAATATTCTATTCTATTTTATTCTCAATTTCTGTGCAAATTTTAAACGCATCCACCGAACTAAATTGTGTTACAAATATCCGTATTCGCACAAACACATCGATTCGTCATATCTTAAATCGAATCTTATTTAATATACTCATATTCCAATATCGTATTAATTTTTCTCTCTTTATAGCAAACCCATATCACTAAAACTCATTTATTTATGCAAAGCATATTTTACGTTATTAAGAAAACTTTAATTTAAAATATTTTCTGTGACTGTTCAACCGATTAATTAAAATGTTTGCGATGAGTGGCTTTCAGAATTCTTATATAGCAGCGGTTGTGTACTTTTCATAACGTATTCATAATTACATATGTGGTTTTTCTTCTTTTATATATTGCATCTTAAAAGTAATTGTAACTCGCAATAACAGACACACCAAATAACATTAAATAACTTAAATGTATCGATACTACGATTTTTGCTTGAAATGCATTCCTATTTCGAACTTCGAACATATGATTGCAATAAAAAATATAGTTTTAATTAATTTAAAAATATATTATCATGTCAAAACATCGCGTCCAATGAAATTTCGTTTATGATTTATAAATTATGTTTCAAGCTATTGATTCCTGGGTTGCAGTTGTAATAAAACTTTCAGAATAAACGTTCTTGCGTCAATACAGCAGTGCATTTTATAGTCACCTTAGTAAATACCCTTCATGAACACACTTATCAACGATAATTAAATATTAGCAATAATTATACTGATTCTGTTGTACGTAGGTCACGATTTCTAAATTATATTAATCTCTATCCTATTTAACGTACCCGTAGATAGATTTAAATACAGGATAGCAATACTTGTAGTTTTGGCAAATTAGTTCAGTGATTTATTTTATATATAACTTAGTAGAAACATAAATCAACGAAAAAAAAACACAATTCACGAATCTTTATTTTTCTTTTGTCTGTTGGATGGCTGTGTTATTTTAACGCAAGCTGTTGATTTGCGAACGAAATTGTTTGCATATCCAATACCCGCTTATTGTCCTACCTCAGAGTGCGCTTACCGTGTTTCGACATAGCGATGCGCTGTGGAAACATCGAATTAAATGATATGAATGTTAATACGCCAGCATAACAATCATTCAAATATTTAGATAGTCATTTGAATTGCTGACTTATCTCACTGAAAAAACACCTAGAATATTCTAGGTTATTATTTTTTTTCTTTCCTGGTAGAAAAGGCAAACATATTGCACCATACAGCTACATATGACACATTCTTGTTCGCGCAGAAAAACTCGACTTTTTTCTGTTGATACGAATTTGAATTGTTGAATCTATACGTATATAAAACAACAGATTTAATAATAATCATATTACTCTTGCCTTAACATTATATATTTTTCGTGACATTTAAAAATATATAATTATAGTTATTTGTAACTTGTTACAATTTTATTATTATGCGAAACAATTGTTAGTATTTCTTTTGCTTTTGAGGGCTTTCTTTAACATTTGTTCTAAATTCAAACTGTTCCAGTATAAGAAAATAAATCTTTATACGGTTTTAGACGTAAACCATTGGTCCTTACATTTAATAATAATAAATGCATAAAATAGGAAGCACTTGAAGGTTGAATTCGCTTTGTTTGAAAAGAAATAAATTTTCGCATCGGCAACAATAAAAATATTATTGTTTAACATTCGCATGACATCAGCAAGTTTTAAGTTGTAATGCTGTTTTTGGCAACTTTGTTTTGATCATTTACATAGACGGAGTGACACACGGAAAACTGAAACTCGTTTTATGAACTAAAAGTTTTTTTTTAAATAACGATAATCAGAAAAATTAACAAAAAAATAAAAATATTATATCATTATAATTATCCTGTGTCTTAATATAATCGCGATTATACGTATATACATAACACATTATAATTAAAAAAAAAAAAAATTTGGAATAATAAAATGTAAGGTATTGAGATAATTGACTTCCATGATTATAAGAATCGACATATTATATTCAATTCATAATATTACAATAATAGGCCACGTCAATGTCGTCACCGAGTAAGGTAGTGACGTCCGTAAAGAATACAATTTATATATAGTATTGCATAATGACATATTAAACCAAAAATTAACATAATATATGCTATTTAACCAACATACTGTTAAATTACGAGGTACCTATTATATTGTTACTTAAACATGCTTATGGATGAATGTAATTATAATAAATACATGCAATGAATATTATTACGAAATATAATTAAGCTATTTACATGTAAAGGGCAAGGTAATGTTGAATATTTTAACAATTTTGAAAGTTTTCTTCAAGAATAGTGTTACCATAATAAAGAGTTCCGAGGACGTGTACAGCCAGCATCAAAATTGTGTACATTGGAGATGATTTTTCCCATGAGGACGACGTTCAAAAATATATTTGATTTCAAATCAGGAAAACATTAACAAAAGATACTCATTTTAGCAAAATATTGCTATCCTAGTCCGTTCCTCTATTCATACATTTGAACACACATGTATTAAAATTAAAGTTTACTTCATTTAAGTGTAATATTTATGTTACATTTTTGAAAGCTATGTACAATAAACGTCGTCAAAATATATATTGGAAGATTAAAAGTGCACATATTTTTTATGCTGACTGTATTTAAAAACTGTAGATGACTGTTTATTATATTTGGCTTATTATCTCAGCGAAAACAATCAGTATAGATTGAAAAATCATCAAAAGTATATTAAATGTAGTATATTAAAAATATATATCAAATTTATGAATAATGGAATCAAAATACGGGTCAAATAGGAAAAGGTCATCTATACATATGGCGGAGGACATATTTTTAATATAGGCTGTTACTGACGCTTTAAAACAAGCTCTGTCTGATGTGCTAATTGGGTTCAAGAGCGATGTAAAACATATCTTAAGTCTATTTGAAAGCTTAACGCAGCGTAGCGCCGCATACCTGTTGTTAATGTCACCACGTACATAATAGCAACCATCGCATCAGTATTGTTATTATAACGTTTTAAAGCAAATCGTTTATCAACTATGAACACGTACCCAGCTCAGTATACTCACACTGTATAAGTTCAATGTGTGTGTGGAAGTGTTATATTATATATTAACGTTCCAAATATTATATTCGATTATTATTTTTAAACATTTTGTGATAGTTATCTTTAATATAATTAAATGCATGTGTGTACGCACATGTATGACACTTTACAAATGAATTAATTAACAAAATTCAGTTCCAAAAATGTACTACGTAATAACGTATTGCTGATGTCGATCAAGGTCACTGATGGATTCTTTATATAGACTACCAGTGTGATTACTCTACTAACCGCTCCAGGTATCCCGGCTGAGATGAAGAGCGCCAGCGTGTCCGGCCAGGGCAACAGCTTGTACTGCTCCCACCACCGTTTCACCACCAGGCTGACGTAGAAGCCCAGAACGAACGACATGGGTATAGATTCGCTCTGCGCGCCGAAATACTGACGCACCTTCTCGAATATTCTGTAAGCAGACAAGGCGTTAGTTTAGGAACACATTTTACAGAGTAAAATAAGTGTATTTATACTATTTTTAAAACAATACTCTGTGTTTATATTGTATATTTAACGATATCAGATACCAAACATATCGAAAAACCAATAACTACAATTAAATAAAAGTTTTGACACAATATTGATATCGTTGTGAAACAGCGAATAGTGTGCCTGGAAAATGTGTTATGTAAGATAGACTTTTTACAAAACATATCCAAATAATCGTTTTTTTTTATATGAATGTGCTCGAAGGCCATGACGTTTGTCGTCACGGCACACGATTTAGCCTCATATTTCCTTTGCGTGACAATAGACGCTTTACATATAAAATGTACTGTAATGTAAAAATAGGACAAAAATAAAAAAATGAATTAGGAAAGTCTAAAAAATAGATTTATATGGAAATTCTTTCCTACAAAAATGTACTTATTATTCTTGCAAAAACAAATTATTCAAAATGGCGGCCAACATAAAGTAACGGCTCGCTTTTCGATTCTGTTTTCTTATGTTTAATAATGTTTTTTTAGTATAATATTTCACAAAAATAGGTAATGTATTACGTTTAGTGCTACTATAAACATGAGAGTATCATTATCTAACTCAGAAACTAAATATCGTATCGAATAATATAAAAGACGCGTAGATGACAGACACGTAAAATACGTAAAACATGTATGTTGTTGTCGTATCGTAGTCGTATCTTCATGTTGTAAAGACGGTCCGTGCATGTTTTATAAGCTAGAAAATATAAGTATTATATCATAAGGCTATTCTATAACTTTCAAGTTCAATACGGGAACAATAACAATATTACTCCGTTTTCTATTGCAGAAAAATTTTCTTGATATTTCTTATCACAAACATTTGAAAAGTCTCGCGAGAAACGTCGTACCATGAAAGGAAAAATAAAGCGATTAAAAAGAAATATAGAAATTACCTTTTGACCTGTATTTACAGTTGAGTTAAAGTGAAGTAAATAATATAACTTGGTTACCTTCAACTAGTGCAAGGCAAAAAAAGTGTAGCGTGTACATCAAATATTTTAGTCAAATTACATGAAATGATTTTTGTTAATTCGTCAAGAGTAAAAAAAAAATCACGATAAGAAAGATATATGAAAAAAAAAATCGAACGAGGACTGTGATCGTCGCGCGGCAAAAATTGACAGCATTGTAACTTCTATTTAGCATAACGTGATTTGAGTTATTTACAATTTAATTTCAAAACCTCAATAAATGACTAACAGCTTCAATACAATTATACACTTTAAACGGGGGTTATTAAAGTACGTTTCGTATTTTGTTTACGTAAGTACATACGAGTATGAGTCGCTGTCAGATATTTTACCCTAAACAAGTTTCAATGAGTATATAAACGACTATAATGATAATTAACGCGAGTTAATTAATCCAATTATTCGAGAAGATATTGTGTTTAACTATATACGTTTTATCAAAGTCAAATATATAAATATATATATATTAAAGATGGATTTGAATCCCCGCCGTCGAAACGTATTTTCTAGATATGATTGTAGACTTGTCCCAAACTATGTGGGGTCAGCGCAGCATGTCTTTTCCTTCCATTCTCCTCTTTTATTCGTCATCTGATCGTTCACATCCATCTCACACTCACCATCCATGTATTCTTAGGTCTTCGTCTTCCCCTCCATCGCTCACCACTTTTCAAACCAAATCAAATCAAAATATACTTTATTCATGTAGGCTTTTACAAGCACTTTTGAATCGTAATTTTTGTGTTTTAGTTATATGGGTCTCCTCTCAGCGGCAAATGTCCATACCATCTCAAAGTAACTTTCTCTGTTATTTGCGCGACTTTCAAACTTCCGTCTAATTACGGATTTGTAGATTTCGTCCTTCAATTTGAGAGGATTCCGTGAGTCACACGTTGTTACAGTGCATGTCACATTTCAATCAGAATTGATTCGATTTGTAACGTCATTAGATATGATAAAACGCAGTTTCGGAATTGTGGTATTTTTGACAGATCTGACAGATTATGACTCGTCCTAGTTTCTAAATCATTCACATCATTCTTAGACCAATAGAGATACGAATGAAATACGAATATTATGTAACCATTTAATGTCGTGATTTACCTACAATATATAGAACTACTTTGATTATTTTTAATTAATCTACAATGAACGAATGGTACATACCAGACAATAATATTTATTCTGTGCTGAATAAACATTTAAATATCTGAATGGAAACAGTGTTGAAACTAATTTAATTGTATACTATATATTTTAATTAGATACATCTAATTGACATAACTTCGTATTTCAAATGTAATAAAATACCTACTGAGTTTCTTGTCTTCTCGGTAGAATCTACATTCCGAGGTAACTTTAGGTTTAATATAATTCTTTAAAATGACCTTTCAAATGTACTTGTAAATGTCTACTTATATAAAGTATATTTTGATTTGAATACAAGTGGCGAAATGTTAATAAAACTTTTATGAAGGTTCCTATATTATATTAGAGGTTGATAAACTATTTTCACGTTCGAGAATTTTCATTTTTAAATTTTCGGTCATGTATCTCGGTACAATGAAATACTAATTTAATCATTTTAGGATGAGACATATAACTAACTGAGCCAGTATCTGCTGTAATCAAAAAGGTTATTTGATTAGTAACACACCTAGTTTAGGGTCTTTGATTTTGACAAAAAGGACATTTTACATTTTAAGTTTGTTTTTAATTAATTATTAGATTAGGGAGTGGAAGCTGTTTCATAAGTTATGTGTACTCAAAACAAAATATGACAACTTTTGTGTTGCCAACACTTTTGTGTTGTCCTTAACCTTGACTTACTGACACCATCTTCTATAATAATTGTTTAATTTAAAAAATAAAGAAACCGTTAGAAACCTCAAAACCGTAGGTCGAAAATAAGCTTTATGCAGCAAAAATATTCGGCTAACCTAATTCTGGTACTTACAATCATAGTACGGACAAAATTGTAACAAAATATGCAGAATACAAAATGAACAAAGTATACAAGTGAAGTTCAAGACGATCAAGTGTTGTCAAAGTAGGTCATATAGGACACAATATTTGAAATAAAAATACTTATCTATAACTATTAAAAGCGAGGATAAAATTAATATCAAAGGAATCAAAGCCAATTAGTGTATCCCGTAAAGCCGAATATAAAATATGTAATGAAACGGTGATGATGAATAAATAAGTGAACTGATTAAACAAACATCATTTTATATTATTGTATTTAATGTTTCCCGAATGTGTTATTATAATAACAATAAACATCAATTCGTCGTATTATATAATGATGAAAATACGGATAAAATAAACACGTACACGTGTAACTCAAAACACGTGACGAAAATTCGACGGCTTCGGTGTATTGCATTTAATAGTATCATTTCAAAAATGATTTATTGCTTGTTGGGAAAACTTGTTAGTGCGAACATTTTATATATGTATTCTATAGAGACGAAGGTGAGCCGTCGATCATTTTGTACTAATACAATGGATAGACAATTTTCATATGAGCTATAGAATTAGACATCGCGACTAATATCATTGATGCGTTTATTTCGCAAGTGTGTTTGTCTTTTACCAATGTAAAATTTTTGATAGTTAGTATAGTTCTAGACTTCGTGTTTCGACATTTCGCCAATATTTAAATATACGAATTGATTAATTATTGAGTAGGAAAAGAAAATTAATATCAACCTTTCATCTTGACCTTTATTTAACGAAGAATTTAACGTTGCAATTAAAAAATCATTCACTTCCGTATTATCGAATAATTTGGAAAATATCTGATTAGCTATATATGTATAAAATGTTTTAAAATTTTCGGTAAACATCGATGAATATAAACGACCATCCTCAAAATGTTTTTCTTGGGAAATTTAGTAATATTATAAAAAAGGTACATATTTGTTTCACGCAACCATAATAATTGGTTTAAAACTAAGTTGAAAAACTGACGATTCAAAAGTACGAGCGTGCTTTCATTCAATATATTTGAATCAGTAAAAAAAAAAGCAAAAAACAATATACTTTGCAATTTTAAGAGCAAGATATTATTTTTAAGCGAATCGAAATAAACACGTGAAAAAGTATGAGATTCCTTCACATACATAATCTATTCACCACGCTGATACTCAAACATGCACTGGTATTTATAACGTTTCTAACTAGTTTCATGCTTGAATTTCTATTTGTTTGCTAAAACGTTTGTTTTCTAGGAATTTAATTTTAACCTGTGACAAAGCACCCACAGACTCACGGAGTTCTTGTCTGATTGCAGCTTCATAATTGTCCGAAGTCAAACGACTGCAATCTCAATGTTCAGCCAGAATCGAAATTGAATATGTTAGTAAATTTATGCAATTTTATTCAAACTTAGCTATAGACTCTCGAGTCACACATTTAATTTGACAGGAGAGAAAATAAACCTGATGGTTAGAACGTTCGCTCATATTCAAAACAAAGTAAAAATAAGTAAAACTTAATATTATAATTATGCTCGCAATACAATTTTTATTGATAACTTTCCATTTACGAAATAAAACCTCATTCGATCAGTTATAAAACTGTTATTTAAAAGCAATTTTGTATCACTGAACATTCTTAAACAACCTTTTCCCTTTATGGTTTCCTATCTGTGATTTTAATGTGACTTGGATTTTTATTGAAATATCAACATTTCAATATGAATTACTTTGTATATTTTCGCGAAAATGTCTTGTATGCACACTTGCGTCTTCTATCCCATTACCGATACGACGGGTAACGAGACTACATGACCTTGATCATGTCAAGAGAATATCTACTGAGTTTCTTGTTGGTTCTTCTCGGTAGAAACTACCTTGCGGTGATAGCTTTACATTAAATTCTACACTGTAACATGTACTTTCAAAAGTACTTTTATAAGCCTACTTGAATAAAGATTATTTTGATATTGAATGACAAACAGGTCATTTCGTGTTTCACTACCACATTTAATCAATCCGCATTGAAGAGAAATATATTTAAGAATCGCTTTACTTTTAATTGTTATTTTATAATGGACTCATTTAGATACAAACTACAGGCACGAGGGTTTCTCGTATAAAATGCACAAGTTTTTATAAACCTTTTATTTTTAATAGTTTTTTTTCTCACTATTTTTCTGCAACGAATATCTATGTAGTTTTGAATTCGGACGAAATTTTGACATCGAACTTTCGTATGACCTGTAACGTAAAACGTTTTTAGTTTAGATAATCGTGGTTTTACAACATGCTTTGGTCAGCTTACGAATTTAATACGGGACACTATACTCGCTATAAAGTTTTATCTATGTAGTTTAGTTCATTTCGAAACTATTACAATTAGCACAATATTTTCTGAATATGAAAATACTGAAGTATGCAAATCTGCTTAGGGCGAGCTGGATTTATTACGTTATGTCGACGGTATGTTGTAAACTAAATGAAAATCCAGGCGAGCTATTTATTTGACGTACCTTTTACTTTAACTGACAATCGCTTGGAATCGAATTAATTGAGAATGTTAAAGAATGTTAAATCTGAATTAATTGATTGCTGTTTGTTAAACAGCCGCGTAGAACTAATTAGCAGGAGATGGCGATGCGTGTAAGAAAAAAATCGAACGAATATTCTTTCTATGAAATTCAATTTTCTTTCAAGCAACAATACTTAAGGTGTCATAACACATTTAACATAAGTCTTTAGCAATTTTTAAAGACATTAATTGTCGTTTAAAAAATATTAACAAAGATGTTATTATATTAACAATAAACGCCAGCGAAGTTCATAACGATGCACTTCATTCGCGAACGTTAAACAATTACTTTAAATAAGAATAAATCAAACAAGCTTGGTTTTTTATTTCTATAAAAAAAATAATTCGGTTGATATGAAACTTCGGTACTGTTTTAGTTTAAGGTTGAACATAGGCTTTGTAGTATGTTGATATGTTGCACATTTTTTATGCTGATGGAATCGAAGCGAAAATTATCGGTCAAGGCGCTGGCTGGCGATTTCGAAGTGAACGCTGACAAAAATATAATAGATTTATTTCGAATAATGACTACAGTCAATTGTAAAAGGTAGCGACAGCATATTTCTATCTTTTTATGACAAATATACATCTATCTATTCACTCACGAAGGCTCCACGTTCAATTATTGTCGGCGTACATTAGTGTGGTGAGTGACGCTCGTGGTCACGAGATGTTTTAGTGTGCGTGAGACGACCAAGAGCAAAGGCAGAAAAAAATAAATTAGATTATGTTTGTGAAGTTTATCTTATTAAAATATCAATAATTTAACACGGAGGTGCACGCCTTCGTGTTTGAATAGATCTATAAAACATGCTGTCTGTTTCTATGTTTAAAATAACGACAAGTTTAGTTATAGCTGTCACAATTTGTGCCTTTTACAGTTTGCAATTACCGGTATACTATTAGATATTAAAAATTTCATTTAAAAAAAGGTTTCATCATTTTGCCGCCTACTAGTTTTAGATGATTAGTTGTTACCTCAGGGCTACTTATGACCATAGTCTTTGGTTTGACGTAAGTAGCTCGTTCTTCTGCCAAACGTACAATTGCCATCTTTTCATTCGGTACCAGTTGGAGCAAAAAAACGAGATGTATCTTTAATAAGATAGATCCCCGTAGACATCTGTTCAAGAAATAACAAGACTTAGGAAATATTCAAATAAAAATAATGTTTTTATTATATATATGGATATTTTTTTCATTTTACCTAAACATTTATATTTTTTTGATAGTATTATCAATAACAGCGTATGATTAACGGTTTATTATTAATTATATTTAACATACGCAGTACGTATAGCATGAAATTTATTATTGAGCTTTATACAAACTGAATTACAAAAAAAAGCGATCGACGAATTTGTTTCTAGGTAACACAAACATTCATAGAAGTGACGTAGTATTTGATATATGGTGAGCAAATTTAAACCATTTTAGGTGACCTATTTATACGTGTGCATTCCCGCTGTGGATCAAAAACGTGTTCTCGCTACAAGCAATCTATTTAGTAAATAAAAAAACCGCACTTCTGTTAGCCGTTTCACGAATACACATCAATCCACATTGAATGTTTACGTTATCAGTAAAAAATGCAGTAGCGTTACGCCCGTTTTTATACAAACCTTGTGCAATTAAGAATTTAAATAAATAAATAAATATCGCACCCAAGGTAATCACGTATATACTAATGACTTTCGTCATAAGAGTCTTGATAATTATAAGGCCTCGTGCACATGGCACTGAGGGGCCGCAGACTTAAAGGCTGTACCGAGCCGCGAGTTACTCGTAATAATATATAATTGAAAACCATGCACTGGCCGTGCGTGGGCCGCGTAAGGATCGCATACGAAACTGCTGCCGTGCTACAAATTTATACATAATAACGCCACATGCGTTACACTCTGATGTGAGACGATGTACATGTTTTACCTTACAGTTCGGTATAAGACGATTGTGATTGGAGGGTTGCGTTGGTGGCTTAGGTTAATTACAACTCAGCCGTTTGACATGATTATCATTCAATTTGAATTAAGACAGGTCATTAATAACCAGATCTGATAACATCGATATATGAAATCGTAACATTGAATCGAATTGATGACATTATTCTATAACATATTCGACCAAATTATTCGATTTAAAACCATAAAATAAAACAGGTCAAGATCACACCTTTACAACAAAAGAGACATTTCTACTGTTTTACTTATTAGGACGCCGAGTACATTATGACAGATATCATTGGAGAACAGAATAGTTTATAAGAAATTTTATAACAATACAGTTTTCAG
This sequence comes from Vanessa tameamea, assembly GCF_037043105.1. Taxonomy (NCBI): domain Eukaryota; kingdom Metazoa; phylum Arthropoda; class Insecta; order Lepidoptera; family Nymphalidae; genus Vanessa; species Vanessa tameamea. The sequence continues at coordinate 822,109 of NC_087341.1, read as the reverse complement.
TTAAAATTCTAGATGACGTCACCAAAAATGTACAGTATGGTTCAGTTTATTAAAAACATATCCATATATTTTAAAAAATGTAGGTGATGACCGATTGTCTCCTAACCGGTAATCTTAAACGAAGTTAAACTTCTGCCACATATATATCAGTTATCGTTGATGGGAGCAGCTGACGCGGTGGATTATACCCCAAACTTTATCTTCGTGGGAAGAGGAAGTCTTTGCCCAGCAGTGGGAAACGGCCTGTTATTTTCATTACATTTACCAATTGTAAACAAAAACTTATAACTACTAACTAAATAAAAGATAAATATACATTTATATTACAGAGACTGCAATATTAGGCAACTGTTTCAATCTATATTGGAATAGGAATTAAATTGACGTTATTGGTTTTATGTTTCTTTGTTATGTAATAGGTTATAGGCAAACCTTGGGAGTTAAGTTCTTATGTCCCAAACAGAAACATAACAGTACTAAGTATTGCTGTTTGGCGGTAAAATATCTGATGAGTAGGTGGTACCAGTGGCGTGGCTATCGCAGGGCCAGGTTGTGCAGTGCACCAGGGCCCCGGAGCTTAGGGCGGGTCAGCCAACTCGCCAGCTCCTGAAGCTAGAAAACCTCGACTCTGTACACAAGAATTTTCTTTTTCCTATCTATAATTTTGAAGGGCAATATAAGTTAAAGAGGGGGTGAAGCGAGGGTATGAGGGCCCGTTTTTTTTCATGCACCGGGGACCTTGCCCACCTAGTTACGCCACTGGGTGGTACCTAGCTAGACGGGATACACCTACCGATACAAAGCCTTAGGGCTTAGTGCAAATAATATATTTTTCATATAATTGTTGTAAGAAATTAATCGTATTCTGAAGAGTACTTGTAATGAAAGCGGAGGACAGACATGTGAACAAGTCCCGACAATCGAGACTGCTTAAGAAGGATTAAGATTTTTATATCTATAAGTATGTATAGTATTTGTGAAAAAAAATAACAGGAATATTTCGAGTAATTTATCTGAACGCTTTTTTATAGGAAATATTTTACGGGGAAGTAGAATAAAATAGTCGATAGCATGACTTGCTTTAACGCAAAGGCATTAAAGACTGCGTAACTTTAACGCTAACGTTACGAGACGATGTGTATAATATATTACTGTTACAATATTACTATAATTTTCAATTCAAGCTATAAGCCCACCTGTGCTTCAGGTATATTTTGAGAAAAGGCCTTGATGAGGCCTATTTTAATTCGTATCGCCTTTGATGTTAACAGTGTCACCGGTTGGGGAGTGTGACATTCGGCTGATTAACGACGAGTCTAATTGATGCTCAGAGTTAAAGATGTGCTTTGAGAAGCGCATGTAGTCATGTCATCACCGGCGGTGATGGTGTACGTCTGGTCTGTATAATTTCTTCGTATTAGCCTCAAAGTACATAGCTATACTTCAGCATACCATTAGTGACCAAAATACCCTCATGTATGTGCTGTCTATGTTTTGTCTGTATTATATCCGAATTCAAGCGATAATCAATATGATCATTGAACTTTTTAATGATTATAGGTTATACTTTCAGAACATACATGTATTTAATTAAATGTTCTTTTAATATAGCTTTGATGTCAATGTAAACAGAGAGAAATTATTTTCACGCAATTATTTATAGATGTTTCATTTAATTAAACAATGACGAAAATCCCATAAAAATATATTGTCAAAACTATAACCTAGTATAGATAAAGTTAACGGCAAAACGGACGTTAAATGTAACTTTATTTTATGTTATTTAAAGGAGATTTTATTTCATTTGACAATTCGGAGAGTCGAGATGGCCAAGTGATTTGAACGCGTGCATTTTAACCGATGATTGCGGGTTCAAACCCAGGCAAGCACCACTCAATTTTCATGTGCCTTATTTGTATTTATAATCTAGCACCTCGTGCTCGACGGTGAAGGGAAACATCGCGAGGAAACCAGTATGTGTCTAATTGCAACGAAATTCTGCCACATGTGAATCTACAAAACCGCAAAGCCAACCTTTCTCCTCAAAGAGAGAAAAGACCATAGACCAGCAGTGGGATTTAGTCTCTTACTTTATTTCATTTAAATATCATAGGGTAATATTCCCTAATTCCACAGGACGGAACTTAGCTACTGAGGATCAATTCACTCATGAAGACGTGCCCCACGTAAATTAATATAATCGTGCATTATTATTTACTACATATTAATTTACATTAAGAGTGAATAAAACTTATCCTTTCAATATGTCTCCGTGTGCGTGAGACGACGAAGAGTAAAATTACAAATATGATTATACTTCTTTTCGTTTTTTAAATTTTAATTTAACTTTGGCGCGTGCCTTCACCCCTGTTTGGATAACAAAACTATTTTAAAGTTATTAATAAATAAATATATGTATACACGAATACTTAAGATTGTGATGAATATAATTACAATTTTTATTTCTTCTGTTTGAATGAAGTCGCGTGCATTTATGAAATACGAACGGAATTAACGATGCAACAATAAATGATAAATTTTAATCGCTTAAAATAATATTTATATTCATATAAAATACATTTCATCACACTTGTCTCAATTTTTGATACTTTTTATGGTGCGAATTTGCAAATTACACTGTAACCGAAGCTTAGATTCGGCGCTCATCGCGGTGCATTTCACCCGGTAACCTATACACGTACACACGTATTCGAACTTAAATTTACTTTTATTTAAACTATTTAAATATCAAGATAAAACGATCTCATGCTGTTAAACAATAATATCGGGCAATGTATTATAATTTTTTTTTTTTTGGAATCATAGTTTAATATTATATATTTTACTTTTCTTAACTAAACATTCGTTTTCATTGTTGTGTTTTTATTCACATTTCGAATACAAAATATACACTCGTACCTGATGAGAGGCGTGTCAGGACCTTGACAAGCGGTCTTAAATAAATGCTTGAATTTATAGCTTACTCAGTAAAGTGAGTTTGTTTATCTACATATTGTACAAATAATAATGAAAAAGGTATATTATAAACCACGCCCCTTCCATTTTTACCATACTGGCTGTTCGTTTTGACTTCGTACGCGTAAAATTTATAAAAGTTACCACTCGTATTTAGCCCCTTAAAGTTTGAAATGTCCAAAAATAGTAGGGAGCGTCTAGGTCACGCAAGAAGTAACTAAGTATCATAAGTCAAAGTCAAAAATCTTTATTAAACATAGAACTTCTATACTTGTTTATTGATTGACAAATCTACCACCGAAACTGAGAAGAACCGGCGAAACTAAATGGTATTCCTCGTATTTCGCATAAATATATATTATATATTTCATAATATTTATGATTTAGATAATAAATGCAATATATTTTTATTAGTTGTTTTTTAAAGGGAGTGGAATTAAAGTTATGCTATTCGAAATGTACTCAGAGAAGTGCACAAAAATAAATTTTAACTAGACTTTATTGCTACACGGAAATGCACATTACTTGAATGTAATGTAATTCTACCGAATTTTTAACGGGGAATGTTCCGAGGAATTGTTTGGATTAATCCCGGCTGCTGAATTTCACCTTCGGACATCTCGTCAAAATTCTAATTTTCACCCGCACCACCTAGATGTCCGAAAATCAACAATAGCGCGATATTTAAGACATTTTCTTTCTCGCACAACCACTCTGCGGAACCAGCTTTCTCCAGCGTTTTTTCCGATACGACTTGGGAACCTTCAAGAAAAGAGTGCACTCCTTCCTTAAAGGCAAACAACGCATCTGCAAGCCCCCCGGTGTTGTAGATGTCCATGGGCGGTGGTAGTCACTTTCCATCAGGTGAGCCTCCTGATCGTTTGCCACCTCTACTATAAATAAAAAAAAAAAAAAAGAAGTGGTAGTCACTTTCCATCAGGTGTGCCTCCTTCTCGTTTGCCACCTATATATAAAAAAAAATATATATATATGGATCTATTTTTATTTGATATTTGTAAATGTCTGCGTCATACCTATTATAAATGCATCGCTTAAGCCCGGTTTTACTTTCTTATATGGCAATGAGTAATGGCCTTATACGCCTATCATAGTTATATTTTATATATCTAGCATTAAGTTAGTTCATTTTTTTTCCTATTCAAATTATTTTTCAATTTGGTACTCATTTTTGTAACTGAGTTCTTATTTCCCAATGCGAAGTGTGAATTATTAAATGTATTTATTTGGTCATTTCTTGGATTCATTTAATAAAATGACATTTTTATTTCATTAAATTTTTAAAGAACTCACAATAATTCAAATGAAACTGAACTTAATTCGGACCATTTCCATCGACCAATTGTTCGTGTTTCAAAACAGAAAAATAATAAAAATATTGTGTCACAAAATAGACCGCTAGAAACCTCCCGCGAAACATTGATATTGATGGGCATTGAGAGAATCCATAATCAAAGAAACCAATAAATAAACATGGATTAATAATATATAGCAACGAAATACATTCAATATACGCGTCACGTAAACGCCGAGATGGCCCAGTGGTTAGAACGCGTGCACCTTAACCGATGATTGTGGGTTGAAACCCAGGCAAGCACCACTGAATTTTCATATGCTTAATTTGTATTTATAATCCATCTCATGCTCGGCAGTGGAGGAAAACATCGTGAGGAAACCTGTATGTGTCTAATTTCAACGAAATTTTGCCACATGTGTATCCACCAACCCGCATTGGAGCAGCGTGATGGAATATGCTCAAAACCTTCTCCGCAAAGTTAGAGGAGGCCTTAGTCCAGAAATGGCAAATTTACAGACTGTTACTGTGTCACGCAAACACGTGTTACAAAAATTAAAAAAAAAACGTGTATTTCCGTAGTTAAAGGAGAAATCGTAACAAAAAAGCTAATAAAAATATATTTCGCAATTATAATATTAATTAAGATTCTAATTTATTTGAACGCAACATCATTTGAAACATCACCTTATGTTAATGTTTTTTAAATATAAATCACAAGACTAAATATTCATATACATAATTGCGTAAGAATGTCATAAAATTCGGCGGGAAAAAATTCCTGCCATTGTGACTTGTACGAGTATGTGCAACAAATTATTAACACTTACTTACTTTACTGAAACTGAAATGATCAATTCCTAGAAACTTCACGAAGTGACAATGAAAACAATTTTACTCCGATAGCAGTCATTAGGTTTAGCTCTATACGTAGGAGTGACGGAGGTTAAATAACGATACTAAGAATTTATATATTGATTTAAATAATGTAGAAACAGTTTCTTGGAAACAATTTAAAAAGGTAAAGTTTAAATTTAATTTGAATAAAAATAATTAAAAACTATATATAGAATTTTAGGAAACTATTACTAAATTAAAAATAAAAAGTTTATTTAAATTATTTAAGACTTAAAATTTAATAGGAATTTATTTTAGTATGTATCTAATTAAAGGCTTTAAATGCACTGTACTATAAGTAGAATTATTGACGAGTATCGATTTTTTTTTCTATAATAACACTCTTCTCAAATCTTTACATCTCTATGTTTTTTGAAAAACAGGTTTCTTTTAAGAGTCATAGTGAATTGTTTTAACATCGCTCTTAGCCAGACTGGTCAAGACATCATCATAACAGAGATTCAGTTGAAAAAATAGGATTCCAAGTGATATGGACGACCTAATATCCGGCGAGACCGCACCACAGCTTCGACCATTCCTCGGTATTGTGTTCGAACGCGTATGTCCTTATCTATATGAAAAATGTTACATATCCGGTATCATATAAGCATTGAAATACCTTGCTTGTTACTTACAACAATATTTAATTATAAAAGAAATATTTTTTATTATAAATAATAACTTTATCCGAACACGTGTTCGTCTGATTCACGAAACAAATGGTCGTATGGATCGTAACTCGTAACATTCCATAGTTATTGTATTAGAAACTTTCGTATTATAAGCACTCTTTAGCATTGTGATTAAAGCACTCAACAGATAATGTAGAAGACAAGATGAACTTTATAAGCAAGCGGACAAAAATAACAGCCTGTATATTTTATGTATTACAACTGGGCTAAAGCTTCCTCTCCCGAATATTTGAAAACAACTCCACCACGCTGCTCCAATGCGGGTTACACGAATACACGTGTCAATTTACAATAAGGTAATTTTTAAAATTTAAAAATAATTATATGAACTTGATTTTAGAATCATAATTACAAAATTGACAAATCGGTAGTTCAATAATTGTAATTTGGATATTTGTAACACAAACATGAAATGTCACGTCTATAGTCTAAATGTATATAGGCTGAAACTACAAAGCGCAGGAACTTATTTAACAATAGTATATATAACTAAAGTCTCTTCCAGAATATATGTACAAAAATAAAACAAATTATATGTATATAATGGTGGAGTGACGATTTGCGCAAGACGGCTGGCGGGAGCTGGATGCGAGTTGCCGAAGAAAGACCACCAGACCACTCCAGCAGTGGACGAATGTGGGCTGATGATGATGATGATATGTATATATTTAAAATGAAGTAAAAGCAATGTAGTTATACTTGTAGCGAAATCTATCATTACTTGCAGCGTGTTGTGTTCAAACATTTTAAAATTATAAATTGCTTCAAATATTTACTGAATAAAAATTGAAACGTTACCGAAATGACGGGCTGACGTTTTGTCGCAGACGACGATGTGTGCATGGCTTACACAAAGGACTCAATAACATGCATCGGCAACTCTTTGATATTCAAAGAGTTGCTAAAGCTTTGTAATAATTAATTTAAAATATTAACATTTGAACAACTAACATTAACAGCGTGCTTTATTCGATTAATCGAAGGTCGAAATTGAATCAAAAATAACCACACGAAATATATTGAACGATAAAATATTTACATCGTATGACTTTAAATTGTGCTTGTCGAAAGTACGAAATAATAAGTTCAGTAATATTATGTACAGAACACACATACGTACGTAACGATATTTATTAAAAATGATTACCTTTTTAATAAATCTCGTTATATGCGTGTTGTGTGTCGTATTAACGAATTAAAGTAATAATGGTGGTGAATTCTAATTAAGCTCTGTTACTTCAGATTGAATTACACCGAGAAGAAAGTATTAAAGTCATGTTACTTACTGATATAATATATATATTATCATTACACATATTGACGGTCGTTTTTTTATTAATATTTTGTGCTGCATTTACTTATTAGATATTAGTGATGTACCGAAGTAATTTAGGCGTCACCAGTACAAATATGGCTTGGCAAATCCGAAATTCTATCGCTTAATATTAAAATAAAGACTGATTAAACATATAATTGTAAAATAACGAACGACTGTTCAAAAAGAAATGTTATGAAATAGTTTTATTCGTTTTACAGAGAAATATTCCCCTTAATTTTTCGAACGCTGTTTCTGTTATTCGATTTTTTTTATCGAACGCCAAAACACGCCAAAAACCAATATCCGTCACGTCTATACTGCTCGGTACCTGTGTGCGTGCACATGCAACTCGTAGATGTATAACAATGAAATTCGGAATGACATCACAAACCAACAAACTAGATATGGATATGAAACATTTCAATTTAGTAAGCGGATAGAGTTCACAGAATTTAACTAATAAGCTACCTACTGCATCACTGAACAGGAATGTATTCACGAGCGACGCAGAAGCACCAGCATATTTTAACACTGCCGGCATTCAATATTTAGAAAATTTAATATTATACAATCTACTAAACGTAATATGTCTGCAGTTCTCACTTGCCTTTGTGCGATTTGCGGCAAATTCTAAACATTATTAATAAAGTTTTACTAATGTTCTATTGATATAATATATTGCAGACGGCCAAATGGACCACTCGATGGCAAGTTGTCACCACTGCTCATGGAAATTGACGTAAGAAATTATAAATATTCCTTACATCGCTAATGACAAGATGTTATGTCGTTTTATAAAATCGTTTTATTCGTAATAATTACTCTATCACGAAAACCAAAAAGTATTTTGATAATGAAATTCTTTTTCATGTGAAATTTCGGGCTTGATACACATTTTACGGAAAATTCAACGCCGGTGTCAAACGAACTCGAAAATATTCAGTAAATCTTTGTTATTCTTAAATACTTGCTTTTTATACCAAGCGTCAAACTTTGTAAAGCATTTATTTAGTATATCCGTACCTACAGTCCGGTATCCGTTGCGTTGCTTCTTTAATTTTTTGTATAAAAAAAAAACATAATTATTTTAATATTTCATGATTGTAAAACGATCAATAAAATCAGCCAAAGGCCATCGTGAAAATTTAATTTTCAAGGCAAGGATTTATTTTCCCTGAACGCATTAAATACCAAATCAATTAAGCACTAATTTCCACATATAATTTCCAGTATAACGTCAATGTACGTATCTGAATTAATATTGTTAAACAGAATTTCAATGGTTGGATGCAATCGGAGTCAATTACTAAAATATCGAGCTCACTAATGCGAACCGATGCTCGCGTATTGTTCTTTGAGGGTATCACATATTATACGTAGGTACTTATATGTATGCACGAAATATTGTCAAAGAAATGTCAGTTCTCGTTATTAATTTATCATAATTACTTTTACATGGCCGCTTTGTTTGACGTCAATTAAAATTGTAATTGTTATTTTAAGAATGTTTTTTTTTAAATACCTACTCAATTTTGAATGATTATATTTTAAACTTTATTTGAATCCGTTTAAATCGAAGATATCCGATTGTATGCGTTTCATTATTATGTTTTTTGTTTTGTTATTTAACGATTAATTAGCGCTGTGTTCAGCGAAACCGGCTTCGGCGCTAACGGTCGTGGAATCAGTGTCCGCTTGTGGCGTATTACATATTTGTATGAGTATAGATCATATGGATGGATTCATCGAGGCTGGTTGTGTGTAAACGACTATTGATTTAAAATGTATTTAAGTTATTTAGCGTTTATTTTTAATTTTGTTGGTAATTTCTCATCAATAAATCATTACCAAAAAATTAAAAATAAACAATTTTTAACCAACCACTTTAGTCCTATAACAATAAAACAATTCGTTTTGCTAACGAATCGTAGAAATATACATAATTCGATTTTTTATTGAAACACTAATCTATCATGTCAACTGTACATATTTAATCTAGTGTCCGTTATTCGTAGCTCCGTTAGTAGAAAACCAATGGTAGCTGTCGTCCAATGCCTCGTAGACTTCTACTGTCCATAATCAAAACGTTATTGTACACAGAGAACATAACCTAACAGACATATGTCTCGGTGCAGACAATGATAAAAGACCACATTTAATAAAAGATTTATCCCCAAAATCTTTTAGTCTACCAAGCCCATATAAGTCTTAGTGACTGGAAATTAATCAGAACAGTTTAAAATAAAAATATACTGTATAAAAAACATCGACCGTGCTAATGACTAGGTGTAAATAAAACCGCTATACAATGTCTCCTGTTAAGGAGAAATAAGTGTAAACGAAATAAACAACGACTAGTCACATACAAAATTATAGCACAGATTAATATTTTCATAAAAATATAATTAACTCGTAAAAAATTGTTTTATATCTGTCATATTTTTATAATACTATATAACTATATGATTATCCCTGTAGAACATTATAGGGGATTACCGTGGCGACACATTGGTTAATTCACGTCTCAATCACTGAATTTAATTTTACTTCGTTACCCGACTACGGTTTTAAAACTTACAATGCATATAGTTTATGATTGAAATGTTCAATCATATTTGTTAAAATTATTACGCTACCGCTGAAAATAATATTTTACAAAAACAAATGAATTCCGTATTTCTTCAGTAAAATACTAACAAGTTCTAATTAAAGTTTCGAACCACTAGTATAAAGTCGAATGACATGTTATATGACTTTATGCATTTGAAATCCATTACAAGCAACTTCGTATGACAAAGTTTGTTTCAGTTCTATGTTGGACATAAAGTAAAATAATACGGACGGGTTACTTCACTTCCACATCAAATCAAATAGTACAGTGAGTACAGTGTATATATCCCACCGTTCAGCTGAAGCCTCCCTTACTTTTAAAGAGAAGGTTTTGAGCAAATGCTATTACTCTGCTGTAATGCAGGTTGGCTGGTAGATAGATATGTGATAGGTTTTTTTGTCTAGTGACATTATGAAGGTTGTCTCACCAAATTTTATCTGGCCAACGTGCAATGCATATGAAAATTCAGTCCACTTGCCCATGTTTGGACCCGAAATGCTCGATTCATAAAATAATATTCGGTTCATATACTATAGAACGGCTCAATTGTCAGGACATAAACCACGATTGTACGGTTAAGGTGAAAGTAAAATTATTTAGATACTAGCTTTTAAAATCGACATTGTATTGCTTCTTATAACTAAACTGGGAACAACTGAGACCATGTAAAGAATCAAGAAGCGGTACCTAACATTAATTTAATTGTTACTTTTTAAGTTTATTCAACTTCAATTTATACGAATGAACGGATAAAATTACGTGTAAACATAACTAAACCTATATATTTTATTTAAACGAATCGATCAATAAAACGATGACTACAATTTACTTAACCGGCATTCAATAAGTAAGATTCTCCGAAATTTAAATTGTTCAATAGTCGGAATAAAATATTAAATAACGTAAACTGTGCATGTCGACGTGATGATTAAAAAAAACAATGTATACTTAGATACTCTAATACCCGCGTAGTCACGCATCTTCTGTTTGTAAACAATTGTCCGATACAACTCGCGCGCAACTTATTGTTGTTCCCGTCGATTTGCCAGAAAACTGTACACGATTGAAAACCAAAACTATACAAAGTTCCAACTCAATCGAATGAATGTTTGAGGAAAGCGTAAGGGACAAAAGAAAATCATTACGTTTAAAAAGTATAATGCATATAGATTTATATGTATACTGATTTAATCCGATACTGATTAGGTACAAGGATACTGAGGTACAAGGATAATCCGTTGCAAATTTTAAACTTCCTGTATGCGAGATTAATAACATTACCTATCGTTACCAAGAGGAGCTTTTCCTTTACGTCTCGACGGAAATTGCAATTACGAGTTTCCGGGAACATGAAAACGATACATGGAGTTGTTCTCGCCAGCGCTGGGTGCATTGGAGTACCCATTAAAACACCGGCGGCACTAGTGAGTACCTGAAGCCTGGCCCACCTATGCGGGCCTCTAAGGCGAAGTGGGTATGGCATTAATCAAACTCGAAAAATGTATAAGTCTCTAAATATTCTAAATGTCTACTATTATTATAATTGTGAAAGTAATTGACTGTTACATCTTCAAGCTTAAACCGATGAACCGATTTAGATAAAATTTGTGATGTTGATAGTTTGAGCTCCGGGGTAGGACATAGGGCTGTGCTTATTTTTTATTTCACCCTTCAAGGAGGTAAAATAGAGCTATAAAATCATCTACATTGCTTACAATATTAATAATTATTTTATGCCTAATGTTACCAAGGATCATATGCATAATAAAAATAACAATTTAATTTATATTAACACTGACAAAAGTAATTTAAATTGAATTTTAGGACAAAAGAGGTAGTCTCTGGCTCAAGTATTATTAATACTAATATTAATTTACCTAATAGTAATTTAACTTTGGATAAATTCCTAAATTTTAAAATTAGTAATAATCAAAACAATAATAATAGTAAACTTGTAAACCTGGTGCACCAAAACATTCAAGGAATGGCTGGAAAAGATTTAGAAATTGAGTTATTCATAAACAGTAATGCCATTGATATTTTATGTATAACAGAACATTGGCTTGTAAATTATCAGTTTATGTTTAATTTCAGTGGTCACCAGATGGCTAGTATGTTCAGTAGAAAAAAAGCTATACGTGGTGGCTCATTAATACTTATTAACAAAAATCTAAAATTTAAAGAACGTAAGGATGTTGTGAGCCTTTCTATTGAGCAGACTATTGAAATAGCCTGTGCAGAGCTTGAGCATGTCATTGTTGTATGCGTATACAGACCTCCTAGCGGGTTATATGAAGCATTTGAGAAAATATTGGAAAGTGCATTATTGAAATTATCTGGATAAAGTAAATATATTTTTATTTGTGGTGACTTTAACATAAACTTATTAGAAAACTATAGCACAAGTATTAGATTCAGATCATTATTATATTCATATAACCTCATTAACTTATTCTTAGAGCCAACTAGAATCACTGAATCCACTGCAACATGTATTGACAACATATTTACCAACTGTGTACCTAATCATAAATGTATTATAAATATGTTAAGTTCTGATCATTGTGGACAGTTGGCTTCATTTAATTCGCAAATAAAAAATAATGCTAAGGATTTAAAACAGACATTTGTTCCAATCAATTTGTATCGAATTGAGAAGTTCAGAAGTAATATCATGGCAAAGCTCTCATATTTACAATTAAATGATAATTCTAATGAGCTTTATAACAATTTTTTTAAATTAATTAAAACAGAATTTAATGCCACATTTACTTCCAAGACAGTCTATTCTAGGAATTTTCTTAAATTTAATGATTGGGCGACTGTCGGAATTCACAAGAGTAGGCAGAGGTTGTATGAACTTTATAGTGAAAGATCATACAACCGGTCTTTTTCATTTATCAGTTATGTTAGTGCCTACTCTAAACTGTTCAAACGTGTATGTCATACAGCTAAATCATTGCATATAAAAAAAAAATTATTGACGCACCTGATAAAATTAAAATGACATGGAAAATTATTAATTGTGAAACTGGAAGAGTCAAAAATAACATCTCCGACTTTAGCTTATCTATTGACAACAATTTATTTTCCTCAGATCGGGATGTTGCAACTGTTTTTGAAAAATTTTTTGCTGACATTCCATTTTCGACTACTAACTCATTAAATTCCTCTCCTACCGTTGCTGAATCATTATTAAAAAACCACGTGGAAAAATGTAATATTAGCTTTAAATTTAATACAGTAAGTGTAAGTGATGTAATAAGTTCCTTCAGATCACTAGATATTAAGAAAACGGCCGATCTGTGGGGGATCTCTGTCAAGGTAGTCAATTCAATAATTGATGTAATCGCACCCTACCTTGTCACTATATTTAATAAATGTGTCCTTAGTGGCGTGTTTCCTGACCTCATGAAACATAGTAGAGTATTACCAATATTTAAGTCAGGTAGTACATCAGACCCCAACAACTATAGGCCCATCTCTGTACTACCAACTCTTAGCAAGATCTTTGAAAAGTTATTACTAAATCAAATGCTAGTACATTTTAACAATAACAAGTTGCTACACAAGAAACAATTTGGATTTACAAGGGGTCGCTCGACAACTGACGCTGGTGTTGAGCTCGTTAAAAATATTTACAGGGCCTGGGAGGAGTCACAGGATGCCTTAGGGATATTTTGTGATTTATCTAAGGCCTTTGATTGCGTGCAACACGAAACTTTGGTCAGGAAGCTACGTCATTATGGAATTAGGGACACTGCACTCAGTCTTCTGATTTCGTATCTGAGCAATCGGATTCAGAGGGTTGATGTAAATGGAAAGAGATCTCCCGGGTCTCCAGTTACTGTGGGGGTCCCTCAAGGATCAATTCTTGGACCATTCCTCTTCCTTGTTTATATAAATGACCTGCCACATCTCCTAGGTGATAAACTCGAGATAGTATTGTTTGCTGATGATACTTCTTTAATTTTTAAAATAAAAAGACATCTTTCAATATATGACGATGTGAACAATACTCTCTCTGAAATAGTAAATTGGTTTAGTGTTAATAATTTAATGTTAAATAGTAAAAAGACTAAATGTATTAAATTCACTACTCCCAATGTAAGATGTGTCAAAACGAGTGTATGCTTAAACGGGGAAGCATTAGATGTTTTAGAATCAACAGAGTTCCTTGGTATGACAATAGACTCTAAGCTCCAATGGGGCCCCCATATAAATAAGTTGGCGAATAGACTCAGCTCTGCAGCCTATGCGGTAAAAAAAATTAGACTTTTGACTGATGTGGATACGGCTCGCCTTGTGTACTTCAGTTATTTCCACAGTATAATGTCGTATGGCATCCTACTCTGGGGTAATGCAGCTGACATTAATACTATTTTTGTACTGCAGAAGAGGGCTATTCGTGCAATTTATAACCTGGGCCCAAAAGATTCGTTAAGAGATAAATTTAAAGAAATTAAAATAATGACTGTCGCTTCTCAATTTGTTTTTGATAATGTTATGTATGTACGCAAAAACATAAACGATTTTCCCAGAAATTGTGACGTACATTCTATTAACACTAGGAACAAGAATAAACTTGTTACTCCAAGTACCCGATTACACAGGGTTAGTAACTCTTTTTTGGGGCAATGTATACGTTTTTACAACAGGATCCCAGAAAACGTTCAAAATTATTCAATTATAAAATTCAAAAGAATCGTTAAAGAGCGTTTGTGTGCTAAAGGATATTACAACACTAATGACTTTTTAGTTGACTGCACACCTTGGGAATGAAATGATCGCCTCCAGGCTGTTTCAAATAACTAAAATATAATAATTATTGTACATGCAAAATGAAAAAAAAAAAAAAAAAAATATCCCGCTGAGTTTCTTTCGCCGGTTCTTCTCAGGTCCGAGGTGCTAAATTCCGAACCGGTGGTAGATTTTTGACAATCAATAAGCAAGTGTAAACACTTCTATATTGAATAAAGATTTTTGATTTGATTTGATTTGATTTGATCTAAATTTCGCGCGTATGTTAGGCCAGTGTTTTATAACGAACTGTTATAACCCTACATTGTTACCCTTTTTGCTGACCAAAGCTGCCAATTCATCACCTTTCCTCCAGAACCGACAGTAGCCCGCTCCTCAGAGTCAGTCCTACTCCTACCTCCGATTCCGACGGTCGCGTTCAATAATTAATATTGTTGTTTTTTTATTTCGAGGACTCAACCCTCAACCCCTACAATTTCTTAGTTTAGTTTTGTGAACATTCTTTTTTTTAAAAGGCTCCAAGTCCGTACCGTATAACATTTTTGGTGGCAGCGGTGGGATCCGGAAATTCCAGTGCCCTACTCAGTTACGCCAACTCGATCCGGATTCCTATTTAAAGTGAAAATCGGTACGGACTCCGTCGTGACTAAAAAGTTAAACTGAAAAGTGCTAAAGTGCAACGTCTGTCCACACCCACACAAAAGTGCGTGAAAGTGCGTGAAAACTTGTAAAACCTACTATTCTCCGGGGCTGCTGTCCTGCTAAAGATCCAACAAACATCAGCCCAAACATCAGCTACTGCTGGCCATAATTCACATCGAGCTATACAAACTATTGTTCCTGGCTACGACGAGCATCATCTACTCGACGCGACTCTCAGCGGTTTGCGGCGAAAATTCTGCGAAATGATAACGGTCATAATCGCGCTCTCCGTGTGCATGTGAGTGAATCTTTGGTCAATAGCGGTTCTCAAACTTTCGTGCTTTTCTTATTTTGTTATTTTGTTATATAATCTTAATCAAAATGTCTGAAAGTAGAGCTGTGAGCCCAAAACCTGAAAAGGCCGAAACAATTGTAACGGATACAGAGGAAGATATTTTCTGCCCTCCTGGTCCAACCACTAGGTCACAGGCGAAAAAAAAAATTACGCCCAGCATCAAAGTCGAATTAGATCTAACTACACTACTCAAATTTATTAAGCCATACGATGGGACTAGGGAGACACTTAACTCGTTTCTCGTCAATTGTAACAACGCGTATGATTTAGCATCAGATGCACAGAAAGACATATTATTTAAATATATCCTATGCCAGTTACAAGGAAAAGCACAAACTGCTTGTTCCATTAAAGAGTTTTCCAATTGGGCTCAACTCAAGGAGTTTCTTAAAACTCAATTTAGTGAAAGAAAGCATTATGCTCATTTGCTCACTGACCTCCAAGAGTGCCGTCAGCTAAATAATGAAACAGTCAGCGCATATGCCTTTAGAATCGAGAGATGTCTCTCTCAACTACTCACAGAAATCTCTATATCTCACAGCCATAAGGCAAGGGAGATACCAGGTCGAACGGCTGCTATGGAGGAATTAGCACTCCATCACTTCCAAATGGGCCTATTAACTCGATTATCCAATATTGTTAGGTGTAAATCACCTAAATCGCTCAACGAAGCGATAAACATAGCGATCTCGGAGGAAAAAATACAACAATACCTCTATAAACAGAGTTCGTCTATTTCAAAGCCAACAAATACACAAAAGCCCAATTTCCAAAATGTGAGACGCGAACAACCTCAAGCAGGTCCGAGCCAACCTAGGACACCTTTCCAGAGTAGGCCTACTAATTCCAATAATGCTTTCCAAAACTCCGGTACCCCCATTTGTAGATACTGCAAATATCCTGGGCACACAATAGAACAATGTCGCAAACGACAATTTAATAACAACAGACTTAGAATAAATCAAAATTCATTAGGGACACCACAACGCGTCAATTTCATCTCTAATGTCCCTGAACAGCAGTATCCAACCGAATCAGACGAGGGTTATGATACTGTCGATGCCGAAACAAAAAACGAGTAAGAGTCTCGTCCCGGTGTCGTACGGGACCTCAAGTTTTTAAAATCGACACCCCAAACGTCTCTTCTAAATCAAGACTGCCTCCTTTAAATGGAGACCAATCTTTACCAAATCTTACTAAATCTATTGTACCAAATCTTACTAAATCTATTGTACCAAATCTTACTAAATCCATTGTACCAAATCTTACTAAATCTATTATGCCAAACCTCACTAAATCCACTGTGTCAAGTTTTACTAAATCTACTATACCAAAACTTAGCGAATCTACTAAGTCCACTGAATCCACTGAATCTATTAAATCCACTGAATCCATCGAATCTGCTAAGTCCGCTGTATCTACAAAGTTTACTGAAAAAGTGAAACCGAATATATTCAAAATAACTACTAATCCTTCACTTATGTTTTTACCTCATGTACTCGTCAAATCTTCCGTATCAGAACTTCCATTAACACTACTCGTAGATTCAGGATCTTCTGTTAGTTTACTGAAAAATTCTTGCATCTCAAAACGAACTCAATTGATACAAGAAAAAATTCAATTAAAAGGCATTGATTCCTCAGAGGATCTGATCGAAACTCGAGGTCACTTACAATTAAAATTGCGATTATCTAAATCCAGCTTAACTCATCAATTTCATGTTATAGATAAAATACACCTACCTTACGATGGAATAATAGGCTCAGATATGCTAAATGCGCATAGCTGCAACATCGATTACAATAATGATTTGTTGCATATCGGTAAATCGTCTCTAAAACTTTACTTCAATGATCCTACTTATTTGATACCCGCAAGAACAGAAACCGTCATAGAATGTTCCGTTAAAAATCCAGAAATGAAGGAAGGTGTTATATTAGATCAACATATATCAGATAACATTCGTATATCTAATTGTCTAGTGAAAGTGAAGCCCAATAACAGAATTAATATTTCTATCTTAAATACATCAGAAGGACCAGTCGAAATTAAATCTAATTTATGTTTGAAGATTGAATCTATTAATAAATACGATTATAATCCCATTACAAATTGCAATAATGCACTAAATAGAAGCCAAGAAGTTTTAAATTCTCTTAGAACTTCTCACTTGAATCAAGAAGAATCAGACGCGCTTTTAAACCTTTGCCATAATTTCTCAGATATCTTTCATTTGCCTCAAGATAAGCTTACTTTCACTTCTGCCATCAATCATCAGATTAAAACAAATTCTGATACTCCAATTAATACAAAATCATATAGGTTTCCGCAATGTCACAAAATGGAAGTACAAAATCAAATTCAGAAAATGCTAGCCCAGGACATAATTGAACCATCCTTATCCCCTTGGTCTTCTCCGATTTGGGTTGTCCCTAAGAAGCTGGATGCTTCAGGGGAAAGGAAATGGCGTGTAGTAATAGATTACCGCAAACTCAATAATATTACTATCGGCGAATCTTATCCAATACCTCAAATCAATGAAATCTTAGACCAACTAGGCCGTTGCAAATATTTCAGCACATTAGATTTAGCTTCAGGTTTTCACCAAATTCCAGTAGATTCGAAGGATGCTGAAAAAACAGCATTTAGTATCCCGGAGGGACATTATCAGTTTAAAAGAATGCCATTCGGATTGAAGAATGCCCCCGCCACTTTTCAACGATTAATGAATAATGTATTGTCAGGCCTTCAAGGAATACACTGCTACGTGTACCTAGATGATATAGTCATTTATTCATACGATCTTAAAACTCATATAGAAAAACTTGAAAAAGTATTTCAAAGATTACGTCAATTCAACCTTAAACTGCAACCGGACAAATGCGAATTTCTCCGGACAGAAGTCACTTATCTGGGTCACATCATAACGAGTGAAGGTGTTAAACCAAATCCAGAAAAGGTCAAAGCTGTAGAGGACTTTCCTACGCCAAATACTCAAAAAGACATCAAATCCTTTCTAGGCCTTATTTCTTATTACCGCCGATTCATTCCACAGTTTTCAAAACTTGCTAAACCCCTTACGACTCTTTTAAGAAAAGACACTAAATTCAATTGGCATAATGAACAACAGTTGGCATTTGAACAATTAAAAACCAAACTGACCACAGCGCCTATTCTCTTATACCCAGATTTCTCAAAACCATTTGTACTAACTTGTGACGCCTCTGGTTTCGCGATTTCCGCGATATTATCTCAGGGCGAAATCGGAAAAGATCGCCCTATAGCTTATGCGTCTAGAACATTGAACAAAGCAGAAACAAATTATAGCACAACAGAAAAGGAGTGCTTGGCAATCATCTTTGGGACGAAAATGTTCCGTCCTTATTTGTACGGAAATAATTTTACAATAGTCACTGATCATAAACCACTTCAATGGTTATTTAGTTGCAAAGACCCTGGTTCACGACTCGTAAGATGGCGTCTAAAGTTGGAAGAGTTTAATTATGATATCAAGTATAAAAAAGGCAAAATAAATGCCAATGCCGACGCTCTCTCTCGATATCCCGTAAATCCGATTCTTTCCGAAAATAAAAACGATTTACAGCCGAACCCCTCTGTCGATATTAATCAAAGAGCCAATGACCAAGCCCCATTAGAGCAACAGCTTCCTAACATCCCCCAGGAACATCTAGACGAAATACTGGGAACAGATCTTTCTCCTGTGGAAGAACTAGAATTAGACTTCGTACCACTGAATCCTCCTACTCCTATAGAACTCCTAGACCCTGGAATCGATACGCCTATTCCTACCTGCGTAGATCCTACAATTATTCAAGCTCCTCCTATACTCGAAGATCCTCTCGCTGTACCATCCGCACTACATCCTGAAGCAGAATTAGGAACCCTTCCTTTAGAACCTACAAACTTACCTTTACCTAGCGACCCCTACGATGACTCTCCAAAACCGTCTACAAGCACAGATCCTACCACCGCTTCTGACACTTATCAGAGCTTCCTTAAAGCTATTTCTGATAAGAATAAAAATTTTAGTACAAAAATCGTTGAACATAATGAGAGTCTCATGAAATGCCCTGCTAAAGTTATACTTGTCCCTACGTCAATAGACCTAGATGAATCTAATCCTTATATTCAGGAAGTCTTAGATATTCCGGAGTTGAACAACTTAATGCTCAATACTGAAAGACAACTTTACTCATTTCAAAAACTCATGAAAGATAATATAGCTTTCTACCTTATGTTCACAAAGGTCCTTACAAGGTAGTAAAAATAAATGGTAATAATACGCTTACCTTATTAATAAACAGACGTCACGTTACTCACCATTTTGACCAGGTCAAGCCAGCAGCCGACGTAGACCGTAATCTGTGAATATATATAAATATTAGACATAAATATAAAATGAATACTTACCTGAGAGTAGACTTCGGCTTCTGAAAAAGAAAAATCATTAGCATTATAATATTAGTTAATAAAATCCAAAGTCTATGTAAGTAATTTAATTCTAGAATACTTACCTTCTTTATATCTCTTCCTAAGGCATCATCTGGCTTATTTGTCATTTACAGGGCCTCGTCCCAAGGTCAGTCACAGCAAAGCTACCTACAACCTCTCATCTCGAGTCCTGGAATATACTTTGACCCGATTGGCGAACTCAAAGTGAATGTTGGTCACTTAGACGTTGTCACCCCATATGATATATCACATATCGCATCTCATATTCAAAATATTAATGAGGCATTAGGTACAACTCGATTCCTTTGCAATCAATTTCAGAATAATATTACATTCCAACTTGAATGCCATAATGGTCTAGAACCATTAACTATTAGATATAAAGATATGGTTTCCGCTTATTCTTCTATCACTCACCTGACAAGCACCAATAAATTCAAACGTAGTGCTTGGATAAGTGGTGTAGGAACACTGTCCAAAATAATATTTGGCACTCTAAACGAGGACGATGCCGTCAAATATGATAACGCTATACAAGATTTACATGATAACCAGAAAAAATTAGCTTCTCTGACTAAAGAAAATATTTTGGTTACAACATCCACATTTTCCAAATTTAATGAATCTTTACATACGATCAAAATTAACGAAATTATACTTAACGAAGGGATCGAAAAATTAACATCGAGATTTAAGAATTTATCACAAGCCTATAATCATATAGAAATTAAGTCGAATATTAATTCTATATTGCAAAGTATGGAAGCCGCTGTACTCGCCTTATCATTCGAATTGGAAGACATAATTAATGCTATCATATTCAGTAGCCAAAACATTCTACACCCAGCTATATTAACTCCCACGCAATTATTCCAGGAACTTATTGATAATCATAGGTATCTACCTGTCAATCGCAAATTACCAACTACTTTAGAATTAAGTCATATTCATATATTAATGAATGTTTCTAATGTAATGTGTTTTAGCTTAAGGAATAAGATTATTTTTATTTTAAGAATTCCTCTTGTATCTTCTAAGGAATATAACCTGTACCATAATATTGCATTACCTACGCCGCACGATGGTTTGAAACCTAACTCGTTTATTTTTGTAGTACCTAAAAATAAATATATCGCATTGACCAAAGATAAATCAGAATATTGTACCTTAGAATCAATCACGGACTGCAAGACGATAAATTCCCATGAATTCATATGTGACGTAATTACAGTGTATTCGACAAGTGCAAACCCTAGTTGCGAAAGTGAACTCTTATCCAACGTAATAAGAGCTCTACCAGAACAATGTAAAACGGATTTTATTTACGGACAATTAGATTTATGGAAACAAATTAGCAATAATAGGTGGATTTATATACAGTCACAGAGTAACAAATTATCAATTGAGTGTAATAATAAAGAAGATTCAGAGTTGAACATACTTGGTACAGGAATTATTACAGTCCCAATAAATTGTTATGCATATTGTAAAAGTACAAAGTTAATACCCAAAGCTGTTAGTATTAAGATAAATATTACTACTATTCATCCCGATTTTAATATAGTTTTAGATTCATGCTGTACTTTAGATAAATTTAAAAATGAAATAAGTAATGGACCCCTTATTAAATTGCAAAATATAGACCTTGACTCATTTACTCCAGAAACAAAGTATAAATTAAAATCGTTAGCAGAGGAAACACAAAAGATTATAAATCAAAAATCTATAATAAAATACGGGGATCATTATTCTATACTCTTAATTATTGTTATTGGTATTATTATAATATATGGTGTGTTTAGGTTATTTTTGTTTATTAAAACGCGTGGCCGCCGTACCTACCAAATCCCTTTTGTCATGCAACCAATTCCTGCAGATCCACCGAATCCAGAACCTGCAGCTCCTATTCTAGATCCTGTGGTTCCTATCCAGGTTAATAAAGCCAACCAATCTCCAGAAGATATTCCGCCAGCCAGCACCAGAAGGCACATTTAGTTTCTCTTTCCTAAACTTCGAATTTCAACCCCGAAGTTTAGTCTACCCCGGGGAGGTGTTATAACCCTACATTGTTACCCTTTTTGCTGACCAAAGCTGCCAATTCATCACCTTTCCTCCAGAACCGACAGTAGCCCGCTCCTCAGAGTCAGTCCTACTCCTACCTCCGATTCCGACGGTCGCGTTCAATAATTAATATTGTTGTTTTTTTATTTCGAGGACTCAACCCTCAACCCCTACAATTTCTTAGTTTAGTTTTGTGAACATTCTTTTTTTTAAAAGGCTCCAAGTCCGTACCGTATAACAGAACGATGTGTCAAGATCCATCTTTTGTTTTACACATATTCAATATCTTTTAAAAGAAATGTAGTGATAGCTTCTCCTACTACGAATGATACCGTATAACAAAATGATTTCATAAAGGAGAATAAAAACTTATAATAATAATTATTATTCATTCATGTCTAAAGTCCACGCGGTCAAGTCTCACTGCTCATAATTTAATAAAATTATTTCTCTCGACTATCGTAAGACAACGTCTCATAAGTAAATCCAGTTATTCGAAGGCTATAATCAAAATTATTTTGGTCAGTCATTCGATGAGTAGGTTAAACAAGTACATGTATAATGTACAATACAGTTTTGTTATAAGCTATACAATTAACCTTGATAAAAGTGTTCTAAAAGTGATAGTTAGAACTAGGTCGAAGAGGGAGCCGACACACACATAATGCGGCCGGGTGACTTACTGCTGCTCAACGAAAACTGCATCCGATATCACCTACTTCTAAAATACACACTTTTCATATAAACTAAGTAGCAGTAGAAAGACTTCCTTATGCAGTCACGTTTATGTTATTATTATATATTTAATAAAATCATATTTTGTTATTGTATACGATTTCATAGAAATAAATGTAGCCAATCGATTTCAGAACGTCATTCGTATGGCTTTAAAATTAATACAAGATGTTTTCCCGCGTAAAATAAAAAATAAAAACTATCGGTCACCGATTTAATGTAAATAGGAAATTTTCGAATAATTCTGTAAAAATAAAACTCAAAATTCACCGCAGATATATTGATTGTGATATAGGTACTGCAGTAACATTAGGATACACGCATCAAAATGGCGCATCATCGTAAGTCAGTTCTCAACATTTCACTAGTGAGATACGAAGTGAATTCTTAGAAAGTCATTTCCGTATCGGTATTAAGGAGTTGCGGATCGCGTGATAGCAAACGAAAACGAAACATCATGACACTTAACAGATAATTAGTCACAGGTTTGCTTTACGATATTGCGATACTAGCTGTTCCCCGCGACACCGCACGTATGTATATATAAATATATTTTCTCGTATATCCCGTAATTTAAATACACGTCTACCTTGAAATATCTCTTTGTCATATTATATTACGATTAGTTCATTGCTTTCGCCTTAATCGAATAACAAGCTGAGAGGCACAATACAATATTAGTCTGATATATTTTTATCGGCGGAAACGCTTTTTCCCGGATTAGAAATGGTTTATTTCATTTCTCCATAGGTCAACATGATCTTGACCGATTACAGCCGCGCCGACCAATGTCAAGCAAAACTGGGTATATACGCAGGGCATATTATACTGCAGACATAATGGTACTCACATAATTTGTGGAGACGAGAAATCCGACGCGACCAGAAAGATATATTCATTGCGAAGGACCTACGACTTCACGTGGTTTAACGGGTAGGATATACTTTGTTAAACTTGCTTGATTGGATTTCAGCAATACATATGACTCGATTAGATCTCACACCAACCTGCGTCATGTATTAAAAAAAAGAATAGTAGCAATGCCCCATTATAAGGAATTACTAACATTCCTTTTAAGCTCTCCGTTTACACAATAGCCTAAGGGGTCAGGATCGATCCTGCGACTTTTAACATCGCTCAGCGGTCCTTAGGCCATTGCGCTATTGACGCTAGAACATAAGATAAGTCTGTTCAGCACAACATCACGTCCCGCATAGATTTTTTTTAGGCGACAGAAAGGTTGCATCGCTTGCGTACATAAATTACATAAAATATCATTAAAATATATTATGTAAAATTTATTGCAAAAAATAAACACGGAGGTTCACTTGGTTCACATCTCATCATCAAAATACGAATAATTACGTAAACAGATACCTACATTGCTTATTTTAAACTAATATTTCTAATTGTTTTTAAAATTTTGTGAAACAAAGATGAAAGGTTTAAATTTGGTAAGTTAACATTTTTTTTTTACAAGTTTTTCAATAATGTTTTACGAGAAAAAAGGTTTTAATGCAACTCAAATAATACTACATATCCACGCCAAACGAATTAAATGTAGAACTTTAAGACTAATTCTAATGACCAAAAAATACCTGTAACAGGTCTCGCTCTTCGATTACAATAAAATCTTTACTGATTAATGAGTAAGCCTACTTTAGCTTCTTTGGTAATGACTAACTACTAAACCGATATACATTAAACTTATAACAGGAGATGCAGCGCGTTTTAGAGAAAGTTTTAGTGTCTAAGCAGAGAGGGCCAGAGGTTAGAACGCGTGCATCTTAAGAGATGATTGCGGGTTCAAACCCAGGCAAGCACCACTGATTTTTCATGTGCTTAATTTGTGTTTATAATTCATCTCGTGCTCGGCGGTGAAGGAAAATAT
The DNA here is from genome assembly GCF_037043105.1 of Vanessa tameamea. Lineage (NCBI taxonomy): Eukaryota > Metazoa > Arthropoda > Insecta > Lepidoptera > Nymphalidae > Vanessa > Vanessa tameamea. The sequence goes on along the minus strand of NC_087341.1, from coordinate 797,385 downwards.
CGTAAGGAAACATGCATGTGTCTAATTTTAACGAAATTCTGCCACATGTGTATCCACCAACCCGCATTGGAGCAGCGTGATGGAATATGATCCAGACCTTCTCTCAAAGGGAGAGGAGGCCTTATCCCAGCAGTGGCTGTTAATGTTCTGTTATGTATGTTGTTTAGTGTCTATTTAATACTATTATGTAAGTAGATACGCATCGCCGCTTCGCACGCTTTTATTTTAGACTATTTACGTGGGAAGTGCGAATTGAATGTTCCTGTACAATTAAATTATTATTTTATTATGATACGTATAAAATGAAAACCTATTTCAATATATTAATTACAACATTCTCCGAATTCATAAACCCTATGTATTACGTATTGTATAATGTATTTACGTATTTGTGTGTATAATGTTTTTGAAATTGGATATTATAGAATTGGATATTATATATTAGTCATATGCTAGTCATATGTTTCATTCGCTTTAAATTTACGTGAGTATATAAAATCGCTTTAATTATGTTAAACGTGTGCTTTTATCTTCTAGAAACATCAAGGAGATTATACATGGAAAAAGAACCGAATAATAATTATTAAATTTTATTTTTAGTCCTTCAAAGCGAAGCCGACAGCTAGATCGTATTATATTAGAGCTCCGTCTATAATGCATCTGGTGCACACCTCTTCAAAAATGACCTGTCGTTAATATGGATATACTTGTAATTACTCAACTAACATTAGTAATGGGATTCCGATGTTAGATCCCGTCGTCGCTTCGTAGCGAAGTAAATTATATATTATAGATTTTTAAATCTAATGATAAAGCTATCAAATAGAAGAATTTTTAACAAACTAGGTGAGTTTTTTTTATAACATTGGTAGGCGGACGGCCAAGTGGGCCACCTGATGGTAAATATTCACCACTGTCCATAGACATTGGTGCCGAAAGAAAATATTATTATTCCTTACATCACCAATGCGCCACTAACTATGGCAAACTGACACACAATTTATAATATAGATTTGAAGTTATCAAAATGTTGTACAGAGATGACTTCGAGGATAGAATTACTTATCAAACTCAAGACGGTACAATGTCTGATTTCAAAGGGAGTGACTATTATTCTGAATTATTTATATATACAATGCTTTGTATGACAATTTTTTTTGGAATGTAAACGAAAAGTGATCATTCGAATTTTAAATCCCGATTTTTGAGCTTTATACTCACTCCCATCGGCAAGTATTCATAAAAAAAATGTACCTGAATAAAAGTCAACCAAGTTCAAATTAAAAATTCGAGCCAATAAAAAAAAATATATGCACTATTCCTAGCTCCTATATGAATGAAAATATAAAATGTTCATACCTCTGTTGTTGCTCAGTTAGTGCAAACCGATAGAGTAAGTTGATGGTGTAGTACAGAGTGAGGTAGGCAAGCAGTTCGCGCCAAACCAGCTTATAGACACTGCCGCGCCATCTGAAACAATTATGATTAATTTATATTTATATATTACGTTTTTTTTTAAATGTATGCAATGGATGAGGCTGTGGCAGCAATACGAGGGATAATATATAATAAATTCACGAACGAGACGGAATTGATGAAATGATTGAAAGGCTTTCCTACAGTAAACTATTTTGGTACGCTGTGAGGCGGATGGAATGTGCCACCGGATGGAATGTGCCACCGGATGGTAACGTAAGAAATATTTATCATTCTTACAATCACCATTGCCTCACCAACTTTTGGAACTAAGATGTGTGCCTGTGTTTACATTGGCTTACTCACCCTTATACATATATAAATATATAAAGAACAGGTGATGTGTTCAGAATCGGTGGTTCCCAGTTATGTATGCAATCGGTCTTGCACATATTGCATGCAATTATTTTTAATACAAGGCGTATTTTATCGGTTAATACTAAAAACAAATAATAAATAATATTGTACTGGTTAAGAAAGTCAAAGGGACAATTATACAGACAATTATGAAGTGGTCGGCAGCACAATATCGAACATTTGCTATAAGCCTTCTTAAAATAAGTTCTAATAAAAAAAAATCAGTATAACAAAACACTGTTTATCAAAAACGAATAAATTATATCAAAAACAATTATAATTCATTTGGTACAAATGAGATGTAAAATAAATAACTTCGTAAATCCCAAGAGTACAAAAATAAGGAAACCATTTTTATAATTAATAATGAATATTATCAGTAATATATTCTATGGCACCGTGAATCTCGAATTTCGTACGAAATAGTTCATTCTAATTAAATCAGTTATTGACATTTTATCGTTGACTAACTGTACTGACAAGTCATGACCCGATAAGTATAACATGTCAGCCATAACCGAAGGTTATGGATTTAAATCCCGGCAAGCACGACTGAATTTCCATGTGCTTACATAATCTCGTGGTCAGTAAAGTGAAACGCTGTGAGGAAAAATATTAGTCGTATTAAATTCTACCAATTCTCTACCCACCAACTAACATTGTAATAGTAACCTTTCTCAGAGAGTTTTAGCCCAGCAGTGGGACTTTTACCGGTAATTATTTATCCAGTAAGTGGTAGAGAAATCATTTCGAATATTATATTATAAAATGAAATCCTCTTAATCCCCACTAATGTTATGTTGCGAAAGTGTGTTTGTTGGCCGAGAATTACTAATTCGACCTTGCTATTTTTTATTTCGAGTCGGTGTTAGCCAAAGCAAAGCAAGGCGATTCGACTTAGATTTGAACTTCGAATCGTAAAGTGATAACTGTAATGTAAATTTTTAAATGTGAATTTTGAGTGTACCTGCAGATAAATTTATCAAGTTTCATTTATATTCACCTACAAAATAACATGAACACGGAAATCACATAAAAGGACTAAAATCTCAAATATAACAAAAACCCGTAAAAGTGTAACGACCTTTTAATATCAAAATCAATATATTTATTCAATAAAGTAGATTACACTTTATGATTCACAAAAATCATTACTTGTTCGGCAAATAACACGCTCAGAATAGAACCGGAGATATACGATTTTATAAATGTATCGTGATTACAATTTAAACGTGAAACAAAAAATTACAAGTAACGCAAAAGTTTAACCGGAAATACAAGGTTACTCTGAAATGAATATTTTGAACGACAATACAGGTTAATTGACACGGTACTCGTAACGTACGCACGTGACCAATGTACCGTTACCGCTTAGCGAGCCTTTATAGAACTAGTATATGTACATTAATAATTGTTCATACTCCATTAACGAGACTAAAGCAATATGTTAAACTTTGATATCTATCAATCGTAACACAAAAACAATATTAAATATGAAGTTATTTTTACGGCTTAGGTTGGCGGACGAGCTTATTGGCTACGAGACAATGACACTGTAAGAAATATTAACCATTCCTTACATCGCCAATGCGCCACCAACCTTGGGAACTAAGATGTTATGCCCCTTGTGCCTGTAGTTACACTGGCTCACTCACCTTTCAAACCGGAACACAACAATACTGAGTACTGTTGTTTAGCGGTAGAATATTTGATGAGTGCGCGGGACCTACCCAGACGAGCTTGCACAAAGCCCTACTACCAAATAATATGTTTCTTAACAGATCAACAAAGCTATCGTGTGAGAAACCATGCTTATGATAAATAAATAAATAATAAATAAATAAATATTGGACAACATCACATACATTACTCTGATCCCAATGTAAGTAGCTAAAGCACTTGTGTTATGGACATCAGAAGTAACGACGGTACCACAAATACCCAGACCCAAGACAACATAGAAAACTAATGAAGTTTTTCTACATCGACTCGGCCGGGAATCGAACCCGGGACCTCGGAGTGGCGTACCCATGAAAACCGGTGTACACACTACTCGACCACGGAGGTCGTCAAAATATGATGATCCTTTAAAGAATAGAATAATTACACCGACAGTGTAAAATTTATTAAACAGCAATTAAATATTAAATAATATTGTTGTAATGCCATTTGATAGCAACGAAACTTTTTAAACATTTTCGTACCAAAACAAAAAGTATAGTACAAGGTGTTACGCGACCACGTTGCTGGAAATCAAATAAAAAAGGGGAAGGATCAACGGAATCCAAAAATCAAATATCTAAAACCGTATTGGAACGATTCCGCGTCGATTGGACATATCCCATACCGATGGGTTCAGTAGTTTCTACGTAATTAGAACACAAAGAAAAAAAACGTTATATTAAAACCTTCTTCAGAACTTGCAACAACTTCCGGTGTAAGTTTCATGTTTATTGGTTTTGTTTTTTTTTTCAGTTGAGCGACGTTAAGTAACTCTGTAATTATTATTATATGGATATTGTAGTCTCTTTTTTATTTTTATGTATTTAAATTACTCGAACTAATTTTAAGTTCGGTTCTAATTTAACCATTTTTAAATATATATATATTTAAACCCCACGCTCTAACCATCTCTTCCGTCTGATTGGCCATTAGCTGCAGCGAAAATTCACGTACTTTGATTCGTCTTGTAGCTAAAAAATTATAAATGAAAAATAACCAAGCATGCTACAGACAGCGGCGACTGACAGTGTGAATTCCGAATGTTGCCGCAGGAATCGTTCGAGAGGCAGACAACGCGACGGGCAAACCAATATAATTATTATGAATGAGTACGGCGCATGCCACGATGTCGATGTCTGCTTACAACAGAAACATAAAAAGTAAGCTATGTCCACATCACATCGCTGTACTCTATAATTTCAATACAATACAGATTCCATTTTTTTCATTATTTCTATTTCCTCTATACTCTTCTGAGTACAGACGATTCACGTTCAAGAGCAGTAACTCTCGTTGATAAATGTATTTAGCTCTCGGTCTGTACAGGTTGTAGCGACGTTCGGAACTACCCGTATGCCCGTGGCTTGCAAGCCGGCCCGCTCGTCAGCCGTCGGTCGCCTTGCTCGTTCGTGTGGCCAGACCGATAGACTGCGAATACGCGATCTATTCTATGCTGATTCTATCTACAACTAAGGCATTACAGGTATTGCATTTCAACGATTTTTTCCTGTTGCCAATACTTCACAGTATTTACAGTAAGTATTCCGTTGAGAATATTTACAAAGCGCAGCTTGTGACTGCGTTTTTTTTCGACTCTAAACGACGGAGCTATACGAAGTAATTTAAGAAACATACTTGTTTGAAGTAACCTTGACTTGCGATAGGAGATACGAAAACCTTGTTTTCGAATAAACCGAAAGGGATTTACAAAAAACTGCTAATGTCAGTAACATAATTAATTATGCAGTTTCTATCTCAATAATTGCGCGTATTATTAAATAATACACAAACCTTTAAGGACACTTCGTGATTAGGTTTTCTGTGTCAATTTATATTTATATTTGAAGAGAAATAATTTATATTTGATTTATAATATATTTTTACGATACTTTATTGTTTTTATATATTTCTTTTTGTTTGAATTGGATTTACTCCTGCAAAGTAGATTTTATAAAAGATTAGAAAATCTGCTCTATTTAATTTAATTGTGGATCTGAAGGTCCTTGTGAAGCTTGCGTTTCCTTCGATATTGAACTAACTGTTGACATTTATTTTGTTTGTTATAGCTATTTGTTGTTTATAGCTTAGTCCACCACACTGCTCCAATGACGGTTTGTGGATGAACATGTGAAAGATATTCAACCAACAGATGCACGTTTAACCCCATAATTTTCTCCTAACCGAATGAAAAGCATTACCATTGAATCCATAAACTACATATACGCTTTAAAAATATATAAATGCAATTAAATCGATCACCGAATATACTTTTGTGTTCGTGTCGTTAGCGGTATCGATAGAATCGTGTTATTGATGTTCCAATCGCGCGGAAATTCACGCGCGGAAAAAGCAACGTAAGTAAATAAAAATCTAGACTCGAATGACTCTTTATTTTTCATTTGTTTATTCATTAATTTATCTTATTTATTCTTATTACAAGAAGAGTGATGCAATCTCTGGATAGTTAAGTCAAAACACTATAACAATTGTAAAACTTCTATTAAAATTAATGTTTCGTGCTCAACATAAAATTTAAGTAAATAACATAAATTTTATTACTTAGCTTGTATATCATCAGTGTATTCATATTTAATATACAAATATACCTACTGTGTTAAAGAGGTGACGTCGTTTAACCATCGTGGCGTTCAATCTTCTACGACTTATCTCAACGATATTTTAAGATTAAACTTTTAATTTAATTTAACTCTTCAATTTTTATAAAAAATCAAATAATAATATTTATTGAGTGTTGAGTCATCGTAGTATCAAATGTTTTCTAACCATTTGTTTTAGTGTAAAATTCGAAATATCAAGCTCAAAGCCCTCCGGGCTCTCCCACAAAAAAAAAGTAATCCTAATCTTATTGTAAATCTCTTTATCGGAGAGTTCGGAGCTCTGTTAAATTAGTCGATGCATTTTATTCCACTTTATAGGCTGGTATCAAAGGTTTTCAAATGCAAAGAGATAAATAATTGATCATTGCATCATAAAATTATTACAATAGATTCCAAAACAAAAACAAAGACAATCCTTTGAATTTAATATTACTACGAAACATAGATTTCTTTAAAGAAATACGTTTATTGATTTGAGCGTTCACATTAAGCTTAAAGCCTAAAGTAAAAAGTAAACAAATACGTACCGATCGTTTTCAACTAACTACAATAACGTAAAATTAAATTTCTACCAATCAATTAATGTTTTGATAGTAAATTTAGTTAAAACATGACGCATAACCAATTATATCGTGTTCAGTCCCGTTGAGCACGTTCTAAAAACTTGCCCTGTTGCGCTTTTGTGTAGCTTGTAAAGTTGATTGAAATGCTATCATGAGTCTGACCAATAAAAGTTAACGCGGTTTTTCTGACAAGATATTTTGAATAGCTGGCCGAGTCAAGAAGGCGGTTAACTATTAAAGTGAAAGATTAAAAGAAGCGCATCTATTTACGCATTCTATGATATCCCGAGTTAGCTGGGCAAGTTTTGAATAGTTGACGTTGCCCAAATTGGGTCAGGTTTGCATCTCAAAAGCCGCCACTGAAAAACCGATACCGTGGTGTGATCATAAATGTAGTGTTAGTTAGTCCCTTTTATGATTCAACCGTATAGATTAGTTTGCTAGTTTCTATTGAGTTTAAAATTTTGCTATATTTCATATTATATTAACATATCATTCTTTATTCTTTACATAGTATAAAACAAAGTCGCTTTCTCTGTCCCTATGTCCCTTTGTATGCTTAAATCTTTAAAACTACGTAAAGGATTTTGATGCGGTTTTTTTTAATAGATAGAGTGATTCAAGAGGAAGGATTTTGTATATAATACATAGACAATATAGTTAAGTAACACTAATAATTTTAAAAGTTTCTAATGTGATGTCGTAAATTTATACATTTTTTGCGCTTACATTGTAAACGCTGGCTGAACCCTACTAGATAGATAAAAATAATGTACTACAAAATTGTACACCTCAAAAATGTCTCAAAAAAGTCCGCGATGGTATATGTCTATCTCTTAAAGATAACCCACAATAAACATTTTTTATCGTTTACTTTTTACGAGAAATAATGGCTTATTTTCGAAGCGATTTTAAGCAATATAGCATTAATCCTTATCCAATTAGGTACCTTAAATAAATTGTGCATTCAATATATCATTCATAGATCAATATGGCCCTTTACAGCAAATGATTTAAATGAATATTATAGAAGATATTACAGAATTAATTTTATTACAGATTTATTATTACAGATATTAATTGTGCATTCAATATATCATTCATAGATCAATATGGCCCTTTACAGCAAATGATTTAAATGAATATTATAGAAGATATTACAGAATTAAAAATTGCGGAACGTAGCGGTTGCGGTGGTACCGGCCAGCCGGGGCGGCGGGAGCGTGCTATAGGCGCGTCAGAGGCCGCGGTTCTCCCTGTAGCACTTTGAATTTAGCAGCGATAGGACGCGGTTATTATCGGAGCTCTCTAGCGAGGGAAATAACAATCCATACTTCCATACTTACTAATATTATAAATGCGAAAGTAACTCTGTCTGTCTGTCTGTCTCGCTTTCACGCCAAAACTACTGGACCGATTTAAATGAAATTTGGTACACAAATAGTCTAGAGCCTGAGAAAGGACATAGGCTACTTTTTATTTGGAAAAAAGTGCTGTAAAGGGTTGAAAAGGGGGATGAAAGGTTGTAAGTTGTTGAAAGTATTGTCATGTTTAGAATTTTTAGAACTAGAAGAATGAAACTTATATTTTAGGCTGTACACTTATAAAATAAAATATAATGCCACCCACTCAGGAGGGAATTTTGGATATTCTACCCCTAAATAGGTGAAATAGGGGTTGACCGTTCGCATGGAATTTTTTAAGTTAGAAACATGAAACTTTATTTTTGGGATACTGATTAAAAAGGAGTAGATACTTATTTAAGTGTTTCTGCATATTCTACCCCTACGGGGGTGATATAAGGGTTGAAAGATTGTATAGAAGTCTGTCATTTTTAAGATAGAAACATGAAACTTTATTTTTGATATAACAAGACATTTCGTATATAGGATAGTCTGGAAGAACGTCATTTTTGAAGTTAGAAGCATAAAACTTTATTTTTGTGCCACTGAATAAAAATTAGTTGATACGTATTTAAGCGTTTCTGGATATTTTACACCTAAGGGGAGAAATAGAGTTTGACATTTCGTATACAGGTTAGTCTGGAAGTCCGTCATTTTGAAGTTAGAAGCATGAAATTTTATTTTTGGGCTACTGATTAAAAATGGTTTGATACGTATTTGAGCGTTCTAGATAATCTACCCTAAGGGCTGAAATACACACCAATGTGGTATACAAAGGGGTATTACTTTAACGTAACATTTTAGGTTAATTTGTAAATATATTCATATTCTACGCGGGCAAAGCCGCAGGTAACAGCTAGTTATATATAAAAATGTGTGCTTGGGTTCGAATTTTTCTTAATTTTCTATATTGCTCCGATTTCATTTAAACACAAACTGTATTTTTACTCCTCCTCCCATCTGCGACTCATTAATTAAATGCTTAATACTACAACATATTTGGTACATTCCTTGTTTCTAGTTCTAATCACTTAAGATTAAAAAAAAATTATATTAGTATGCGAACAGTCAAACGGGCCGTCTGAAAGTGGTCACCACCGCCCACTAACCCTTCAAACCGGAACAAAACAATACTGAGTATTGCTGTTTAGCGGTAGAATATCTGACGAGCGGTTGGTACCCACCCAGACGGACTTGCAAAACGTAAAATTTATCACCGAGTTTAATACAGTAAAACAGAATACATTTATTTTAGTACATTTAAGATACCGGACCTTTGGCTATGTACCTAGATGATAATTTATGTGCCTAATAAGTCTCGAAATAATGACGTATGCGCGAAATAAATATTACGAAATGACATATAAAATCATTTATGAGTATGTTGGTCTAGCGTCAACAATGTGTATAGAGTATGTGATATTGTAATTATCGATGGCATTCGTAAAGCGTGTCCAGTGTACATAGAAATAAAAAGTGCATCTTATTCAAAGTTATCCGATATCTTAGAAACGACATTACGGATAATAGTTTTATAAATACACGTCGTAATATCGTCGTAATATCACGCTTGAATTAAATATAAGAAACGACGTACATTATTAATGCGCCGCCAGCAATATCACCATTCGAATCGGAGCTCACTTATACTCAAATGATAATAAAAAATAGGTGAAGTGATTTAAACTCTGCTTAGTAACCTTATGCGCTCAAAAGTCGATCATGTGGATTCAAAATTAACTGAGATGTAGTTTTTTATTAGCTGAATTTATTGTTTTACTTAATAATTATTATTTGTTTTTAATTGAGCGTTACTCAAAATTTTGAAGAGACATTTCTCAAGCTGTATTCTGTATAGGAAAACCGAGATGGCCCAGTGGTTAGAACGCGTGCATCTTAACCGATGATTTCGGGTTCAAACCACTGAATTTTCTTGTGCTTAATTTGTATTTATAATTCATCTCGTGCTCGGCGGTGAAGGAAAACATCGTGAGGAAACCTGCATGCGTCTAATTTCAACGAAATTCTGCCACATGTGTATTCCACCAACCCGCATTGGAGCAGCGTGGTGGAATATGCTCCATACCTTCTCCTCAACGGGAGAGGAGGCCTTAGCCCAGCAGTGGGAAATTTATAGGCTGATTATATGTTTATGTATTCTGTATAGGCTTGGGTTGAATTTTTAATTTATTCTTAATAAATTAGTTCCATAATCCGGGATGAATTCTGAAGCCAATCGTGGTTTAATAAAGGTAAAGATGAAAGTCGGTGCACGTTAATTAAATTCGAAACAATAAAAGTCAATTAAATAGTTTCGTACAAGTTCATTAGTCTTCCGGTCTTTGAAGCATCCATTGCTTTGAATATTGCGTTTCCAATAAATTGATTGCGTTTACGTTGTGCAAATTAAAATATTGTTTTCTGTTATTGTGAAATCGAAGGTAGATATGTTTTTTATATAACATACTATGTTTTATGTAACTATATTTCGTGTACATATGTTTCATTTTATGTTGCATGTAATATGATATTTTAGTAACGATTTCATTTACCCAATTTTAGTTATCATAACATTGGCCGACGTGGGACGTACAAAAATTGAAAATTGATCATGTAAACATATTTCTCTCATTAGTATAAAAAAAAAATCAACAACTCAACTCAAATTTGTTTTTTTTTTCGAAATAATTTGGATATTGCAAACTTTTCAATCAAATATCAACGAATATAGCCTTAGTTACGAAGATATTTTGTTAGGTTAAAACTGGAATAAATTATGCCCAAATGGCTAATAACAATAACTCAATTGATTCAAAAATCATTACAGACTCCGTATAATTCTTAAAAACCTCGAACGACCGTTGCGAGGTGAGTGGGTTGTTAATAAAAAAAATCTAAGTAATTTCCTTGTAATGATATATTTTTCAAGTATAGCAATTGATAGCGTCGTGATATAGCTTGTTAAAATAAAAAAAAAAACAACTAAAAATTTTTTCGATTTACCAAGAGTAAGTAAATTGAAAAAATAAAAAAAACCCATGACAAAATATTAACCGAAGTCAAATATACCGATATAAATAACTAATAATTTTCGGACACACCCGGACATAGGAACTCGTTTTTCTGATTTGTAAAACTTGATTCTAAAACGGCCTTTTAAACGGCCAAGAATTTTGTATGACCATAAGACAGTAAGGTTACATTCACGTGTTGTAAACACTCGTGTTTTTATTTACTACATTGTATCGATATAAAGAGAATATTTTAACTATGAAATAACATTTCTGTGTTAATCAATTAAAACAGTGGCTGATCCGGGGACTAAGGGACTTAAGAGCACCCTTAAAAGCATCTGAGTTGTTCCGTGACAAATCTTAAAGTGAACTTGAAGATTATTATTCTAATGAAACTTTTTAGCAAGCATTATGCTAACTTAAGCAAAAAATATATGTGTTTTTTGTGTTAAGTCAAGTTTGGTTAAATCCAACGACAATCCTTTTTTTTTGTCGCTGGAAAAACGCATTACGCGTGAAATAGGGGAGTATGTGGGACACACCGGTGCCCAGGACGACTAGGTCGCCGGAATATGCACTAAAACAAAAGACAATCCTGGATCAACCACCACTAAATTAATATTAGAAATATACAGGATATTTAAAAAGCAAATTGTTGGAATAAGATCAGACATGACGTCGATTCTAATGCGACTATAACAACACCTTATTCATTAAACCCATTCTAACATGTTTTATTTATTCAACTTCCAAGAAATAAGCTACGAGTGATGTGGATTGGGATACTCCGAGTAGGTAAATGTACACGTGTTTTGACGCTACAACAAAACTATATTGGAGGGTAAATGTAAAATCAAGAGGACGGAATATAATCGTATTTAGGAGATAATGCATTTTGGATTTATTCCATAAATTAACGCTACAACAAAGTGGGTTAAATAATATGTGGCAGATTTTCATCGGACATATACGGGTTTTTTCGCGATGTTTTCCCGCACCAGGATTTAATAAATTATAAGTAAATTAATTATAAGCCCTATTTTAGCACATTAAGTGTGTGTCACTTATTTGAATATAAACCCGCCGTCTTCGGTAAAAATCCACGTCTTCTGACCATTGGCTGTTAGTTATCAATAGTGTAAATACAAACCGTTACCACGTCCGTTAGCAATTTCCAAGTATCAATAAGACGTCAGCTGTAAAAATTTTGTTTTTCATTTATCGACATTAGATTCATTATACACTCGCAGCGTCGATGTCCCTACATCGACGTTATAAATAAAAGTCGTCAGATCCAGTTATGACCCGTTTCTTTGTAAACACACCGTCGAAACCGTTTGAACGAATTAAAATATTAAAATTAGCTTAATTACCATTAAGAAATAGAGAAGTGTGTAATAATTGAACTTGAGAATTTTGTATATAATAATATCTTTATTTAATTTTTATTGTTATGAAAATAAACTCTTTCTCAAACGTGTATCTCATGATATGGAATCTTGGTATATATCAAATACATGTGTCATGCGTTCTTCTTTGTAAAATCTATACTAGCAGCTTCAATGTAAAAAGATGATTTAAATATTCCTCCAAAAGCCTACTTGAACAAAGAATATCTGTTTTTTTTTTCTCTTAATTTGATGTTATAATTATTTCCTGATTAAAAATCTGAAGCGAAACAGCGCGTCATGAATTGCTTCGCTGGAAATATCACCGTTGCAAACTACGTCCAGTAGCTTTGTCCGAACAAGACAATGTCATACGACACCCAATTATTATACCACTTCACAGGGTCAGTCCAGTCGGCGGCATTTCAATTAGCAAACAGATTAAATTACATACTAATATTTTTAAATTTTATTTGCTTTTCTGTTAAAAACACTCGAAGGACTGGCCGGATTCTATCCAAACTTTGTATAAAATGTCTTCTTTACTGACAGACATTCTCAATGGAGACTAGCTAGTTGCGGAGAACGCGGCAATCTGATAGGTCTGATGAATCTAAGCACGGGGCCAACGGGTTTACTTGCTTTTAGGAGCACAGAATTGTAAACTCTGCCGACTTCCAAACTTCAGTTTTAGCTTAAAATTTCTTGACTTTATAACACTATTACCGAATTTTACGTTCCGTTCGATCGTTAGAAGCATGTCAAACAATTATTAAGCAAAAATCCTTCAAAAACGGACTAGTTTCGAATAATTTTGACTACTTTATAGAATTTAATCTTATTTTGTTGGAATCGGTGATAAAGTCACCGTAAACACGAGATGTAAGGATAAACTTATTATACCAAGTTTCCGGCTACGTAATTCGATAAAGCCTTCCTTGTTTATTGGGTTTACTGGTAAGAAACGAACTTGATTCAACATACTGAATTTTCATCTCTGTTCTACTCTTGCTATTTGCAATAAGAAGAGTCCTGTGGAAAGCACTGAGTTCGGCTTCAAAACCATTACTAGAAAGATCTAGATTAATATATATAATTAATATATCTCCTTCTGCTATTCCAAGTGCGTTAAGTGTGCTATTACTGGGATAGAAGTTCGCATATTTTTTTATGTCATTGGTCGGTTAGTACACTTGATGGTAAGTGGTCACCACTACCCATAGACATTCGGAATGTCAGAAATATAAATCATTCCTCATAACACCAACGCACCACCAACCTTGAGAATTAAGATGATTTATGTCCTTGTGCCTGTAGTTGGTCTGGCTCACTTACTCTTCAAACAGAACCACAACAATATTAAGTATTGCTGTTTGGCGGTAGAGTATAGGATGGGTGGTTGGTACCTATCCAGACGAGCTAGCACGTTCGTTTAGGTTTCAGCTTTAGCACTGGCTCTCTTGTTGGTGGAAAATAGTATGACGACGGGCTACTTTTTGCTTATATGAAGAGACTTTAAGGACGTGGTGCGCGAAACTATGAGAATCGCTTGACAAATCTTCAAATTTCATAATCCTAAGCAAATATCAGAATAGAATAATCTAGAGCTCGACTTTTTAAACATTACAATTTGGAAGCGTATGACTTCACGAAGTCCATCCGCTATAGAGCAACTTAAAAAGGACATACAGCAGTTAAATCTGCCATGATCAAATAAAATACTCCTGAATCATTTTTAATCTCAAAAGTCGCTGGTAAAATAAATGCAATAATTAAAAATCGCAATTTAATTTAATAAATGTATTGCCTACTTTTAAAATAAAGTTAGCACACACTATATGAAGAAAAACAATAACGATGAACGATTGAAGGCTGCTAGGGACATTAACAAACAGTAATTGCCCATTCTCTATCCGATTTTGGCACATTGTAATGGACTAATAAACAAATGAATATTTATAACCTTACGCTGGATGTTTGGAATTCAGTAAATGGTGTTTAGGAAAAACAGATTTAGGAAAGTACACATGACATTACTTTAAAATTTAACTATACTATTATTTTTTATCACATAAATTTGAACTATGTGATAGAGCTCAAAAACTTTGGGCGAATGATAAACAACAATATAAGTAATATTTCAGCTAAAATCAATGAAACTAAATTCACATTTATTCTAACTCTCATCATAAACAAGTATAAAATACAGATAAAAAATCTATAGAATATTTATAATTTAATTTTAAAAATATGTTCTCAATTAAATCTTAAATCAAGTATAGTAACCATTTTATCCCAAAGTTAGGAGGCTGCTTAGCGAATGGTAACTAGTCACCCCCTCCCAGAGATACTGGCATGAAGGTACAGGAAACTTTTTGTTTGGTGGTAGGGCATTGTGCAAGCCCATCTATCTAGATACCATCATCTTTGCATTGTACCGCTAAACAGCAACACTTAGTTTTGTTGTGTTCCAATTTTAAGGGTAAGTGAGCCAGTTTAACTACAGAAACAAGAGGTGTAATAATTAATTATGGGAAGTGGTGACCACCATCAGGTAGTCCGCCTACCGATAGGAAATTTGAGGTATATAGGCTATTTAAAAACTGGCTTTCACAATGTTAAAGGCAAACCCATCGGGGCTGCACGAAGCCCGATACCGGTAAGTATAAAAAAATTGAACCTAGAATTAGTATCAACAAGAAGACTTAAATACATAAAATATCAAATTTAACTAATAAAAACTACTCTTTTAACGTTATATATAAGACAAGGTAATCGTTTTAGAGACATTATTTTAAAATTTTGAAAAGAACGCTTACAGGAAAGGGCGTGCGTTAAGATGTATGTATTATTAACGATTGACTAGGTATTGGCGGCGAAATATTGTATTGTACTTAAAATATAGAAACTTGACAATATTTAAAAGAAATCTATCTCAAGATGAAAGGAAAAAGTAACGATCATTGTTTTTTTTTTATTTTCAGAGGAGCGTTTGACTTGTGTCACTTGTTCTCCTGGCCTGCAGTCAAGATTTTTTTAAACTATTAAGGTTTTTTATTGACAACTCATTATCAAAGTAAAAATAGATAGTGATATAATATTAGTTAGTAATTATTCGAATTTAATCTAAAAGCCATCAGTTTAAATACGAATACAAAATGAGTTTCGTGTAAAATTAATTAACACAACATATTAATTACAATATATTCAATAAATTTAATCAAATTTATTGAATATATTGTATTGTATAATGTAGATTAAATTGCTCGTGAAAATAATAATTCGGTAATGATTTTGTTTAGCTACGTGTTTGGTATTTTCGTTTGTTTCAATCTAGGAAATATTAATTTGAACAGTTTGATGATTTATTTGTATTAATATGTTTAACCGATACCGTAGAAACAATATATATGATAATATAGTTAATCAATATAATTTTCCTCAATTGTATTTACAAAGTAAACATGTAACCATTGAACACAAACAACGTAAGCGTATGGGCAAAAATGAACAATTTCTGTCGAAATAAATTTTAAAATATCAAATAACTTTCAGTTCACTCCTTTTGTAACTAATACTTTAAAAAGCTGTCATGGGACCCCATAATATAATATAATATAGTATTAAATGACAGATACAATGAAATATATTTACAACATTGGAGAATAACTTAATGAAAAGAAAATATTATATTATAATATAATATTATATACAATCGTATATAATAGAAAGGTAACGAGAGAAATAGAGCGAAAGGTCGCCTGGAGGGGGGAGGGGGTTATAAAGTTTTTTCCTTACGTAACGATATCTGAAAGTTCACTTTCTGTAAGACGCGCATTCCATAAATTAAAATATTCACGTATTGATATGTAATTAAATTTACAACCTTCTATTTGAAGAACCTATTTGAAGTCGAACCTTAAACTTGATAGTTTAATTCATTGAATTATAAATATTTAAATTGTACCTTATATGTGTTAATCAGGTACGAGTTTCTAAACATCCGTAAGACGTCGGTGCGTCTCGACTGAATTTAGCTTTATTAGACGTTCAACGAATCACTTTTAAGTAAGTAACAATGTTGTATTGAATTTAAATGTTTTAAAAATAATAGAATCACTTCGAAGTTGTGATACTAAGTGCATCTCGGGGTACGTTACATCCATTGACTAGTTATTCAAAAACGGAACAGCAATGCAATTAATGAAGTTTGGTTGTATAAATGTCAACTAGGTTAATTACAGGCACGACGAACTTAACAATTTAGATACCATTACGAGTTAAGCTGTATGTTTTCACTGACAATAACGATTAGTTAATCGAAATAGACGAAAATTCAAAAGGATGTGTACTTTCTACAATAACACAAATTATAGAACTCGATCAAAGTTACTAGAGATGAAATTTCTTTTCGAATACAGTAAACGCGTCTTGATTTAACTTAAAAAATAACTTGTAGGCATTTGTGGATTGGTCATTTTTTTTCATCTGTTATCAGATGTTTGACCTCTTCGCATTTGCTTGGTATACGTGAGCCATTTCCTTTGTTATTTTGTTTTACAATTGTCATGTGTAACATTTATTCGTGAATTACTGAATGTCGTACTGATTTGCTGTTATAACAATAAAAATTATATGAGGCTATGGCCAGTTGTTTTTTTTTTGTGTGTTACTTCGCTTCTTTAGTTTTAATTTTAGCTAGTTTTAATTTTATTTATTTGAGATAGGAACTAACACTAAAATTAAGAAACAGTCTACCTATACCCGGTGTATTTAGGAATCTCCATGCTTTAAGGTTGGGTTACTCCAACCTGTCAAAAATACCATTTAACATCCGTCGCAAGTACACTCTGTACGCGGTTCGATCATATGGTCACTAACCGTTTTTGATATAGTATCAATCAGTTTCTTGGTTACATTAATAGTGTGTATCTGTTCGTTGAAACACAAAACATTTTTCTATATTTTTTAACGTAGTTACTTTTAATAACAGCAAGCATAAGCTAGGTATGTCCGTTACCCGACTAGTGTTAAAAAATCTTTTGTGAATAGACGTACAATACGCTTTTACAACAGGATCCCAGAAAATGTACAGACATTTTATAATTGTTAAATTCTGTAAGCATTGTAAGTAACTTTTGATTGTTAAAGGATATTGTAACAATAATGATTTTATAAATGATCGCCTCAATATAAACAACAAAATATGTTAACAAATAATAATCCTACTCACTTTCGCTGGTTTTTCGTAGTAGTATATCCGTTAATAGATTCTTAACATTCAATAACCAAGTAAAACGTTGTCGTTGCTTAGGATTTTGGTGCTTAAATAACTCCAGAACATTTTAGCCGCAATATAACTACTAGTTACTTTTAAAGTATATTTATAGTAACTTTATTTATATTACCAATTTGTTTTACAACATTCTTTTTAGTGACACGTAGTTGCATATACAGTTTAAGTTTAGCATTTAATTCAATTTATATTTTTAAAGTTAAAATTAAAACATTATTTATTCTTAAGACTAGACGAGAAGATAAGCCTATTACAGCGGTTTCCGACTGCGCCAGCCAATGCATCCTTCCTGGGGCAACGTAATTCGATTAAATTCTATAATATCATTTCGATGTCTTTTTTTTATTTGACACTTTTTAAACATTATATGTAAAATCGTTTTAATCAATCACTGAATGAGGCAAATATGCTATATGATTATACATATAAATCTAGATCATTCATGAAGGCGCACCCCTATAATAGATAGGTTTTTAATACTTATCGTTGAAATCATTCTTCGAGAGTTAAGTATTTTGTGCCTACTTGATCATGAAATCAAGTACAAGAATAATACAAGTATGTTTTAATAATATTATGTCTCAGCGATTTTTTTTTTAATTTATAAATTGAAATGAAGGATTCTTAATATAACAGAAGAAACTTACCACTTACCGTCTTTATTTATTTAATTAAGTATATTTACCAAAAACAATTTAATGGTACAAAAGGTGGACTTGGCGCTATCTAGGCAGTCTGCCAGTCAACTTTTATGCTACGCTGATATTAATGATGGCGTCATTTTATACAGATAATTAATTTATTATAGGTCAATATTATTTTTTCGCTTGTTTTATTACGTATGCTTATTGTTTACTCAATACATATAAATGGAAAATCGTCCTTCATTGTACTCTTTGAACAGACTTTCCACAACATGAATACAGATGCTACATCGTTAACGTAAAAATTTGTCAATTTAGCCTTGATTGGACCTTGCCAATCATGTGGTACGACGATTTAGTGTTTTTAAACGCAGTGATCACCATTCGTGCCAAAGCCAGCTACTCTGTCAACTGTTATAGTTTTTATATTACTAAGACATATTTTTTGTGCGTGTTAAAATTCAAATAGAAAGTTTTATAGAAGTTTACGACTTTTGACTTTCTCTTATCTTGTAATCATTTAAATAAAATTATTGATTCAATTTTTTTTCCTTTAATTTTTTTCTGATATAATAAGACTAGTACCGAACGCATTTATATCACTGATAAATTATAATCACTTTAGAGCGCAGGTAATCACGTGACGCTAAAAGAACAGTAATATAAATGGTTTTTAATTCCTTTAAATTAAAATAAATTAAAATCTAGGCCAATTTTTAGACATAAAAGCGAAAAACAGGTTTCTGATGACTACATGGATTTATAAGACGATATAAAATTAAAACATTAATATCAAAACAGTTTATGTAGAGTCAAAGTCCGTGAGAGTCAAGAAAACTTAACACAATACGCAGTAGTTTTCGTCTTTTGATATTTTTAAATATTTAACTAAATTAAAGAAAAAGAAAGAGATTCCCAACTCTGTTATATTTTATTTATTTTTGTTACCCCAGAACACCGTCATATATAATTGCAGTTTGGTCCCGTTTAAAAAAAAATTTTAAGCAGCTTCTTTTTTTGTTAAAATTTTATTTCATTTAGATTACTTGGATGTTTGTTTTCAAACTTTTATAAGTATATATTTTAATCGCATTTTGAATAACTTGAACGCTTATATTATGGTTGGAGTTATTCGTAAGTTTTACTTAAAAAGTTACGTTACTTCGAGCGAAGATGTGCTAATCTAATGGCTCTGATATCATTTTATTACATTAAATGATTATTGGTTTCTTGATTCTGAATAAGCATTCTCTTAAAAACTGGACCAAAGCATAATTTATCGAGTAAGTGAGACGTTCAATAAAGAGGCGTTACATTTATTATTATTATTGAGACTGCTTTTGTTTAGTATGTAGTGTAGGTTACGGCGTACATTTGGTGACTTTTTGCATTTACCGTTCGGTTATTCGTTTGCAAAATAAGCAAAACAAATACGTACAACTAGGCTAGCGGTATTTGCTCATCTACATACCTAACAGCTGGAAGTCTAATATATCAACATGTTCACATAAATTCAATAACAAACTTAATATATTAATTCCTTATTGATAATTCGATAACTATAGAACAACTCGTCAAAGCTAGATTTAATATTTTGCTAATCGGCCAGCTGTTCGTTCGTTCGATTCGAGTAGGTATTAATGATTCGGCGTATGCGTCACAGGCCACAGCCAACTTTCGCCACATTTCGTTGTCATGGCCATGCGAGCTACCAGACATTGAATCGATACCTCCGCTCTGGACGAATCACATTCATCACCTCGACGACGACGCCTCCAAGGCCGCGATCAGTCATTCTGCACTCTCCTAACTAATAACAAAGTATCGATATTTGATTACGACTCAATGTAAACATCGCGCAGAACTCGGAATACAGTGGTGTTTTATAAGCTAAACAAAACTCGCACGTCACAATGGAAGGCGGACTATTGTGATTCGAATGTGCGTGGACCGATCGAGTGTATGCGCCCGCGACTCGCAGGCTGCGAATCGCTTCGAGATTGTGTTTGCGGGCTCGAGCGTTTAGAACAGCTGTTTGAGATACGACTAGCCCGCGAGTCGGGTCGCGACCGTGGCGCAGGGTCGCCCTCTGGTCAGCCTCCGCGGGTGCACTTCGCTCGGCCTGCACTTCTCTACCGCTCTGACTACTTACTTGCAAAGGATCCGCCAGAAACAACCGAAACTGCTACCGTTTGGAACTTCACCGGCGTACGATATAGTCATGTCGAGTACGAATCGACAACTATAAAATTAATATTTATTTATACACACACACGTTTTGTAGGCGCGAGCTCGAAACGAAACACACGCGGAAAATTAAATACGTTTTAGAAAGTAATAAAAAGTTTCTCGAGATCTAGTAACTAGGAAAGGCGAAGGGAAATTATTGTATGAAAAATACACTGCAAATCAGTTACATTCTGATGATGTGTTATGCACTCTGCCCTCCCCGACTTGTTGTGAGACATATAGAAATGGCGCGCGAGAGCACCGTCCGCGAAGTCGCGACAACTGTGACTGACGAGCGATACCTCGCCCGGTACGTTGCTCAAGTTACTCGATCACTGTTTACTGATGCGTGTTAACATTGCGCGGACGCACGATGCAGGTTCTATTCTGACAAGCTTGAACGAAATTAAGCCGTTTGTCGATAGATGGCGCTTATCGCAATAAAGCTTTTTATTTTCGTAGATTATACATTTAAACAATGTTATAAATTTCTTATATTGTTTTCATTTGTATGTTTTTAATTAATTTAATGAAAATATTTTATTAAACAACACAATACATGAAACTTAAGGGATAAAGTGATAAGAAGGAACTGCAAAAACTGAATTTTCCAGTAAAAGAAGAACAAAGTATAAAAAATTAAAGTGACTAATTAATTATTTAAGAAGCAGGTATAGGGTATATAAATTCCTAGATTAGGTTTAAATAGACAAAGCCTAGCCTTAGGTGTTAGCATAACTCTTTTCAGGATTTGTAATAGCTAAGCTCTATAGATGCGCTTAAAATGAAAAATCTAGTGAAACAAACAAAGCTATTTTAGCCAATTGCGTTTGGTTGAATAAGCTGCTAATTTTTATTCAACGGGACTCACGTGCTGTAGGAATTTACGAACTAAAAATAACTATCTAGATATTTCACAAATATAAAAAAGGATAAATATAATCGGTAAAAAATATTTGATTGTTATTGATATTTATAAAGACCCATTGATATGTGGCCAATTATAATTGTCACTTCTCATTAACTTGCTTGTAAAATAAAATATAAAGTTGTTTGTTCATTAAATGAATCACATCATGAAAACAATTATTTTTGTTTATATTTCTAAAGAATAAAATTATACGTTAAAAGTTATATGTTAAAAGCCTTAAATAAAGTAACTAACAAGTACCTTTATAATCGTTATGTTCTTAGTTAAAGGACGTTTTAATTATTAATAAGGAAAGCAGACGAATGGTCGCCTGATAATAAGTCGCCACTAAAATAGTATAAACCATCAGCACCTACATACTGACATCTCACCGGATCGCTTACGAACAGTTTAATGACAACCTAATGGTTGAACAGAATGTATTACGCTTTAAGGGATTCCTCAGATATCGGGAACACCCTCGACCCAGCCTTGACATAGCTCTAAGGACCCCGAAAGTGCAACTTGGAAAATCTCCATTTGCTCTCGCGCTTTCCAAATAATGTGCCTTTCTGTGTAGTTCTTCGAGTGTCACGTGTTATGTTAAAAGTGTCAGTCATAGGGATCGCATCGCTGTTGTATCTTAGATGTGTGTAGATATTATTAGACGTTTTAAGGATTTTCATCTCATCTCGGAATGATAAGATTTTTTCTCTAGTTTCTTAGGAAGAAAAATGTATTCTTTTAAAAATAAAGTAAATCTAATAAATTTATGTATCAATTTATAAAAATATTTATTGACATGTATAAATGCTTAGTCTGTAATTCATTTTTCAATGTAGCCATTAATGCCCTATATTTTGTTTTAATTTTGTTTATTTTATTTATGTATTTAATTTTATTCATAAATAATCATTGTTTCCATTAGTATACCAACGTTTATTGATCTCATTAATTGTATAATGTTAGCTACTTATTTGTTTTTATGTCTTTGTTTAATTTCAATAATTGTGTAATTAGTATCAGTGGAAACTTAATGTACGTATTATTATACCATAAGTGTCATGCCATTGTTTGATTCCCTAAAATAAAATAAAATAAATAAACTGATGTCATTGCATTGCTTGATTAAAAGGTTTATTTCATAGAAATATGATTTGCGGCATATTACTTCAGAAACTTGACATAACGCTACAGATATTGAAACATTATATTCTGCAAAATGAGTTATCAGGTCTATTTATCTTGGGCTTCATGGTAAGGGATACATTGTGACAGGCGTCTGACATTCCAAAGGCAACCGTAATAAAATTATATTTTTTTTGTTGACTAGCTCCACGAAGTAAGTAAGAAAATCTATATCATCACGGTTCACCTCTTTTTTGAAAGCTACTTAAAATCAGGTTTAATAATCTGTATTAAAAATGTAAGTCAATTAAAAATGTAAGTCAATTGAATTACCTTAAACCTTCTCAATTATAAATAAACTTATAAAATATTTTACAGTGTACAGAAAACATATGATTTCTGATAATGAAATTAAATCAATATAATTTTTGAGAGAAATTGAAACATGAAATTCAGAAATAAATTTATTATTATATTACTTTTGTAACTACAATTAAAAATGTAAAAGAAACCTGCATTTTTATCGGATTAACTTTCTAGTACCTATAATATATATAAGCCAAGAACTTATTATGAGATAAATTTAAGTTCAAGTTGTTCAACGAAAATATCATTTATGTAACATTTATTTTGGGTTAAAGGACGAATCGAATATAATTTTCTTAGATGGGTACTATTTTATTAACCTAATATTTTTTTAAAGTTACTATTTCTATTAAGCTTGGTTTATTTTTATAGATTGTGAATCTTCATTATAATTTTACAATTATTGTATAAATAAATGCATTTCAATAAAAAACAAAATTTAGCATACAGATAATATTAAATAGGAATTTGTTCGTGTAATTAATATTATAATACATATAGTAATTCTATACATATTTATTACTGTTAAAATAAATCATTAAAACTTTTTGTAATTTCAAAGGCTTTAAACATTTATAATTATAGTGACGATAAACAATTTCATCTAGGTATGTAATTATTAACCTTAGACCCTGATACGCAAGGGCACTATTCTGTCAAACGTTTTTTGTATATATATATACATATTAAACTTTGATTATAATTACTTTTAAGAGTAAGATAGTTTATTTTAAATTCATATATTTAAAAAAATCTTATGTGTTGCAAGTATCTTTGGCATACAAACACGACCACCAAGAACAAGACACGTCGCAGGCGCTGACGTGTAACTTGCAACATACGACATAAATTTTGTCTTCGGAGCAACTCAGGCGCTTAAATAACAAACAAACACAGGGGATTTATAATTTTATTTAATAAAACAAAATAAGCACATAATTTAATAATTCATGTTTATTAAATCAATAATTTTACGACACAAAATATTTAAGATACCTTTATATAGCTTTTCAAATTGAGATATCCATGTAGACAATTATATTAAGTATAACTATATCCATATATTATGTTTATTTTTTGTAAGTAAATTTACGACAACACTGATTTTTTCTTCTAATTACTATATATTTTTAAAACAATGCAAGAAATGGTAATTATTTATTTATGACATCTCTACCTTAAAACTTTTTTAATTACTTTAATATATATAATATATAATCGATTCAAACAATGTTGCGACTAATACCAATAAAAAAATCAGGACCGGATGTTGGTAGCCGTTTGCTGATTCTTGTCCTGAAATTTGTGAAAAAAAATAAATGAGATAATGTGGTCTTACGTAAATTAAATTTAATACATTACTATTATTTTTAAGTTTATTAATATAAAGAATACGAAACCTCCTAATGACATGTTTATTTATAGATTCCTATATAAAACGTATCTACCGTATATCAATAAAAATAAGAAATGCTTTTATATATTAAGATGTGACATTAAAAATAAAAAAGCATGAAAATATTATGTCTACATACACAGAATTTCATAAATACTTATTTTTTGAATAAGTACATGATATTTCATAA
This sequence comes from Vanessa tameamea, assembly GCF_037043105.1. Lineage (NCBI taxonomy): Eukaryota > Metazoa > Arthropoda > Insecta > Lepidoptera > Nymphalidae > Vanessa > Vanessa tameamea. The sequence goes on along the minus strand of NC_087341.1, from coordinate 772,685 downwards.
ACACAAACATGCAAATAATAAAATTCTAATTTTAAAACATCACAATGATTACAACATTACCGTAATGACGGTATTTGACTAAGGATACCAGACATTTACAAAAATAATAAAAAACAAAATAAAAAAAATATAATTGTTTCTTTTTTTTGTTCAGTTGAAAAGTTTTAGCAAGCAAAGTAAAATCCAGACTAAATTATTTTTAAACAATGTTTCTGCATGAACGTTTCTTTTAATTCCAGAAAACCATTCATCCTTAATATAAATGAACGATTTGATATGACATTATATAATGTATACGTACACCTAATTTCAACTATAATAGAAGGGATCCAGGATGAAAGGACCGATTAGTTTAGTGAAAAGAAATGAAATAAGGATAGGGTTGCCACCAATGAGATTATATTAGACTTCAATGATCGCACTTACTGAATTAAATAAAAGGATTATTTCAATAATCGTTTTGAATAAACAATATTTAATTACATTGCAACGCCTGACAATATTCTGAATAATTCTATTAGATCAGAACAAAAATAGTTTTTTTTTTAAATGAGCTGACAACCCTATTTATAAATTGCAATTGCAAAACATGATTCACTTGCTTGCTGAAAATTTCAATTTTTTTTAAATAATATCTCTCTAATGATTACGAACTTGAATTTTTCGTGAGAAAGGGTGTTACGTTGAGTCACGTCTATCATGTCATGCATTTGTTACATAACGAATTAAACGAGTATTATTAGTTTCAAAAAGAATTAAAGCAATTCACAACGTCTTCTCAACTTCTTCGGAAAAGCTTGTACTTGTGTTGTTTAACTTATCGTTGTACGTTCAACATTCGAACATTTAACACTTATTTTGATAATTGTAAATCGTTGAAAATATTATCTTAATTCCGTTCCAAATCTCTAGACTATTATCTATATCTGATATAATGAAGTTTATTAGGACCACAAGAGGTGTATCCCTCTGAATCACTGATCAAAGTCGGGTTAAAGACGCCGGCGACCAATGAGCGTTCGGTATTTAATCCAGATTTTTAAAGCACCGTTTAAAAAAAGCAGTGCTCTCGGAAATCGTGTTTAAGTTTGGTTTAAGGATTATTTACCTCTGAATCAACTCAGTCTTATATTAAACTATTATATTTCATGTTTTATTTAAAGCATGTTAAAGTATTGTGTGAAATTGACTGATTGAAAATTTTTCGGGTTCATTGATAATAAATATACTTCATCCGCAACATGTAACACAGATTAACTTATTATACTTTTAGTGTAATAATTGAGATATTATCGAATTATCCGAGCTTAACATTATGTGATTAAAATGATGATTATTACAATGATTTGGGATTTATATTGTTTGAAAGATATTTATTCAATTTCGTAGTATGGCTGACTAGTATGTAGACAAAACTTTAAACCTATGTAGCACCTTCTCGACGTCAAGGAGAGCTGTGTCACATTAACAGACTTCAATACAGGAATGGGGTTCTATGTTACACTTTTTTTACTTTATCGTCAAAACTCATTAAAATTACATCGATATGGGATATTTAATTTAGCGTTGTTATTTTTATCAACGACAATTTCGTATCGAGAAAAACATAGAACCAAAAATTAAAACTATGGAATGTTTGAATATGTATTTGTATTTTAACCGATAGAACAACATGATCGATATGCGTCTACTAATTGAGTTTGTCAAACATCATTCTAGTTTCCGTTACGGTAAAATTCAAACATGATAATTGATAATGATTCCATTAAGTATTAACCTTTAATATACTTCTAAGCCGACTGCTCCGACAGACGTCAATTCTATATTCAACATTTCGATTAGATTGTACTTCATATATTGCAATTGTCACTTACAACACCATATGTTGATTCGTTTGATGACTTTATGGCGGAAATCGAGGCTGGATTTCGTTTTCAAGGCAAAATGAATATGAGATCGTCATAGAGGCTAAGGAAATTTTGTATTTTTTTTTTTATTATCTACATCACAACAAAGACATAATTGAAAATATTTTATATATAGTTTGGATTTTCATGCATTTACGCCATTTTTCACTTTGCACAGAATCAACACTATACTTATGTTACAGGTACAGAACAGGTGTTACAATGTTTCCTGGTGGAAGGTTCGTTCCTCCTTTTTCTTTGTTTACAATTCTCTGTCGGACAGAAAACTTTCCTATTAAAAATTCAATATGGTGTTAAGATCATTTGAAACTAGGTGTTTGTTAAATACATAAATCGGGCGAATATTATGACAATTAAACCAGCTGGATTAAATACTTATTCTATACTTGACTATGGAATTGTTCCTTAGCATGACAGAATCATATCGACGTTATCAGAACGTCACACACGGACTCAGACAATTAGATCACAGAAACTAAATAAACTTTAAAAATAAAAATTAAATCAACAGATACAGCATTGAGCTCATGATACTATATCACGAGATATCTTGATGGGAGGGGGGAGTTTAAAATTATACAACTAGACATTTGGGTGACTAACAGAATAGCTGTTCTGTAGCTCGTTCCAGTTCCCAGTCGTAGGTAGAGAGGGCCACCCTAGCTTGGTGCTCATCGATTCCCATGTCTTGGATGCGCTGGACTTTCTGGTTGAACTCACAGATGCATGTGGGTCCACCGGCGTATATATTTGTCCAATGCTTCGCGGTCATTTCAAATAATTCGTGATTTTCTTTATATTGTTTAGCGACAACCGCATCTTGGGGATCGTTAGGCTCAGCAGCCGATAGCAATGCCTGTATCGATAAAAGGACTGTTCTTAATGTGAGCGCAGCCGCCCACTGGTCTTTGAGGATGTCCAAGCAGATCGCCCCAGTGGCTGACGATACGTTGGGATGCCAAATCTTCGTCATGAACCGGATCTGAGCGGAAAATAACGAAATATAACAAACATGACTAAAATAAAAAATAATAAAGAAATATGATAATGAAAATCTATTTCAACCACAAAAGGAGATAAGCGAAGTAAACAACTTGAATAGACGCGATATCATTGGCCGAGAACTTGAATAATCTATGGTATCCATTGTTGATTCGCATAAAACGGAGTCGTCTTTCGCCGAAGTTAATATCTAGTATTTATTTTAAATTAAAATAAAGATATTAATCAAAAACCTTCTGTGGTGCATACGGCCGTGCTATAAGCGATTCGTATGGACTGTGTAAATCTAAGGTTAGTTTATCTTAACGCCTTCTTCAATTTCAATAGAGTACACGTTAAAACGTACTGGTTAGCCCGGATAAAAATTATATAAATTAATATTAGTGTGTCCTATCGAAAGTACTTTATTTATTTAAATTTTTGTAACTTCACTTTGATCGAAGGTTTGTTTAGATAGTTCGAATCGCAGTCAATTTAGTAGTTGATCGATTAAAATCGCCTAAAGTGAACGCGTTATTACGTAGTAAGTAATGCCGAATCGATAAAATCGATTGAATCGACTCGTAAACGAATAATAATATTACTCATATGATCAGAAATAAAATACTTAAGACTCTGACAGCAAATAAATTACCTTCGACGTTCCGATAGTTTTGTTACGCCCAACTATTGGTTACAATTATTTTTTACTTCGAATTTAGCCCGCGAGTTCGAGTAGGTATGTATTTTTCTGCAGTCAATAATTATCCTAACTATAATTAATGTTTACTTGTCGACATTAACTAATTACAACCGCGGGCGACAACTAGTACTTAAATAACAGTCAGCGGGTTTTTTGTTAGGTAAAGAAGTTCTATGTGCATCCTTGGAGTTAAAGTTTGCTACATCTAAAACTTCATCAAATTCGGTTCAGTGGATTGGTAGTGATAGCGTAACAAACAGACAGAGTTAATTTTGCATTTATAATATTAGTATATAGAATTTGAGATGGCGACACAAATACACCTAGTGGCGCTTATTTGCGATCTCTGTCAGAGTGCATAGGAGTAAAAGAGAAAAGGGGAATCAAAAAGTTTCCCTACTTTACAATCAAACAATTGTTATAATGAAATATGAAAAATACAATATTATTTTTTAATTTCTCGTTAAACATAATTTGTTTTCTGTACGCTTGTATTTATAATCGCTATTAAAATATATATATTTCTTTTGTAAATGTGTTTGGAATGCGAAACTAATTTTGGAAATACGATCAAATCATATGTTTTAACTGCTACTTATTGGATAGAAGCCTGTCTGTTTGGTATCATCTGTGAGAGTCTTAGCTACTTTCAACCAAGACAACCACTCACGACGGAGACTAGCAGACTATGCAGGAGAACTAAGAAGGAGGGTTATAATGAACTAAGGCGCGCGTGTGCGTAAGCGCAGGTACACACTCTTCATTCGCAGGTCCGACGGCTTCACGAGTTTTAATTGATAAGATAATGTTTTCGACAATCTTTCGTACATAATTTTCTCATCCAAATCCGTCGCGTATATAATGAGTTAGTTATTTCACACATAAAAACATATTTGAGTTCCAGTGCCTGGGCCGATTCTAATACTACTTAGAGCTTAGGATGAATCTGTTGAATTTATATTAGATAAAAATCTAGTGAAATTACCTTAGGAGGATTGAATGGATATGTCTCTGGAACTTTTATCTCGAGCAGAAATGTCCCACCCTCATATGGTGTGTCCGGTGGTCCGGAAATTTCACCCTGTAGTTCTGTCCAACAATCGTTGACTAATTCCAGTTTAATATCACCTCCTGCGACCTATTACAACAAAATAAGTATTGTAAACATGTTGCTTCATACATTCATAACTTACAAATAAAATAAAAATCCATACAAATAAAGCTTTTCTTTCTATTAACTTTTAAAAAATTGTATTGTCGCACACAAAGGCACAAATAGCAAAGCCAAGTTAATTGTTTATGTATCTGATTAATTTTCGGCAAGGCAATAGGCAGAGAAATTCGCAAGGCAATCATTAAAATAATCATTCACTAGCGCAGCAAAAACATTTACCATTTTACACAATAAGCGAGACATACATTCAAGGTAATTGATATAAAGAGCAAGGAATCAAGCAATCAAAGCAAAAAACACAGACAAAAAATAAGAGTTTATTGCATGTAAGTAGTACTGTGTTATTTCACTTGTTAAATAAAATAAAAAAATCATCCTTCAATACTTAAAAAAATATGTACTGAATTATAGAAGTTGAAGTTTTTTTCCTTTTGAATTTCATTCAAAACTGGTGTAAACAGAAATGATTTTTCTTAAATCTTTGTTCGGTCAATTTTATACTGGCATGTGGCCAAGCAACTTCAGACAATTTGTATTACTGAATAAGATAATGACTTGGATTTTTAAATGCATCAGAGATTAAAATAGCTAAGGACAAAGACATGGATATAAAAAAAAACAATCACATTTGATTTAATACTAAATTATTTGATATAAATATATGTAATCTTTGTTTTTGATGAGTATATAATCATGTTTATATATGACTTTCTTCAACCACTCACTATATTACTAAGTCTTATTATTAAAAATATTTTAAAATTATTTTTAAAACATAACATATTGATGCTTTCTGGTATAGGTTATAATTCGATTGTGTAAAAATTATATTAAGACAGAGATCATTAATGATGATTTAAAAACGAACTAACAGTTTTCAAAATAAATTAGCAATTTTGTTTAAATGTAATATAGCATTGAAATTACAAGGTACACTTTTAACAAAGTTAACAATTATCAAATTGCAAAATTTACTTGCTCTCATACTGTTAGCGTAATTAGATTACGTGTTAAATAACTTCCACAAACTTTTAAAGCGCCACATGACATATGAAACACAACTTCATAAAATACCCGCCAATAATATATAACTTTAGATTTGTTTTCGTAGTTTCGACAAAGTCAAGAATCAAATTTGGTAAACGTAAAATACCGAATTCGACGATTCATGTAGATGAATAAAGAAGTTTTAATTTATTTTTTAATTAAACAGAATAATTATTAAAATAATTTCGCAATATTTATCAGCAAACTTAACCATGCCAGTTAAGAAGTATGACATTGATACACAAATGTGCAAGTAACAGCCAAGAAGTTACGAGGATGTTATAATTTACGTAAAACATACTATCTCACCTCCTCACTTTTCATTACTTCCTTGAATTCCCTTTTTATACGTTTTGCAGCTATATTTGCCATTTTGATAATTTATAACTGAACGATGTTACTTTAAAGACAAACAGTAAGAGAGTGCGGATTTTATGTTTGGCATGTACCACAGAGTCCACAGACTGCTTAGTAATACTGGAAAGTGAATATGTTTGACATACAACTGAGTGACTGGTTGAATGGTGAATATATTTGAGTGAGTTATTGAACATAAGAATGTAAGATACAAAATTGACAATTCCATCTTTTTTATCTGTTATCTTCGTCTAAAAACAGTTCTTTGTTTTTTATAGACAGTGGTACAATTTGTGAGATTAAATATTAAAATTGAACTAATAAAATCCAAGCTTTAATTTTTTTTATTAATTATTTGATTGTTTTTCTTTGATCTCACTACAAGAAAATGATGAATGATAAATTAGAATATTGCATAAGCGTAATGTATGCATACACTTTGTTAAATTTTTTAAGCAAATAAAGAAACCTTTTGTAGTGGTTAAATTAGGTCAATGTTAGTAAGCATAATCTGTAGTTTTTATTTATTATCTTTATCTATGGTTACTGATTGTTTGTATAGGAATTTGATACATTCGTTCTTTGGTATAGACAATCTGTATTTTCATTCAAATGTCCATTCGCTACTATTTGCCTACTTCAGACCGAACTTTACTACGTGCAGGAGCTTTCAAGCTTTGTGCTATGGTCGATTAAATTGAGGTGTTATAACATATTTTATTACATAGAGTGCATACACTTTTAAAAATAATCATAACTAAACATTCATATAAAATGGTGATATTTTGACGGTAGTAAGTGAATTCTACCACTGAGTGTTCATATAGTAGAGTTATGGCTGGTGATTTCAGAAGTGTGAGGACATCGTTATGCTAATTTACTTCCCATGTTACCGGGTTTCACCTATCTACCTGGTATTGGAAGGTGCGTTAAACATGAGATTTTATTATTTTTAACAACTTTTCTATTTAATATCATTAGTGAATGCTTCAAACATTTGGATGTATAGTTGTTTTCTTTGTTTCATCTAACACTTGGTCAAACATAAATAAATTACGCTAAGGGTATCAACGGCCCCTCTTGTTTCGTATGCCTGCTTCGCTTGCTGACGGATATATTGCGTTTATTTACATTCCCGTTTTCTTCATCAAATTTCTATATTCTTTCCGTGTTTACAATTATTGTTTCGTAGTTGTCACTTTAATCATTTTACGCATTCCAAGTACATAAATGACTTATTAAATGTAGATATGTAATAAAATAAGTAATTAGTTAAAAAATTTAAATAATATTATTAAGGTAATTTCGTTTAATAAACATACAATTATATATATTTTTTAAAGTAATAATAGGTACTTTAAATTAATGAGTGGCAGTTAAAAGTCAAATTGATTCACTATGATATTATTATTACTCATTTTCTTATGATGATATACATCCTAGTCTTACATTCTATCTAAGTATATATATTTTTAATGGAAACGTCTCCACTAACCTTTTCATATCCCACATTATAACTAAATAATGTAGTGTACACTATTTATTTATAATATGTAGCTATCTTTTCCAGCCAAAATACTATATGATCTCATTTAGCTACATTATTTTATTCACACCATTAAGAGCATATTATACTGCAGCACTTAAAGAAATATTAGTCAGTAATCTTATTGAGGACATATATACTCAATAGTAAATATTCTGATAAATTTAGCTTGCTGTAATTACTGGTGGAATTTTATGCAAGCCTTTAATGGTAGGTACCACAAGTTCTTCTCTTAGAAACTCTTGTATTTAAGTATAAAAGGCTATAGAGATAGAGTAATAATTTGTCCTTGTTACAACGGATTTAACATCTTGATTTTCATAGTTGGCAAATTACTGTCGATTTCTAACATTGACTATTTGGTGTGTAACTACCTTTACAAATACAGCATGTGTAAAATAAAGAGTTTTTCTATCTAAAAAGTAAGTTAACATTCAATAATGTCAGATCAAATTCAACTATCTACAATAAATTTAATTTCATATGTGCATAAAATTTGCATTCCGGGCAACATCACAGATTAACAATTCTAGTAGGTTCTATTACTGTTACTTCTTTCATTCAGACTTAATTGCACTCTACAAGAGGTCGATTTTAATCAATAATGAGTAAATCTTATGCATTTATGCTGAATAAAGATTTCAACTTGACATACTTTTTAACTTAGCTTCCAAATTTGCATAGTCGGAAAAAAGGCCAAAAGTAACACAGATGATCAACTGAAAGTCTGGCCATTAATAAAATTAGCAAATCCTTCATTATGCAAATCATAAGAAAAAGCAGGACATACTATATTCTATGATTTAGTTCACATCTTAGAGTTGAATGATAGGGTTTCTTCAAAAGTACAGATCAAATGAATTACAGGAAGAGACCATTGTACCATTTTATAATTGTTGTAAATAAATAGTCCATCAGTCCAATTTTCTGAATGTGTAACTCGCCTCGCTGCAACTTGATTGCTTAAATAAACCAGAGCTCTTACTAATAAATCATAAATTGAGTGTCATTTGTGGAACTCAGTATTGGTATAATAGAATTACTTAATAGTATACGAGCTGTATGGACATGTGAAAGTCCTGGATTAAAGTTCTAGCTTAATACTTATTTAGCACCAAAAATAAGGATTAAAAATAATATTTTTTATATTATCCATTGCTATGATCTTATTTTTTAAATAAAATAGAGACTATTTGCTACATAATGAAACAAAGAATACATAACAGTTCAAATAATTGTCGGTACTTGCAAAACAAAGATATGTCATAAACTTAATAGATGCAGATAACATACATAATTTATTGAGTTGAGCTGATGCAATGCTTCAATTGGAGACATTAAATTCATGATTCCTTATCATCAATTTAATTTAATGTACAGAATGGGAACGACTCGTCTACATCTGCTAAATGCGACACATTTATTGATTTAAGCCAATTATTATCAGTTATTGAAATATAATAGGTCAAAGTAGTTGATCTTATGGTTTCAACCGAATTATTACATTAATTATAATTGCTAAGGTAAACACTTACTTATGTGACTCAAATATGATAGTTTCTTTTTAATTTACTTTTGAAAGTCAAATGACTAAATGATCTTGATGCCCTAGTCATCTTGATTGCCAGTGCACTAAGAAATAAGAAACACTTCCTACACCGTCTACGCCGCTAAACACGATGTCTAATGTCTGGTATCTCTAAACTACTTGTCTTCCGCGGCCTCGCTCACGTTTTAAGGATTGTTCGTCAGGTGCTAGGATTAAACAAGTATCCTATGTCCTTCCTGGGATTTTAAGCCTGCTTCAAACCAAATTTCATCAAATTCGATTGAGGGGTTTGCCCGTGAAAGAGCAACAGACAGACAAACGGAGATACTTACTTATAATATTAGCGTAGATATTCTCGATAATTAGCAACAACGCCGAAATAACAAGATCATAAATAAGAAGTATTGCTGTGATAAAGCTGGAAGTCATAGGAATGAATTTTTTCTTGCATTGTTAGGCGGATCGGCACATGGGTCACGCAACGGCGATCGGTCACCATTGTGAACATTGGCGCCATAAAAAAATTTAACAATTCCTAACATCGCCAATACGCAATCAACCATGGAAACTAAGACGTTATCCCTCGCGAACACGTTTTACAGTCACATTCACCCTTCAAACCAGAACACAACAATACTAAAAATTGCTGCTTGGCGGTAGAATATACGGATGGTACCGGAATCGCACAAAGCCCTACCACCAAGTAGATGTATCACTTATATATAAATAAAAATGTATTTCATTTATAGTTTTGTATTGTTTAAAGTATTTATTATATTCGATTTACGAGAGCCGACGTGACGAACTGAAAATAATTAAAGAAAGAATTGGATCTTGGCTTCAAATCCGGACGAGCCCTTTTGAGATAAAGATAACATTTATTACAGGGAAGACCGTATCGACAAATGATGCGGTTTTTAAAATATTTTATAACATGTTTTTTCGTAAAATGAATCGTTTCATAGCTTAAAATAATGTATAACCCCGTTGAGTTTCATTCGTCTTTTATTCTGAGGTCTCAAATTTTCCTTTCCGAACCTGTTACAGATTTTTTACATTTGATAAGCAAGTTTAATTCTATATTGAATATAGATTTTGACTGACTCAGACCTAACTTAGACCGAACAGAAGTTTAATGACCTCTGAATTTAAATTTTAAAAAGATGTACCTAAGTCAGTTGTGACTAACGTTCTTACGTCTTTATTCAAGTATACCAATCTACTGAATGCAACAAACCTTAAAAATTGTATCATTAAAAATGAGATCTAGCTCAGTCCTTCCGTGATCTCCAAAGCTACTTGCACCAGGAATTAGGAGTGAGTTTCTGAGCAAAATTCAACATTTCAACATTTAGGTCACAGATTTATTAAATGCTTGGTTACTATGCTCGCTGAACTGCCTACTTAATGTACGGTCAAGTGAGAAATTAGCTCGGTAGTTACAGTGGTTGGTAATTAAATTGTATAATCTTATTTTCTTTACTTGAAGTTAGCGTTGTGTATTGTTACTCATGCACAATAACACTAGTTGATAATATTTAATAAGTTTTTGTTTTAACGTTTCGTATAGTCGATGTAAAAACGAGACTTTTATAGAAGCACTCTCGTGTCACAGCTGATTTTTATCCAAATGTACTGGACGAAAACTGTCAACTTTGTTACTCATATAGAGTTCGGTGACACAATCATGGATGTATGGCGTAAATAAACGGATTATATTTTTGCCGGTTGATATGAAGCACGCAAATAATAAATAAAGGATCGAAACTTGTTTCCGTAACATTATTTTAAATAATTAAATATATCCAAATGTGACATAATCTGTATCTAACCAGGGACCTCTCCGCCCGTACTATATACATTAAACCACAGGCCCCACGTTTTTTATTTTCGTTTTTATATTTTGAATATCTTTCAAACTATGGTCCAAAATGCATTACGTAAAAGATAATTATTACTTATAGAGTTACTCTTTAGACGATTTTTTTTTCCGAAATTATTTTAATATTTTAATTTCATTCCGATAGCGTTATAAATGCAACATGATTAGTGCTCGGTTTATACAAGTACTGAAAATAAAAACTATTTTTGCGTCAATACGGTATAGACGGAATAAGAAAAACTTACCTCTTTAAAAACAAACTATAACAGACGCACAGAAGTGCGTATTCCTAAAAGGGTTCCTTTTTTCGTTGCTTTTGTGAAATCCGATCGATGAAATGAAATTAAATTGATTAATTACGGACAGTATATTCGTAAACAAGTGGTTCAGAATTTTGACCACTATCTTTTTTAATAAATTGTTGGTGATTGCCGATGATGATCACGTTTCAGAAATTGGTCAGGTTCCTTGTGAATATTTCAATAGAACCGTCTTTATTAGTGCTGCAAATAAACATTATATAGCCACAGACCGAATATTCGGATATTTGCGGGTCCGAATAGCCGAATTTTCGCCCTGATTAATGCACGTTTCATAATTAATTAACGCGCAAATTCTAACATTTTGAATACTTATTTTTAGATGTACATATATAATTATAAATAATATAATTGTGAGGAAATTTTGTTACGATTAAAAAAAAACGAGCAGTAATTAAAGGTTCATGTCTATAATTTAAATTTAGAACATCGCCAAAAGTTTTATTTGTATTTTAAGTATATAATTATGTATTTCATTGGTTTTTTTAGCGCTTATTTTGTCATGACTAAAATACACCAGTAGTTTATTTTAATTATGCTACTTTCTAGAAATATTTGCTCACTATTAATAAAGGTTTTATTATTCGTGCTATTTTAATATTATACTATGCAAACATTTTTTAACACGGACTTCTCATATCTCTGAACGGCCTGATTCGTCTGGATACATTTATCTTATTCATCGTATCAAACTGTTCCGTAGTCCCAACAGAGTCAATGCATCTTCTGTTTGAGGAATTACTTAGCGTCTCTGTACCTGTGGAGTTGTGGACATTCAAAGTTTCAATATCTATGAAGACTAATCGGTATCAGTCTAGTGAATATACAGTCTTCATAGCAGAATTCTACAGTATTGGTCGCATGAATCGCAGTATTAACTATATCACTAAGCCATTGGCTGGATACCATTCTGTAACTCTTAACTACTCAAAGTTTTACATACACGTGTTGCCAAGGGTAAAGAAAACCTGACATCCCCACCCCTCACGCTCTTTTGAATTCGTACTTCGGAAATAAGTACAAATTACAAAGCGACGAGGTAGAGTTGTTTTCTTTCAAAATAATATTCGCTAGAGGAACAAATATTTTTTTTACTAATTTGATATAAATCAATTAAAATAGTTATCGCTGTTTATATAAACATATTACTTTTTGTTTTGTTTACTAGCATTTTTTTAATGTTGCAACATTAAAGGCACTTTAACCTGGTATCTCAGACCTGGTCAGTCAGTACAGCCAAAGAAAAGTAAGAAGATTTAGAGTTCACGTTAATTGTGTATAGTCACCGGCTATTATAAAATATAATTTCTGTTGTTCTCGCTCAAAATAAAACAAACAGGCACACCGAAAATAAAGCCAATAAGAAAAAGAGGAATAGGTCTGTGGAAATTTGTTTATTTAAGAAAAAAAGTGGTCCTCGTGTCTATGTCGATAGCCTTTTTTTTGCTATGGCTAGTATGTAAAAATCTTCATACTGCCAAATTAAAAAAAAAACACCATATACATTATACATATATAGCAGAAGTATTAAAAATATATCAAAAAAGCAATATTCATCTCCCACTTAAGTTTATTCCATAAATGAGTTGATTATGAGTTTTTTATTTACCAATATTCTAAGATATTTCAAGTCTCCTTTTTCCTGATTGATGTCTGATCTTTTTATCTTAAATAAACATTAAACCGGTCATATAATTCGCCGTCACTGTATTCAACCCGATGTCCGTCACTCTCCCAAGTAGACCTTGACATGAGAGATGGGATTGTTAAGCCCTTTGTTGCGGCACTAGTCTTTGTTAAACTCTCAACTTTAAAATCATTGTGGATATTATAAAATATTTTAAGTGTTTTACTCCTAGGAATAGATCTAGAATATGTTTGTCCCGCGATCGTCGTTAGCTTTTGAAGTTTGGATATGATCAATAGGGGTACGTTGATTAAGCGGGACCAGATAACTGAAAATTTGTTCCACTGAAAGGGTTCCAAGTATCCTTTCGAGTACTAAAGAGAATGAAATCTTGAACAAATTTAGTCAAAATGTCATATTATACAATATTGGTAGCATAGTTTGTTGAGTCGACTTTATGTGGATAATTTATACAGTATAATATACATATATATTGCAAAATTATAGTGATCAGTACAAGTTATCATTTTGTCAAAAGCACTGGCAGATATACCATAATACTAAAATTATTTCGAATTTTACAAAAACATTCATATAATCGATATGTGCCGATCAAACGGAAGCATTGTTGATTAATAAGGGCTACGTCAGCAAAAAATGCAATCAAATATTTATTCATTCCTACGAGATTCAATAAAAACATATGTTAAACTAAATATATATATTGAAAATGATTGTTATTTTATTCGAAGTTGTTTCTCTTAATTAAAACTCGTTCGAAGATTTTATTTTGACGTACCTTTGTGCAATTTCAATTTGGAACAGCGCTACGTTTTGTTATGATCACGATAACAGGTACCGAAAATAATTGATTTCTTTTCGTGCGATATTTCAATACGGGTGCATTCGCATTTGTCTAGTTTCATTTTGAAAACGTTATTTGATAATCTTCCATCACGATGAAGTCTCCTTAATTATTTCTCGTTAAACCCGACAGAGGAACTAGTTTACGTTTTTTATTACTTGAAAGCTTGAATGAAAAGGCAATATTTTTTCATTTTCCATTCGTACCTATTTAAAGGAATGTATAAATTCATTTGAGTAAATTAAATTATATAAAGTAACGATTCATAAAGAGTAATTCCATGAAACTAATTCATGAAAATGCTTCCGTTGCGGTACTTATATGTGTTCTTTCATTTATAATGAAAAGGCAGGCAAATAAACGGCAACCTGATGGTAAGTGGTTTCCACCGTTCATAGACATCGCCACTGTAAGAAATATTAAATAGTCCTTTCACCTTTAAGGCGCCGCCAACCGACGCCACTTGTAATTACACTGGCTCACTCGTTCTTTAAACCGGAACACAGCGAAACAGTGTATTGCTTTGTGGCGGTAAAATAACCGATGATTTGGTGGTAACCTACTCGGTCTCGAACAAAGACCTACCATCGCTGAAGTGAAGTGTTGTGTGTGGTTTAAATATGTTGAACTGTTAACCGAAGTGAATACGTGGTTCAATAGATTTTGCTTACAAAACTTTTATCTTTTAAGTTTATTTATCAGAATGTTTCACGTTGGATAAGTAAGCCCATAAAATAAAACAAATGAAACGCAACCCAGCAGATACACCATAATAAACGTCCAACTAAAACCAATCAAAGCCGTCGAATACAAATTAAATAATATCTAACTCGAATATGAACGGTTGCGAGATAAATCCGATCCGATGTTTGTGAAAAAATAACAAACGAGTGGAAGCATAACTCGCGCACCGAGTTTTCTGTAATATTATATGTATTACGGCACGTACACAGAATTAACAGTGAATCCTTTTTGAACTTTTCATTTGCTTGTTACTTTTCCCTTCGTGCCAAATGGTTACTTAATAAAAATATTCTGTTGGTTTTGACGATCAGTGTGTGCGATTTGTAATGAAAATATTTTTTAAAATGAACATTCATAGCGCTTACTAGTTTTCGTACTTTTCGTATCGTTCTTTTAAAAAATCGACTTAAAATATTGAATGAATAATAGTTTAGCCACTGAGTCAGAGGCTACGTTCGGTACTATATAACATTTTGTAAACCATCATTATTATTTAATGAAAAATGATGAAAAGATTTAGTTTATTAAGAATTCTGAATGAGTGTATCAAGACAAACGTAAACGAGTGTAACTGTATAATATCTAATTACACTTTGCACGTGGAGATGTCTCTCAGGAAATACCAAAAATTTTCATCTCAAACGAAATGCTTTGAGAACGGTTTGCAGCGACAACGCATTCCACTTTATGAAATTAATGTTGAACATTCGTATAAATTCACAAAGATATTTTAGTTATAAAGTTTAAGTAATTATATATAATACATATAATTTTCGTAGAGACCGGTCTTCTAGTCCGAGCGTAAGGGCGGGCGCATACAAGAAGTTTTAGCCCGGGCCTCCCCAGCTCGCCAGCTAGCGCTGCTAGGAACTGCTATCGTCTAGTTGCTCTAGTATCTCGGAGCGTCCGGTCGGGTTATGACGTCGCGCCGACATCGGTCCTAGTCGTACTCGTCTATATACTCAGTATTCGTATTGTAAAATATAGAAATATTTCAAACTAGATTTCAATTGTTGGATTCTTGTAATTCATTTTTTTTTTCTCACCGATTTAAACATTTTATATATATTCAATTATCTAATGGAAATAAAAATATTAATTAATATTTCTTATCGTTAAATATTATGACACTATAAATACTTAATCTGATTAAACTTTAAAGTTATTGGTGTCGAAACATATTTCAAAGTGATCGGTCCGGAAACCGGTGTGTTTGCGGTCGCGGTAAAGAACTTCAACGTGAATTCGTCTAACGAATACACTGAAAACCTCTTAACTAGGAAGTGAATTCAACTCCACTCCGTATAAGGTGCTTGGAACTTGCGGGTCGTGGCCTCTCCCTGGATGAGTTGGAACGAAATAGTTTTTAATACACGAAGAAATTCGAACTTTATACGGTTCTAGTCATATCAGCGACTTTAAAACTTTTAGAAGCGGAATTGTGTTTGATAATAGACAAGTCAACAAATTAATTGGTGTCGTGCGTGTTGTGTAAACTTAAATATTTGTAAACGATATTAAATTCTGATTATATAAAATATTTCGAATAGACGGCGCCGGTAGTTAGTACCTAGCAAATACATTGTATATACCAATCGTTTAATGTGAGTTTTTTCAACTTATCAAGATGCTCATTTTCGTTTCGTTTTCAGATCGTCGTCAAAGCGACGTGATAACAGATATCTATTGTCGCGCGGCATTGTTAAATATTCTATTTTCAACGGTTTCGTCGGTGCACTTTTATTTTACCTAAAGCGCTTCTTACTTGAAACTTACCGGCAACTTTAAAATCGTCTGGAATGTTCTTAGAGATTTTTGCGTAGCTTCAGAATAGTTTATATTTTAAATTCCTTAGCAAGTAGCTAATTATAAAAAAAAAATATTACAACAAGAATTTTAGTTTAAGGTAAAGAAGGAGACGGGCATACATATAGACATACTGTAGAATTGTATAAAGTGGAACGAAGTAACCTAGCAAAGAGAATTATAAATTTTGATTTTGTTTGACTGACTTTCGTCACTAAAATGTATTATGAAATACGTTTTAATTAATATTTTTACAACCGTAAAATTATGAAACCGAAATAGTATCATTTTAATAAAATATCTATTCGTACGATACTATTCTGACGAGGTTTATTTTTGTATATAGATTGAATCGGTCTCTACAATGAACACCTGAAAATTGTAAAAGACACTAGCATTGACAATGTTATTCCGAATACCAAAGCCGATGACAATGATATGATTCACATCACATACAGTCCAATGTTTTGCTTTCCACTAGTTTGCTATTTTCATGTGGTGATGGCATTGCCATAAATAACATATTCATAATAAAATACTCCTTCATATATGTTTGTCGAGATCGAGTCCATAAGAACCATACATAAGTTTGATTTTAGTTATAAGTAACTATTGCGTTATATACATTATTATATAAAGCAACAACTCAAACAGATTTAATTCTGTTTCCGTAGCCTTTATAGTAGCCGAGTTCCTCGCGGTCCTTCCCGGTATAATCTACATTTTGAACCGGTGGGAACTTTAATTTTAAATTAAACGATTAAAAATACTAGTAAGATTACTACTTTGTGTAAAGCATATTTTCTTTTGGTACGATCGCAACTATTATATTATATTATTTGACAATTAGTTTTATTATGTATATAATTTTATCTATCCCTATCGCTAAACAACAATACATTGTGCTGTTTTCCGATCTGAGTAATAAATAACATCTTAGTTGCTAGGGTTAGCTGTGCATCGACGATGTAAGGTAATGAGCCTAGGTTCTCAATTGCCCCATAAGCTCTGCTATCTCAAATAACAAAAAGAAGCGTGTTCGATATCGACGAAACGTTAGCTTTAGGTCAGAGTTTACACAAGAATATGTTTACATTGATTTTATTCTAATATAAGCAATCTGTTACAGAATCGGAGTGTCGGTAGAGATGGTGAAGTGAGCGCGGCGAGATGGTGCCGTGTGTGGTAGCGCTCTTGCTTCTCGCCCGGGCCCTGCTTTTGCACGCTCTGGATATATGTAAGTCATTTATATTTCACTTTTACTTATATATCAGTGGAGAGGTGTTGGACCTGCATGGGCAGGTTGAATGTCTGTCTTTATATTAATCAATAACTAGATCAACTAACAAAGGGACGCCAACGGACGGTATGGTCTTCCGATTGATTTTGTCCCTGGCAACTATTCTCAAAGGAGACTAGGTAATTACTATTGATACACAGCCACTCTACTAATGGACATAGGACTCTCTCACGGCGCAGTTAAACTTGCAATTATCCGCCTTACGCATCCTCCGTTGGGTTCCTATAGCTTCTTCAGAATAGCGGTGCACATGCCTGGAGCTATACGTTCAGTTTGCCTCGGTATTAAATCTAAAACTCGTCTGCTCCAAAGGCTATAAGGTTTTGCGCTATAAATGAATAGCCTACTGTCATTACATTCTCCTAATTTTAGAAGCTATGTCGATAACATTCTTTTCCTCCGGATAATCGCTTTGATTTTTTCCTTTAAAGATAGCGTAGCCGACTGCGACAACCTCTATTTAATAGAATTGTCAAAAAGTACTTTTATTATACGACGTCATAATAAATAAATAATACAATTATGCTTAAAGTTTTATGTAGATAAATATTTTCCTTTACACTTTACCAATGAAGACCGTAGTCTTAGAAATATTACGAAATATTTAGAAAATGCGTAAAAATATAAGTGGGGCGTGTTGTAGTACTCTACGGGCGAACAGATCGGTTGGTGAATATTATATATTCTCATTGTTTAAAAAATATCGCGGAATTGAATTCTTAATTTTCCCGCTCGAAGACGGGACGAGTAGCTAGTATATACATAAAATGTATTACAGAAACATCGGTGAGATTGGTTGGACATTAGCTCGATTAGTCATCTTTTAATAAAAGCGAATTTCGTATGACTTTTTTTTTCAATTTTTAATATCACTATTTTTCCATGAGATATAATCTATTCAAAAAGAGTTTTTCAACAATGTGAATTAATTTTCAATGTTCACTAGCTCCGGAAATTTTCTAGGGGACTGTCATTGTTATCTCTGTACCTACAAAGTAGAATTCGGTGAGCATATTTCGGTGACAGTTTCAGGTCTCTGTCAACGTCCGGATCTTAACAGCTGAAAGAAATCAGAATAATGAAAGAACTCAATCTTTCTCTTATCTATTATTAAAATTTAAATTCCATTTAATAAATTTAACGAAACATCTACTACAGAACATTAGAGATATTGACTTATTGATTTTAATTATTTCGAGTAATTAGTTGTATTGTGTATTATCCTATATTGCACATCTTCTTTGAAATAGATTTGCATCTAGATTCCCGTTACACAACCACTTAGCCAGATTAACTGCCTATACAATGATTAATTCTTGTCGATAACTGTACACTATTACGTTCTTGATTGGAACATGATACGGGACATATTGAACAATACATGACAAAGAAATAAATTACGAAATAAGAGGTATCAATCTAGAATGAGTGTCTTCCAGTGACAAGTAAATAAATAAAACCTTAATTGCCTAAACTAAATTGTTCCCTAAAACTTATTATACGTACAGACATATTATAATATTTTTGGAAATAATTAATGTTTATTGGCATGAAACACACATCGAAAATATTTAGAATTTACAGCCCATTTTCCTATTCTAAATTCTGATCATCTATCTTTCCATGTCAGTAGGTACATGGAGCGGTTATTTCGGAACTGATTTCAATGAAAATAATTATATTAAACGAATAAAATTTAAAATTCTTTTGTTTCGCAAAAAGACAATGAAAATAATAACTATTAACTATTGTTTTACGATAGTTTAAGTAATACCAATAACTTATCAGAATTTTTCATTGAAATGTTCTTTTCCTTTAGTGTACTTTTTTCTATATAAGAGCAATATGTACTTGATGAAAATTATTAAGCTTATTGTATTTTGTTGTATTATTTCGGTTCAGTAGTAGTCGCTCGTGGTGTTGGCGTTGGTCGTTAGATCTTATATAAAGGTATAAAATAAACCCATGTCTTTACTAAGAGTTCGAGTTTGCTTCATACAAAATTTCATCATATTCGGTTTAGTAGTTCGGCTATGAAAGAACAACTGGACGACTTCGACAGACAGACAAACATAGTTACTTTCGCGTATATAATATTAGTATAGACTGTATCATCTTCTTAAATTCACACAAATGTTGAACAAATAACGTATTGATGATCACATCATCAAGCATCAGCTTTACCGCAGTGGCGAGTTTCATCAGGTAGAACGAATGTAAGAAAATATACGAAGGCTGTTTTAAAGCTTTTCCAGACAACCTTTAGGCATACATAAGGCTATAGACAAGGAAGTCAACTCGCACACTAAAGTATAAATTAGTACAGTGTTGTATGATGTCGAACGTCGCAAATTTATCATTACGAAATAGATGGCCCAGTAGTTAGAACGCGTGCATCTTAATCGATGATTTCGGGTTCAAACCCAGGCAGGCACCTCTGAATTTACATGTGCTTAATTTGTTTATAATTCATCTCGTGCTCGGCGGTGGAGGAAAACATCGTGAGGAAACCTGCATGTGTCTAATTTCAACGAAATTCTGCCACATGTGTATTCCACCAACCCGCATTGGAGCAGCGTGGTGGAATATGCTCCATACCTTCTCCTCAACAGGAGAGGAGGCCTTAGCCCAGCAGTGGGAAATTTACAGGCTGATTATGTTATTATGTTACGAAATAGATGGGGATCCATTAAGTCCAACGATGATTTGAGCGTAAGACAGGTCGACAGACGATACAGCGGAAACATTGGCTTAGACATTTACTTGACAAGGTATTTTAGCAACGAGAGAAGACGAGGAGACTCAATGTTGCTTTGACAGTTTGAAATTGTCATTTTATTGCTATTCAATTGATAATCCTAGCATTTCATTTTTATGTTGAAATAAAACATCATTTTCTCGTATCAAAACCAAAATAAACTTTATTCAAGTAGGCTTTTACAAGCACTTTTGAATCTACCACCTAAAGTAAAGCTACCACCGGTTCGGAATGTAGATTCTACCGAGAATAACCGGCAAGAAACTCAGTAGTTACTCTTTTTCAGCACCTAAAAATACAATCATGTTAGTTAAATACAATTACATATGTACATATGTTATATATCCTGCCTGGAAGTCAACGACCAATGTATTTTTTACAAATGATTTGAAATTATGAAACGGCAGAGTTAAAAAATCCAGTAATATCTAAATACTGGAATTGATATCGATTAGTTACTTTACTGTCTCATAGTTGGGCGAGGCCCTACTCTTTTTATTGTTATATTTAATCTTAATTATCTGTACACTCTAATATTTGAAAAGTTCAGAAATTTATTTAACAATTTTAACAGGCACTGCAAAATTGTCTACGTCACGCGGATATTCAAAAGCCTCGAATAAAATTTCCAGGAAGTTTCGTTTTGTACTGATTCAGATGTAAAACATTTGAAGCGATTACGTAAGAAAAATCTAGAACCCGAGGAGTTAACGATTCTTTCATTAAACACATTATATGCAACACTAAACAGCTCTCATCGTTTGCATCTTGAAATGGTTGTGCAGCGACGACGGGACTTTATGTCTTATATATTTACAGTAGGTTTGCCATACGTCTGTTTTTTCTCAGGACTGATTTTTTGAAAACCTTTTTTTTTTAGCCGATTATCTAAATAGTCCAACTCGACTTCCACGTCCACATCGGCGTTATTAAAAAAACATACGCGTAGAACATAAGTTTCTAAATTTTATATATATCTTTTTTTAATTACATGCACTAGACACTACAAAAGAGGCTATTTACACAACAAAAGCACTGAACTCTCACTACCTTTTTGAAAACAATAAATACTTTCTCGACACAGATTTACTTATAAATTAATTTAGCGGGTGTTTAGATAAACACTGCTTTGTCTCGTTCTAACATTCATTGATCAGACATTCAAGCGAAGAAGACGAACAATTTTTTTAACTATACTTTGTTTAACACAACATTTATCGATGTAGCCATACGTGTTTTGTCCGATGACTTTGCCGAAGGTCTGGCATGTATTGGGTAAACAAATGAAGTTTCTTTTATTTTCTAATGGAAACCCTAATTGTAAGCCATCTCGGCGCCGTGATGGCGTAACTCATGGTAACGAAATTGCTACATCTCGTTTGCAAGTTTCGTTTCACTATTCACACGGCTATCAATGCATAATGTTGCGGACGTCAGCGTCGGTGCCTTTAATGCTGTAGCTATACTTGCTAGTTGAGTTACGTTCGCCGGCGATGGAGTTGTTTACCTGAGAATATATGTTTTTTCATTACGTGCTATCGGTGTTGTGTATATACAAGCAGCTGTTTTGCAATTCGATTCTTATTCTAAGAATATACTTAATGATATCTAATGTTTTATATGCGAATCGAGCCGAGCTGGATATACTATGAGGATCTAAAACGATCGAAGGTTCAGAACCGACTAAGCATAACTGAATGTTAGTGTGCTTAATATGATTTTATAAATTATTTCGTAACTAGTAAAACATCGTAATTAAACGTGCATGTGCATTCTGCGCAACAATCAGCATTGGAGCAGCATGGTGGAATAGGCTCTAAAAGGTCATTACGAGGAGAGTTATTTTAGTAGCGTTAAAATGATTAATAATTTTATATTTTATTTTCATTTAAAAAAGATATATTGCTTATTGGGTGTGGCGCTACAAAGTTCTAATAGCCTTTTTATGAAGTACTCGCGTCCCGCTATGACTTTGCACGGTTATAATTACGGTTTTTAAATAAAAACATTATCCACGAGCCAACGATGAATTACAAATATTTTAAATCGTCCTCTTTTTTGACGATGTTTTTAAATTTAGAAATAAATTTGCCCAAAGTTGTAACTGTTTAACTTGAAAGCACCGAGGTTTGAGATTTCCCTCACAACGTTGGCTCGCTTTAACTATACCTTATTAGGACATAAGTAGGTATAGATTAAAGCGATCTGGAAACAATCTATCAAATAGTAGAAGTTCTATATTGATTTATAGTTTAGCCTTCAACTAACGAACTAACATAACTTACTCATAATATTCATTGTACTATATAAAATTATATTCTACTTCACAACGCACGTAGCTTAACTATTATATGAATAAAATGAAAACATTTAATCATACGTTTCGTTTGACTGCCGACTTCATAGAAATAAAAAAAAATGAATAATTTAAATTAATCAGCTTAATTATATTTCTATTATAAGAACTGAAAAGTTTTTTTAAATTAAAAAAAGGAACATACTTTACATTTCCCACGTTAAGGATAACACTAACTTTTCTAACTTAGTGCTGCAATACGGTTTGGAGGATATACATGACAGATTTTCATTGAAATTAGATACTTGCAGATGTATTTACGATGTTTTTCTTCATCGCCGAGCACTAGAATAATTACATACGCTAATCAAGCAAATGAAAGTTCAGCGGTGCTTGCCTGGGCTTGAACCCGCAATCATCGGTTAAGGTGCACGCGTTCAATCCACGCGAAACAGCTAGTATTTCATATATATATACAGATACCTAATATGTAAGCAAATTGAACTTTAATAAGACTAAACATCAAACACTTTAAGTAATTCCAATTACGTTACGATCGGGGATACTTGCCGGCTCATAAATTACCTAATCCTTAAGGTATTCAGTCTCCAGTCAGTGTCATGTAAGCCGGAGATAAACACAAGCGAAGGCAGCGCAGTTTGCTGTAGCTTAATGGTCTGTCTATAGAGTAACAGGTGGAGGCACCTCGTCACAAACACGATCACTGCTATTGCGTTCTCGTTAACGTCTAAAGCCTCTGTTTACGATCGACGGACTCCTGTTATACGTCGGAGCGTATTATTTTGATGCATCAAGGATTATTAGCAATCTGTGGCTTGAATATCTTCCGGCCGTCCATATGTATAACTACTTAAGTTGATGTGTGTTGCACAAACCGTACTGTCTACGATGCATTCCGATAGCTCCTCTAGCAAACATAAACCAACCTTTGATGATGTTCCAAACAATTTTCGGAGTGTTCTGCCATAGAATGTTCGAACAGCTCTTGGCTGGTTGATATACTTAAACATAAATTAACTTTAATTTCATTTCAATGAATATTAAATGTACTAAATTTAATGAACGAATGATTACTTTTATTGATAAATCAATCATTTAGATTTTTTACTACATTTTAAACTCTTTCAGTCTCGAATGATAACATTTTTATAATGTATAGTGTTCATTAATATTATGTAACGTAACTTAACTAATATCTCCAACTTAGGATATGTGAAAATAAAGTATATCTACCATTTTGTTTTTCAACGTTAATGTCAATTTACTGACCTCACTGTAGACCACAGAAAAACTAAATAGTTTCACAGCCAATATTTAGTATAACAGGCATTTTAATCGGCTTTTTTTTTCTCTCACTGTCTTCCGTGTATTCAAATAAATAATTTTAAATATAAATTAAAATACAAAATGTGTCATTCGTTCCTGGAAACAAACAAAACGACTCGTTTAGTCATTAATGTTATATAATCTATAAGAAAAACCATTTATTTCCCTTTTTCCTTTGATTGGAATATATAACATATGTATGTAGTTGTCTATTACATTTGTAACACTCACGTATGTATTAATGACGTATTTTCCGTTATGAGAATAATCGTTTCTGTCCTCTTGTCTGTATAAGTTTAAAACAGGAAATGAATCAGGATAGATAACAATAATATGTGCTAACTTTATACAGGTGTTTGAAAATGATTCCATATGTAAGTCGGACCCCTCTGTCTGTTTAAAAGTCAACATGAAAAAAGGTCCTTGCGCGTGCCGGTGCTTTATAACATACCATAACCAATATTGTGTTGCTTTCGTCTGCGTTGAATTTTTTAATAATACAATATATACTAATATTATATTTGCGAAAGTAACTCTATCTGTATGCCCGTTACTCTTTGTCGGCTAAACGACTGAAATTTTTTTTGAACTTTGATGAGATTTAGTATGAAGTGATCTAGAATTCCAAAGAAAGGCATGGGCTTTTTAAGGCTTAACGCCAACTTTGACGACCAACCCCTAAAATGCAAGCGAAGCCGCGAGCGAAATTTAGTGTAGTGTATAAATGTCAGTAGAGTTTGTAAGATTTGATGATGTCTATGGTTACTGTTACGTTCCTTATGTCGTAGCTTAAAGTCTTCCTCGATTTGCGGAGTGTAAATATGCAACAAGAATTATTCAAATCGGACCATTAGTTCCTCAAATTAGTGTGTTCAGCCGTGCAAACTTTGATGAGGTTTATATTAAAATCGAAAACGTCTCTTACGAGAGCCCTTGTTTAATTTGCGATTCTCGGGCGAGCGTACGTCACCTAATTGAACATGTTGAATTATAATATAAATCATAAAGAACACGAAATCTCACTCACGATTTATTCACTAATTCATTTCAAGTCCGATTTCTCACAGATTAAATATAAATATTATTATATTGAAACTATTCTCTTTCCTGGTTGCTTTGGACCGATCGAAACGTATTTATTTTTATTAAATTTAATATAAACTAAATGTCGACTGTTGTCTCGTAGCTGACACTAATGGTTTACGTCGATGGCTGCTTCCATAAATACCACCTTAAGGTTAACCTTTGTATATATTTATTATTTATAGCATGAAAATCACAATTCAATTGATATGCTTTATTCTAAAGTGTGTCCATTGCTTAGTAGTGTTAATTGTTTAATAAAGTTGCAACGACGATCCTACTCTGCCAATAGTAATTGACCGGGTGTTTATAAATAGAGCAAATGGATCAGTAGTTTCCACTTTGAGTGGCTTTCGATTCGAACACGATCGCTTGCGAGCTTAGCGGCCACTGTTATCCTAATAATAAGGATCAAGGAATTAGCTCTGACGCATATAATAATCTATATCGGCTGCGGTGTATATTATTATTGCTAGAAATATTTTATAATCAAATCAAAGGTAATTCTTCACCATCTCAAATTGTATGAATTTAAATTCATCCAACACATGCATGTCCTCTCAAATTCTTAAAATGAATTAAGCACACGTATACTTAACGGCTTGCTTGGACTTGAATACGTAATATTCGGTTAAGACCCACATGTATATTCTAGCGAGTCATCTCGGCTCTCTAAGTTAGATATTCTACCGCCAAGCAAGATTACTTCGAGCAGTTTCGTAGCAAGTAAAGTATAAAAAAATGTATCAGTCGGTATGTAAGCGTAACAGTGCATTGCCAATATGTTTGAATAAACATAGGAGACAGTCTATCATTATAGTTGGTAACTCTTGCGAGATCCAGGTTTCTTAAACCAGCACACGCGACTACTATGTTTACTGACGAAGAGCATCTTTGAATCTTTCAGACAAGGACGAGATAGAAATCGTGAGCATTTAACTAATTAAAACTTTTCGTGGTCTCCGAACGCTAATATAGTTTCCTATTAAGCAGAGTTCGATCCCGAGAGCTTGTGATCCGCAGCAATACATGTCAACCAGGTGACCATCCATGCAGTTGCCTGTCGCTTTAATATAAAAGTAGCGGTTAAACCCCGCCTGCTTAACGTTCACCGTAAATAAAATACTAGAACACGCTATGCATAGCCTAGCTAGTGCAACAAACGTACAAACATTTGCATTTATAATATTGGTAAGACTAGCTGTTACCCCGGCTCCGTTCACCGTCAAATATACCACGCACAGGTAGTGCGCACCGAGATGTTATCAACGGTTTAATATAATTTATATTTTGCTAACGATAATGAAACTGGATGCAAGCGGTTAGTTAATTAATTTCCTTTATCCGCCCATACTATCCTTATTCCCCTGTGTACTAGACATCTTTCGTTGGAAGCTAAAGCACTAACTCATGTTTAATACCGCTAAAGGCGCTCCGTCATTTCTACTTTTTCTACTTTGAGCGGGAAACAGAATAAGATCGGTCACAGTTAATAGTTGCAGATTTTATTTCATTAGTCCAAGAATAATACCTTAGAAATTATGAAAGAACGTTTCAACATCGATCATAAGATGTAGCGTTTCATTTCTTAAAGGGAAGATCATTGGCAATTATAACGTTAATGTATTGCTTCAATACAAATTAAAAAATCTAATTTAGATTCCGGTTTAGAGCAATTGATGCGAAATCGAAATGAAACCTTTTCAATTGGACATTTAATTATTTCATCGCAACGTGAAAAATCATTTCAATTTGATACTTTGATCTATCTTAGCATTAATTTATTTGGCTTCTATTATCAAGTCACTGTAATTACGATCGTAATACATATAAATTGGAAATAAGATTAGCGAATAATAATCTTAAATGTGTATACAGCCATAAAGGCTAGGTACTCGTCCATAAAGAGCAATTGATTCAATTTGACTCCACGGTATGTATTCGAAGACTATTATAGACAAACTTCGCATTGCCGCTCAGCTGACATTCGAGATTTGAAATTGTCCTTTGTGTCTGTAATTACACTAGATGCTTGTTTGACGGTAGATCACTGTTAAGCGAGTGGTTATTCCCCTGCGCCTGAAACTACCGGTATCTGCTCGCTGGCTGGCTATCAGTGAAATATGGTCGAATACGATACTTTAAATCACTAGTATTCGATTTCATTTATTTATTTTATTATCTCGCCCGTCCTTGCGGCTAGATCACGATCAATTCAATAGCTTGACACAGTTTTCAATTTCTTTGTTAAGATTGAAATGTTTTATAACTTTATATGCGGTAGATGTAAACTGTCGAATTCATGTATTTCAGTAAAACATACAATAAACTATTATGAATTGTAATATAAAAATGATCATAGGCGTGCGTATAGGAGAGTCAAGACGCTTCAGATGGAGATTGCCAGATCACAGTAACGTTGTACAGATATAATAGAAAGTTCGAAGCGGTATCACGAGAAACAGACTTCTGATTAAGGCACTAAGACATTAGGACTATGGGTGTTCATTAGACCTGAATATGAGCACCACAGCCGTAAGGCGGCCGTGGTAAAACGCCATACGAAAACAATACACGCCAAAATATTATATTAAACTCATATTACACACAATTAGGTAAAAAACGTTAAAAGTTTTTAATGAGGATTAAACGATATATTATTTATGAAAACTTGTGTCTAAAAGACATCTGTTTAAAAAGCTTCGGGCGTTTAATTTCAACTAATTAATATTTAATCACAATAGTTGTATTTTCACGGTGATCGGTAAAACGGCGTCGAAATGTATTAACCTCAAATATATCATAATTAATTTTTATAAGATCAGGTGAGCGCGTTCAGACAATATACTTTACAATTAATCTATACTATAATAATAGATATCATTATGTCTTTGTTAATGATTTTACAATACAGTTTAAGTTAATACATTCAAAAGTCGTACCAACATTTAACAAGAAATTTTTCTCTCAAATTTGACCTTTTAGTTCTCAAACGAAATCTGAAAAAAGCCGGTAATATAAATCGGTGAAATTTAAATTTTAGTGGTAGTACGTATTTGCAAAATATCTTATGAAATGTACCATAGCTTAGCTGTGGGGATTGTGTAGGTTGTGTTAACACTAGCCCGAGCGAGTGCCGAGCGAAGATAATTTGAATATGTGACATTAGTATATTGAGGCTCGTTAGAGATACCCGTGTATCAGTTTAACGAGATATTTTTAAGGGTAAAAATACGTAGAAATATTTAGTAGTTTCATGCATGATCAAATACTAGTAGACGTCTACAATTTAGATATAATGTGTACTACATTACCGAGTCAAGTTTATTTAGTATTTTAGTGATTTGAATATACAAATAATCGCTACCGGCTCACACCCCAGCGGCGCTTACACGCAAAATCGATCGTAAATAAAAACAATAAGTCGGCTTGCCTGCCGCTCGTGACGTCACTCTAATCACGAAATATTAACTGTTTAAATTTTACAACATTAAGCTGACAAGGGCCGCGTGTTTTATATATCTTGCTGATTATTATGTAACACGGAATTTGTTTCATTTAATATTTGGAAACATTGTTTATTAAATGCTTCTACTCGATCATGTAACCTTTATGCTAATTCAGAATAAACTACCACTTCACCGTCATTTGCTGGAAGGGCTTTGTGTAAGATCGTCTACATCAAATAGTCTACTTGTATTGTTGTGTTCCGGTTTCGAACGCTGAGTGAGTCAGTGTAACTAAAAGTACAAGGGACATAGCATGTTAGTTCCCGAGATTTGTGGAGCAGCAAAAAGCACGGCTATTATTTCTTGCAATTCCAATGACTATGGGTGATGGTTAGCATTTACCATCAGGTAGCCCACTTGCCAGTCCCCCTCCGTATCAAAAAAATTAATAATAATAACTTTGTAACGTATATTTAAAATAAATGGTGAAGATTTTCCGTTTGGTGCATTCTTTACAATAATATTAGAATATAATATCAAATTATTCAAATGTAAAAGATCATATTACATATGTTCACAATGATAATAAGTAACGAAGGTTGCGAGGCATGTTGACTTATTAACAAAGTATAGGAGTTGAACGTGGTTCGTAGTTGCGCACTGCTGATGGGAAACCTTTCATATTGAAGCTCTCGATGCACATCATTTGACGTTTATTTCCATATCATACTTAATAAGCTGTCTTGTTTGTTAGAGCTCTATTAAGAACAATGTTTTATTTTAAATTTCGATTTAGTTTTTTTATTGTCTGTCACAATTTTGCTATGTATTAGTATTTATATATACATAGTTTAAATGTCCAATAAAAAGGAGTGCAATTATTTAGGATTCATGTATGTGTATCTTTTTTTTTTGTGAATTTATACATATATAGAATACAGATTATTTCGCCAATGTCACGTGTGAATGAGCATCTTTGGATGTGGGCTAGAATCCCAAAATCATCCCGAATGATACTGGCTGTAAATTCGTCCATTCATTCGTTGAGGGTATATGCGTTTTTTAATATTTAAGCTAAGAAAATGTTTTACCGTATAAAGTTATCATCGACCGTTAGGCCTAATATAATCGATATCGAATTCGGCAGGTAGGACACCTGTCCAACCTGCTAAGGCAGTAACTTAATAATATGTGACATAGGTAATTAGAAAGCCGACCTGCGGCTGGGTTCCATTAGTGACCTAATGAAGTTTGTTAGTCTCTGGTGGGAACAGGATATTACGAGCGTGTATTATGAGAAGACATAAATCCTGGCGTCGCAAGCTTGAAATCCGTGAATGCAAGCTAACGATACGATTTATTCACCAGACAAATGTCGCGAGTGTAAGTTACGGCGGGCGAGATCCAATGACTCCGCTATCCAACCACATAGGTTTTATCTTTCAACCCCTTTATTATTTGTATATTTCAGTCATATCGAGAAATGTATCGAGGATATCGAAAATTGACTTATGAGTCGGTAAGTCTGAAATCTCGTTGTTGGACTGAGGCATAATAATTTAATGCGATTCAAGTAAGTATTCACATTGTTGCCTTTCACGACGAAAACGATATTAATTAAAAGCGCAATTCGTGCACGTCCTGTGTCTTGTGTCACGATGGTTGTGAGGGTCCGAATCCGCAAGTAAGTCAATATTAAGCTTCTTCGCTTAATATTCGCGTGCTTGACAACTGGAGCATCCCCAGTTAGGGAATGATTGTAGCGGGAGGTGAATATGTACACCGACAGTTGCCACACAGGCTAATTTACAAAGGACTCTGGCGTACCCTAAATACGGTTTAAATTACTTGTTGCGAAGGCAGATGGGTTATTGACCCCTTAAACTAGCGTAAATAAATAAGTGCAATACAAATTTTTGATGATTATATAAAATTGATTGGATGGAGTCACCTAGAAGGTCTGAAAGCCTATATTTTAAATCTGAAGGAGATTGATTGAATTCTGACCACTGATCAGTAAAGGTATCCATTTATTATTTTATTTAGAGGTTATAATTTTAAATTGAAATAAATTAAAGTGCTATAATTATCGAGTACGTCAGTCAGATCTAGGGATTAGGAAACATAGATTGACATGTCTTAAATTATTGAATTGTCAAACTTAACAGATAATTAGTAATTTATTCTTAGAACCTTTAAAGAACCTTTATAGACCCTTGGTCAAAATCAAAACAACAATTTAATAACGGGAGTCTGTACAAGTACGAAATATATTCCAATGTACTTGTTTTTAATTTAAAACCGATCGCCCTAAGTCGATCATCGATCGATATAACATTAACTATACCACAGGAACAAGTTGACGCCACCGACATTACAATTTAGTGATTATTATTAATAGTTGACGAAGTTTTCATCGTGGATGTTCGCTGCTCGCTGAAAACTGCATAACCGGTTAAATACTTGTGGTGACACGAACCCTCCTCTCGGACGGACACTCGCAGAACTCGACGAACTTCACGAGCGAGCACAAATTATCCCTCGTAGTGATAAATATTGTTTAGAGTGCGTAGAGTCTTATTGATATATAACACTATTATTATTATCATATTACTATGACTGTAGTTGACATTCTTATGGATTTTATTCAGTGAAATGTTTATAATTTGTATATAGTTTATCCTTAGGTAGTTTGGTGGTTCATCGGAAAATGTATTGTTATCATGTGTTATTTATAAGTATTATATAATTATAACAGTATTTAACATTAATTAATTTATATATTTGCAATATATTCTTAAAGAGCAGTAAATTAAATATAAAGTCCCGTTTCACTCTAAAACAGATTTTATCTTAGCGAGGGAAGTAAAATCAGCACCTTAATGTATGACACAACCCCGTTCTCGCTTCGCCGCTCAGCGCCGTGTTCGTCCTGTTAGTCGTCACTTCGTTTCTGATAACATCTTTGTTATGAATATACGATACACAATTTCTTCTGTATGATTCGATCGACTACAGAGATCGGTTGATTTTACCGAGTAATATTTCTTTAAAGGTAATTGATATAATTTAGCTATGCATACATTCAACGTTTAAGAAGTCGCAACTGACTACTTGGCAAATAAATGAATTCCTTTACAAAATACAAATACCAAACTCTTCAATATAATTGTGTTTAGCTAAGAGATAAACTAATTCTCTAGAACGCCAGAATGCACCTCCGCCTATGCAATGTATATTTTTGCACATATGGTTGCTTTTGATCGAACACCACGGGTTCT
The DNA here is from genome assembly GCF_037043105.1 of Vanessa tameamea. Lineage (NCBI taxonomy): Eukaryota > Metazoa > Arthropoda > Insecta > Lepidoptera > Nymphalidae > Vanessa > Vanessa tameamea. Next base: position 740,642 of record NC_087341.1, on the reverse strand, counting down.
GGCAACAATTGGACACAGACATGGTATGTGTTTATAACTCACTTCGTGCTCGGAGTGTATCGGGTGAATTTCTGACACGTGTGTACGTGGCTAAGATGCGCGTCACATCTTCATTAAATTAGCTTAGTGGAATACGCTTCAGGCATCTCATAGGAGAGGTATTCGCCAAGCAGTTGGGACTTTTCCGAAGATTTGTCATCGCGCTCAGTGCAAGTCATTCTACCACCTAGTAGCTGGTTCTGCCAGTATTACTGCAGGCACATGGAACAAACGTCCATGGTCCACAGCACATTTACAATGGATGGGATGGCTAATGCATAATATTATAATAATACCAATATCTTCTCGAACGATGATCACCACTTATCTTTGAGTCATTTAATGATTTGCCTTTGTTTATATATAAATTGTAAAATACTTTTGTACAAGTACTTTTGAATCTTGCTCATACAATTACTAGAAACTACCGGTTCAAAACATAGATTTTCCCGAAAAGAACCGGCACGAAACTAAGTAATTGCTCTTTTTCCAGCAATTAAATTACATACGTTCGTCGACCATGCTATGTTTTTAATATTGCATATTCCTGTCGTAATTATTATGAAAGCGTTCAGAGAGAAATAATGAACGATCACTCAGCGTTTGTCTCTATCAGAGAGCCTTTAACCTCCGGCCCTGAGGGGGTTGTTCATTTGCATAGTTCATCAAGTGGTTACTTTTTGTCATATTGAGTTTAATCCTAAAGTAAAATAATTACTATCACTTGTAATTATTATTGAAATAATAATTTAAACAATAGTACGTCTAAAATTGTTTTAATATTTCATTTCGAAATTAGTTATTTTGTTCAACGTCGCATTTTTAAAAAGTAATTATGGACTGATTGAGTCTTTGCAACTTATTCCAGTGCCTATTTGTTAATTTTTCTAGGAGAATAAGGAAATATAGACACGAAAATGTGTAGATGGACAATCTTTGAGATTTGCTGCCTTGGTTGAAATTCGGTCGGAGTGAGGGCTAAATCGTAGCTGGATTACGTTCTATCGCTCGCGGATGCGATATCCACTTATTTCTTTTAATTTGTTCACAATTATGTTTGGAACTTAATTAATAGTACCGGCCCGGTTTTGTAACCGTCATCTACGGATAGAATCCAACGGGCTAAAACGACTATTTTCGGGCAGTTGTTACATGTGAATTTGGTATTATTTGCATGACTCTTGGAAAATTCATAATATTTGTCTAACATACACTAAGAAATATTTAAGAAAGGAATTCCTCAAGTATTCAACGTACATACACATCGCGTATCAAAAAGAAACAACACGAAACATTTGTTGAGAAGGCGCGGTGAGACAAAAGACTCGTCGGGCCCTGAAAACAATTCATTGGACGTCTAGATCCCTTCAGGGGTTAGTCTTAAGAGATGGTCTCTTCACTTTAAGCTTGGCACAAACTAGGCACGCTGTTTCTACCCACCTGAGAACGACACCACCGACACCATAGACATCGATATATTTTATGATGGATCGGATTGCGTTTTATTCCATAGAGTTTTCTCATCTATCATCGATGGTTACATACAAGCCTCGACGGAATATTAAAAAAAAAATTACAATGTAAAGTAAATTAGCTTCTATTTGATTTTTATGTGTTTACATATAATTACGGTGAACATTTATGTTTGTACTTTTCTATTAAGATGAGGAGCAAAATTATGGGGATATTTTTTTTATTTAATTTAATTTAATTAAATATAATTTTTTAAATATTGTCTATTTGCACCTTACGTTGATACATTATCTATTCGCTTTTCAATGCTGCATTCAGTATTAAAATCATAAATGAATATTGTGTGGTGAGGCGTTCAGATCACGAGTCACGTTTCTTACTTCGTGTAAGGTTTGAGCTTACCTTAACAGTGCGTAACGTACTCAGCCCATCGTCTCTTCACTTTTATGCTCCGAGATCACGATGCGAAACAATGGCCCTTTCTAATGACACAGCAAACATACGATGCTCTTTAACACTGTCGCTTTGTGCGGATTTCGTTACTGTTATCTCGAAATATAAGAGGATCGTAGGTCATGTCTGTGCATCCCTGTATACTCGTTTGTTCAAATATTTGTAGTTACACAAATAACAGGTTTATGTTTGCGATATAACTGAACAGCTAACGGTACGGTCGAAATCCGGTTTTACAGATTATGTAGGTGGCTAAAACTTTCAAAATTCAATTTCAGATGACAAAATAATAAATAATATAAACAACGAATGAATCAATCAAGACTGACGATAATCTTCACTTACCTTTGAGAATGAAAAACGCCTGACTTAGTAAAAACGGTAAAAGTGTGTTGTAGAATAGGAGTCGATAACGGTAGTTATTTATTAAAATCGAATTAAACCAAATAATTACAACACTTGTCCTTGCCGGGGCCCATAACTAATTCAAGTAATCGACTCGAACATAATGATGTCGTCCCTCAATATACCTCTATAGCATAATATGTTATAAAGTACTCATACATCATACTTTGCCAACAAGTAGTTATATTAATGTTATCTTTTGCAATGATGGTTTATATGGGTCCTACTGGTTATAACATATTTTTTAAGCGGACAAAGGTAATCACTACATGGTATAAATTAAAGTCGCTTCTCGCTGTCTGTCTGTCCCTGTGTATGCTTAGGGCTTTTTTAGTTCGATTTTGATTCGGTTTTCTTTAATAGATACAGTGATTCGAAAGACTGGCTTCTATGTATAATATAGTAAAGAAACACTGATAATTTTAGAGGTTTCTAATGTGATTTCGTAAATAAACACATTTTTTGCGCTTACATTGCAAACTCTGGCTAAACCCTACGGGATAGATCAAAAAAATGTACAACAGTATTGTACACCTGAAAAAGGTCTACAAAAATGTGATGGTTTACGTATATCTTTTAGGGATAACCCACAATAACCATTTTTTATCATTTACTTTTTGCGAGTAATAATGGCTTATTTACAAAACGATTTTAAGTAATACAATATTATTCCTTATCGAATTAAATACCTTAAATACATTGTGCATTTAATATAAATCAATGTGACTTTCACAGGATGTGATTTAAATGAATATTTTCGATGATATTACAGATTCAGAATGCAGGGACGTAGCGGTTTGTATTGTCTGATGAAAAAAATATTTATATCAGTATTCCACCGTGCGAAACGGGGGGTGTCGCTAGTATTTATAATATAATAAAAATATTTTGTAATAACATTCGATTTGTAGTTGAAACAAAACATACATATATGACTTTTAGAGAATGTTCATGTAAAATAATTTCCCTACTACAAATACTTCGTTTTATGAAGTTTTCGAAAATTCCTGCCTTGAGAATTCCTTCAAATATGGAAGATGAAATAAACGCTTTCTGCCAACTAAAAAGTTGTTGGTAGTTCGAGATAATCCGACTTAACGAACTACGCATCTGACGTTTCGGCATGATTTTAAATGAAATAATTAAAAACTATTCGAATATTATACATATATAATGTTTGATATCTCATAAGGGATAGAAGCTAACTTTGTTTGAGCTTCCGACTTACTTTCCAACTTCTTTAGTTAAGACTCTTCCGAACTTTATAAAGAATGCCAGTTAGGTCACTTTTTATCTCGTTTCATTAGATTTCAGTTCTAATGACCTCATTTGAATTTAATTGTGAGAGTCTTTTTATTCTCGTGGAGTTATACGGACTTTTGAGGATCACTGCTGACGTGTGGAGTTTCGAAGCTGTTTTTTTTTAATATAGTTGCTAGTTAAATACTAAATTGTTGATCTGAATATAAGCTCCATAAATCTACCAAGGATTCAGACGTTTGTACACAGGTCCCGGGGTACCACTGTGGCTTAGTCGTGGTAAGATAATAACAGAAAAACTGAGCAAATTTCGCGTTTATATATCTAACCAGCTGTGACAGCGACTTCATAATCGTTGGCAGATAACATCACCTATCTAAGTAAGTCCCGTCAAAATCCGTCCAGCCGTTTCAGAGATTAGCCGGAACAAACAGACAGACAGACAAAAATTGAAAAGTATGTTATTTTTTATGTACATATACGTACCGTGTATACATATGCAAACAGACAATACGATTCCTATATTTGAAAAGATGATTGTCAACTTAACAACACGACACGGCATCTCAACTCTTAATTTACGTTACACCGTCATTGAAATACCACTCGTTTATTCATCGTTAAAAAATACAGATAATATGAATCAATTTTTCCAATGGCCACAAGCTGTGTTAGAATCTCATCAGAATGTTGCAAATAATTAACGAGTGCCTTACAAAGGCGCAATAACAAATATAGAAACCGAGTTGAAAGCCTAGACTGTTGACGCCGTTGCTACTTTCAATGCAAATTGAGTCAGAACCTGTATAAAATTCCTGACTTACAGTACTACCGTTTGCGATCTTGTGGCCTTGTGTTCTAAGCCTATACAAAAATGAATCAGTATTAATTATTCGCCAGTAAAAAATATCGAGACGAGACCTAATGAATTGACGCGATGGTCTTAACTGAAGTTTGCGTTTTCAAATCAGAGTTTGGTATCGTTGATTGCCAAATTTGTGTTTATTATCCAATTGAACGTGACATCTTCAATCCTACTTAACAATATACATAAGTCTAGATAATAGAGGACCTTAAAGTCCTCGTTTGGCTGGACAGTTGTGTAGTTAGGATTTCATAATAGGATTAAATATTAAAGTACGGATCGTTATATTCCTTTTCATTGAAACTATAAGTTCAGTTTTACAGCCTCATTGAGATATTTCGAGGCGAAAATGATACCTACCGGATTGAATGGCGATAAATCGCCGTCATATATTGTTAACAAGTGAGTCTTCAAGCGCCTAAGAATAATTTTATCTCAAGAGCAATTCATGTGAATGTTCACCAGTTGAATTTATTTGCATGAATATTGTTATATATTTTTTTTATTTTAATCTACTTATCAGACTATCAGACTATCAGACTATCAGACTATCAGACTTACATTATACTCGTAAATGCGAAAGTAACTCGATATGCCTATCTGTTACCTCATCACAGCTAAGCCACTGAACCGATGGTAATGAAATATGACGTAGAGGTGCCCTGGGACCTGGATAAGGACATGGGAAAATAAATTATGACTTTTACGGGGAAAAAATTGACACTGGTGGAGCCGCGGGGAAAAGTTAGTTCAATTTAATGTTCCAATTTTTTAATATTTTCTACTGCTTTTATGAAGATTTTTAGAGAATTATAAAATTACATATTTGTAATTTCATGTTTTTAATTTTAATGATATGCTTGAGTTTAATATCTCTTTAAAAAAAGAGATATATTAAACTTGGCAGGTAATCGCTTGACGTGTACAACCGCGGATGTGACATTAAGTAAACTATTCTGCATCTGCAACACCCCCGATACGATGATAGCGAAATCACTAAATACATAAAGTTAAGTTTTTTCAATTTCTATCCGGGTTCACTGCAAAACTAAATATCTGATTGATATGAAACTTTTATTTCGTTATAGCTTGTAGTTTCAGAATTGACCTTAGTAATACACGTTACATATGTTTTATAGTTTACATATATTTTGAAATATAGCTTATGTCAACGTAGTCAGAGATAAAAATTGTCAGTTCGGACACTTTCGAAGCGAACTCTGCCAAAACTATAACAGATACACGAAAACTTCATCGAAATGTCTTCGAGAAATCTTCGTGTCCTATAAATGAAACTTAAAGTTTACATTTGCAATATGTATTTATAAGGATATTACATATTTAAGAACGAGAGCATGCGGTAAGCTTCGTTAGCAGAATAGATCACTTTACTCGATACTGTATATAGGTTTAACTATTTTTTTAATAATGCTATTGTGTCTCGACAAATGTGCTGCAGGCGTCGTTGTTATAATTTATTTATAAACATTTGATTAAAGGTCGCCCCGTTTACACTTTTTGTTGTTAAGCACACCAGATAAATAAATATACATTTGAATGATAAGATGCATTGAAGACATAATACATTTTTTTCTTTAAAATTCCGCGGGCAAAGCTGCGCCTTTTAGTGCGGGCTAAAATATATAATAAACTCGCCACTTTAAATAATGAATAATAATACTTTATCTACATACTAGCAAGCCGCCCATGCTCCACACGGGTGCAATTTATACGTTACGAGTATATCCCACAACACTCAAGATTTTATAGGATTGCTTCAAGTGAAGTTTTGAAGATTACCGCTCAACATACAAACGCACAAACTATACCACTTTACAATACTAGTATAGTAATACTAGTAGGTATAATTCACACTCGAATAGTGTTCTTTCAATGTATTGCAAAATTTTGCAATTTCCAAAAATACGTATTGCTATATTTAACTTAAAATTGCGATGTTTCTTCCTCGTAACTCCAGGACGAGTATATCTAATGACATGGGCTCGCTCACTTCAGACACGATTCGATTAACACATTGTTAACATTTACGTCAATCAACGTATCTGCAAATGTTAACAGTTAAAAATGGAAAGCCTTAAGAAGTCTAAAAAGTGTACAATTGCTTCTGAAAAGGTTATGACGTTATTTAAAATTTAGGTTCTTTTGTGGTTTCAGTTTGTAAATTTCAGAATAATACAAAGAAAAAGGACTTCTTTGACTTATTATTCTCAGCTAATATAAATACATTTTTTAACATTTCGACTAAAATAAATTACTGATTTCAACAAGCGAAACAACAACAGAGTATATTGTTGTTAACTTCGCAATGTTGTCTGGCAGTTGCAATAATTTGGAGTTTGTTTGCTGTACGTACGAATTCAATTGAAATACAATATTATTTATAATGAAATATCTTCCTTTCGTCTCGAGATGTAGTTATGATCTTGTCAGAGACACACTTATTTTATACGAATGTTATCTTACAAGTATGTGAGGTATTTTAAACGCGTCTCTTGTAAACGAGATATTTTCTCTTGAGTAAATCGAAACAAGTATTTTTTTGTAAGTAAAATCTGTTTACGTTTATGAGCATGCTAGTTGAGATATTCTAATCAAGTTAACATGTTTGTCTGGAGTTATTTGGTTTAATCTTGTCATAGTTCTATTCGTGATTTTGATTCATCTCGCGTTTTGATCATCAAGGAAAACTACTATGATTTGATTCAAGACTACCAAGGGATCCATTCTTCTACCTTCAAAGGAGAATGGTAGATGATGCGATGTGTATCCAGATAGCGAGTAATGTATCAGTCTGTAGAGTCTCACTTCTGGACCAGGTCTCTCGTCTTGAGGAATGGGTTTGGAGCGTAATTTCGAGTTTCCTTTAACATGCACGAGACAAATTAAATGTATTAAAACTTAATTGTACTTGTCCGCGTTTGAGCCTACAATCTTTAAATATAATTTTGCGTGTGCACGTGGCAAGAATACATGGCCTTTATATATGGGCCTATACATGGGTCTTTCAAGATCAGCACCGACTTGTTACTTTATTTTGATACTTAAGTAAATGAGTGTAAGTTTGAAATTAGGTTACTGATGTTCTTAGTTCAAGTTCGTAAATTTATATATTTGAATAGTTACGCGCAAATTTATTCCATACCTTATACAGATATAAATCCAGATGCACTACCCGGCTAGTTATGAGAAATAATTGAAAATAGATAAAAATAAAGATAAGCCGCATTCGATAGACTTAATTATTTATTTTACTCTTCAAGAGTGTCGTTCTTAAATGTATTCAATACCCATTTAGTTTTTAGTAAGAGCAACTCTGTAAATTAAGCTGGTTGTCCACTAAAAACGAAGCGACGAGCGCTATATGTGACTATTACGTTTAGCTGTTATTTTATTGGCCTAATACAATTTCGTTCTTGGTAACATGCAATTTTAAATATGCTAAGACATAAATCGGTACTGGTAGCGCGATAAGTTCAATTTCTAGTGGAAAGGCTGCCCAACCAGTGTATGGACGCCTTTAATATTTAATGAGAAACTTCCTCGCTCCGGACGCCTCGCCTCACTCCGATCAAGTTATACGAAGAATTATAAATTTACTAGGTATTCGCACTTTGTCTTGCGATGTTTCAATGAAAGTCAGGTACTCTACTTGTACGACTTCCTTTTAAAAGTATAGATTTTTTTATTTTCAACTTGTCACATTTCGATTGGGAAATTGTTTTGGTTCAATTCGTTTTGCGCAACTGTGTTTCTAAGTAAAAACAAGGTACTTTGATATTTTTACCTCGTAAGTGCAGATTTCCCAACTTCTAATACAGTTCACGTAGTACCTCCGCGGCGACAATGGCGGGTCGCGTCATGGATGACGATTTTGAAGAATGTACGGCGAACGGAAGGCGCGACCGTCTCCCGAGTTCCAAACGACAACATCGCATGAAATAAGCGCGTCGACGCATGTTGTTAAATTTTGCGGATTCCAGATGCACGTTAAAGTTTCGTGGAAGCCGTCCTCTCGCTTTATTATTCGGTCGGTATCGATTTCGAGAAAAAGTATAAAAAAACGTTTTTCGGTCCTAAAAAGCGGCCGATCGAAATCGCCTAAAGCATGATTTACAGACGTCCATTACCCGCACGGCGCGGCTCCTATATCGATCTTTCGAACGTGTAATTATTACAACCGTGTTTACAATTATATCTATGTATTGAATAGTTTCGAAAGTCATTACCAGAGTACCTGAGGGACCGCTACCTTTGATCGATACGAAACGCCCGACTGAAAATTAGTGATCCGTTAAATATAAAAGAAGTCCAATGGCGACAGCCCTCACCGACTTACAATGAAAGTAATTAAAATAATAGTTTCGACGACATCACGCGAAGTATTTTTCAGTCGTAAACCTCTTTTTATACGTACACAAAGCCTTACTTTTCATAATGTTTGTTTGTTTATGTACGTGACCAAGTAACGAATACATTTCGTGGAGCGACGGATGCTCTGAAATTTATACGAACGAGTGCCAATATTGTAGGCGGTTTAAGTCGACATTCAATCGTTTTATGTTAAAAATATTATTGCCTATTGTGGATGTATATGAATGAGTTGCGAGTCGCCACTGCGCTGTTTATTATTCATTAGACGACTACATGTCACGCAAGAGCATAGGCACGCACGAGCCCGCCGCTTCTCAAACTTTCCTCGCTCTATAAATTTGTTATTAGCTTATTTATACATGCGAGTTAACTTTTTATAATTACATCGAGCGCATACGTTCGATTCTGTTATCGAGCCCGTAATTTTAACGTTCCGAGTTCGTTTCGAATATTCGTTTTATTGCGGACTAACTTTGAGAACGAGTGGTCGAAGTAAATGGTATTGCTTAAAGCGGGATCATTTATTCGCGTTTATTAATATTCAAAACTGGCTTTATGACGTTTGCAATTTGTTCCCAAGCGCTCGGTCCTCGGCAACGAGAGGTGGCCGGTACTCGGTAGGTACTTGAACGTCGGGACACGCAAAAAGCGAATTCTATTTGCATTTGACCTAAAACTGCCTTTTGTACTAGGCACAATGAGATTCTATTCGCTTGGAGACAAACTTTTACCGCTGTTTTCAAGTTTTCAGTTACATCTTTAAATTGTCACTACCAAGTTCAATATAAGACATTTTAAACTTTACTTCGAAAATACGTTCTTTCCAGTAATAAATCGAAAAAAAAAAAAGTTTAAATGCATAACGTTCTATAATTTTTCCATTTTACGGAACTAAATTTTACGAATGATTATGCAAATAAATAACACGTTATTATGAATTTATTTTACTGAGCCGATTCTCGTTACTTTGGATATACAAATGTTTACTCGTAAAATAAATGCTTATGAAACACTGGCCTCATAACCTCGCTGGTCGGAGGCGTCTTTCACGAAGAAAAAGTATAAAAAAACACTGCTCTCTTTTCTGCGAGAGAAAAAGTCGTTCAATAGTTATTATTTATCGTACCGCAAACCCCTTGATCACCTAGTAGGTAGTCGCTCTTTTAGCACCACTTAGGGAGTCGTCGAGAGGGTGGGTCGTAGGAGGTGATTCCTGCGGACGTGAGCGACATTCGATACCCAAATTACCCTGATAGTTACCCCCAGCTAGTGGTTGCGGGATGATCTTCGCTAGTGAGTTTGACTTTAACAATATTGAGCCTCCTACGCTTTAATTACTTACACAGACTTTAAAAGCCGTGCAACACTGTACTACATATTTGCTTACAGTTTTATAAAAGACGATGCTATGTTTAGCTTGGAAGATATTATTAATTGAGTGTTTGCAATATGAATTTTATAACATTTAAATGATTCCCTGAGAGTAACAAAAGTAATCGTCATCGGAATGCAATTTCCATACTTATCAGGATATTCCGAAGCTATTGTTCTTTTCAACCACGTGTGGACGAGGACGGGTTTACACAACATTCGTCGGCTCGACTGATTAATATATATCTGTCTTCGGTCCCTTATATTACTGAGCATTGTTACACAATGAATATCAATTACGAAAAGTTTACTTGTACTGGTGTCTAAAGCCGGGTGCAGATAGGGCGAAGGCGTGCGAATGCAAATCAATGTTTGTCGTGTTCGTCGTTTAACCGTCGGACAAGAACTATTACATATTTATCAATTTGAAATTAAAATGATCTACATATATCTAAATTGTTAAATTAGCTACTGAAAGGGTTCCGTTTAGTTGATTGAATACGGAGATGCTTAGTAGTTTAAATTAAATCCGAACATTTCTTATAACAATTGGTCATTAAAACTACATATATAAAATGAAGTCCTTCAGTCGCGTTCGTACGCGATAAACTCAACAACTACCAAATGAATTTTTATACGGTTTTCACTAATGGACGGAGTGATTCATTAAGGGTTTGTGTAAACTGGCTGAAATATTACGATGATTGTTAAAGTTATCAGAAAATAATATGCCGACCAATAGAAATATATATTACGATAGAAACACATTATATAGACTCTTATTTAACCCGTGTGAAGTCGAGACTGGAATATTACATATATAATTCTATTTAACTAACATGACTGTATTTTTAAATGTTGCAAAAGAGTAACTACTGAGTTTCTTGCCGGTTCTTCTCGGTAGAATGTACATTCCGAACCGGTAGTAGCTTCACTTAGTATAGTTTGTTAAATGACGATTCAAAAGTGCTTGTAAAAGCCTACCTGAATAAAGTATATTTTGATTTTGATTTTGAAGCTTATAAATTAATATATATTAACAGTAGAAATGTCTCTAAATACGAGTTAAAAAATATATCAGTGGTAATATATATATAAATGTCATCGAACGTATCCGTAATCAGAAAGTAAAAGTCGACGAGTCTGTAATTTAGCCGTGTGTTGTTATTGTGGAACAATTCACATGTCCACTGTAATATTGTTCGTTCTGTTTGTGTATTCGTGTACGTGTTTGTTCAGCAATAGGAATCACTCGTGTTTATTTATTTAACAAAGTTCTTTGCTTTCTTTTGTTACGTCAATTGGTTTTCAATCAAACTTTATCAATTTTTAAATTTAACAATTTCTCTCGTATTGTAACATTGAGTTTAATTTTGTGCGGTAAATATGATTCGATTGTATCTGTAAATAATAGAAATACGGTAGTTTTATAAAAATGAATTTGTTTTTATTATTAAATATTACAATACACTAGTAAATATTTCAGATCGTCCCTTTTGTGTTACAAATAGACAGTCAACATTAACAAGTGCTTGATTTATATGAAGAAATACCTCAAGTGTATATTAAATATAATAATTTTATATATACACCTATATATATTTAATATATTCATAGTAAAAAGTCATACGTTAAAATTACAAAATTTGTATACCATCTACATAATTTCAGAATGATATTTTAATGTTAAAATAGTCCGCCATTCGTGTATCTAACATAATTTCCCTACAATTTATTGATAGAATGCAATAGGTCTAAGTTAAGAGCTCGAAGCGAATTTACGATTTAGCAATAAATTGCCTCGATAAAAAATTTATAATGTCTGCTAATTAAACTTTAATATTCATGCTGATTGAACTAATTTTGACAAGACTGGTTTACGGCGTCCTTTCAGTGAAATATTGAACAAGCCGTCTAAATCCTCGTCAAAACAGAATTCGTTCAAAATTGTTGTTAAATTATGAACACAACAACGGTGTTTATAAAGTTAAGTTGAAAATTCTATGAAAAATTGGCACGCTCGCGCCCCTGTCTCGGCTAATCATACATTCCGTTGACGACTCGACTTATCAACGACGCCACTGACCAATTAAGGGCCACTGCGCTATGCACTCCATGAATATGTATAGTAATATCTTAGAGTGGTCTGTCTGTACATTTTCAATTAAAGAACTCTCGCCGCAACGAATGTGGTCAGTTTTGATATGTGACATTCGTGTCTACTTTATTATTTTAATATCTTTTGTGAAGATTATTAAATATAATGTTGGATTTTTTTTAATACGTTTGTTAAATTGTTTTTATGTTTTATTTTATTAAAATGTATAGTACTCGACTACGTCCGACGGTTATCACGCCTAGATTGCTTTACCTATTGAAACGATTTCGAGTGTACGCAATCGCGACTTTTTTATTACAAAGCGTTTATTCGGCTTGAAGCGAACGTGGCGCCACCTTAAGCAGAATTCTGATTAATTTGACATCTCTCAACGACTCGGTAATAATTAAATGTGAATGAATTAGAGATACTCCCCATCAAAATGATATAAGCCGTTGGTTGTGTTGGTTGTTTGAGAATTAAATTTGGACAGAATTCACTTTATTAACTCGTTCCGAGCTGGTTCTGACGGGCGTTTTCGCTCAACAGGAACCTTAAAGTTTAGAACAACACGTAAGCTGCATTTCATCACATTGTTTGCACGAGGGCTTAGCAGACGGAGCCGTGTATACAAATATGTATGTTTATTTACTCCCGCACCGCCGCACGCGATATCACTTGATAGATTGACTAATGGTTGACCCCTCGGAAATTATAATATACATGCTCGATGAGAACTTTGCCTGACGACTTATGAGTTACGTTTATTTAATTTCAACTACTTAGCTCTGTTTTTGTTAATACATTAGTCGGCTGTTTAATATGCTTGGATAAAATGTGATAAGAGGTACTTCGGCTGAAGGCTTAATTATTTTTCTTTAAACAATACATAGACGTGTCATATGGTTGCGTGGAACGTACATGTTTCTACGGAACCTCTATAGCGTGCGCTACTGCTGATAGAAGAATTACGGTGTGTAAGATTTCATCAATAGTCATTATCATATGTTATACAAGTTGCTTGAATTGTTTTTATTAAGCAAACATAGCAGTGAATCAATCTGCATAGCTTCGCTTGGTAACTTTAATGAAACTGTTAGACATGCGGAAATAAGTCCTTATTTGCTGACATTAAACACTACGATACCGGCGAAGCCTTTGAACCTTTATACAGAGCTAGCGAGTATACAAGTAACAGATCTCATTTTGAAAATATTTCATATTAATATAACATGTTTTGCGTTGTCGGAAAACATAGTTACGAACATCTCCTGAATAGATTTGTGTTCATAGTTCGTATCATACGAACGAGTACCTACTCTGTGAAATATACCTTTCAGAATATTTCGATTCACTGGCAAATATCAAATTTATTGGTTTATTTTGCTTTTGATAAAAGTAAAATATTGAATAGTAAACGTTTGTAAAAAGTACGATTTTTTTTTTTGTGATGTTTCCATTTTTTATGATATTTACATTTCTTCGAAATGAAACATAGAAGCATGGTAAATAAAATTATCTTTACGTTTGTATTTTTCGCTCAGCGGTTGGAATGTACTATTTGCTATGCAAATGTTTATGCGATGTGCGCTTTGCGAATGTTACATCAGTGGTTTAAGCGATTATGTATCTTTTTGTACCACAACCTTTTTATATTCACCGTCAGTATATTCATATATATGAATTATCTTATGTACCATATCATGTCTACAGCTGAGCTAAATTATCTTTCATTTATGTTTGTGAATTAAGTATAAACTGTATCTCCATTTTTTAAAGCTAAAATATCAGAGAAAAGTTTTGATTTTATAACAGATCAGTTTTAATAATATATAGTTATGTTTTTGTGTGTGCGTGTTTTGTTTGGATATGAACGTAGTGAATTACGAAATGATCTCTCCGCAACTTAATTTAATTAGTGGCGAAGATTTGATTGGATAAATACGTCGCTCGGTTTAATGTACCGTCTGAGATGAGAATGAGCTAATTTTACCCATGTATGACAAAGTCAAAGGGATAATGCCACCTTTGTTATATATTATCAATTAGAGCCTTTTCTCTTAAATACATTTTAAAACATTGCGTGTTAACTTCTAACATTTGCATAATTTCAATCGAAGTTTTTAATTGTCTATACAATCCCCGGATTTTCCATCAACAATGAAAAAATAATTGTTTAGTTGTAATAATCTTCAATATGATGTTTGTTTTCTTCGAGAGTCAATGTTTAGTTGACCGACTGCTTCGTGGTGTATGTAACTGCTTAACATAGCGTATTTATAAATCGCCTTCCAGCCGTCGCAGATCTCAAAAGGATCTTATCGTGATGTTAAAAATATAACCGGCGCCGGCGCTGTTTGCATTTCAATCATTTCTTTTTGACGGTCGCCGATCACGATCGCGATCGATTCACGAATATTCGTCTACGCGTGCGATGAATAAATCCCACTTGCCACTTGATTGACACAATCATTGGAACGGAAGTGGAAGCGCCGTGACGCGATCGGACGGATGATCGCGTTGCTCGATCGTATCGATACATTACAAGTCTCATCTTGAGTGATGTCGGTGTACTGTCGATTTCCGACTGTTTTCTTGCCGCAGTCACTTAGCCACACCGGTGTGGCCGTAGCCTTAAAGACGATTCTTTGCGCTTTTATTCGCGTGTGTTCGCTTCTTAAATATGTAAACATAAAATAACATCATTATATCTCACGTACAGTTATAGTTGAACAGTTGTAGTTACTAATGTAAGCTATGTAAAATTTACTTGTTTTTAAAATATTTTGCCTTCGACCTAATTCGACGTTTCATTCGTGGAGCCGGGTACTTTAAATAATTAATTTTGATGATAGAATGTTGCTGCGTTCTACTATCTGCGAATAATAATGGTTATTGTTTTTCCAACGCAGAAAAAAACGAGAAAAATGTTTTTGTTTTTTAAATATTTTATTGTTAAGTTATTGCAAGTGAATTTAATAGCTTAGCTTATTTATGATTGACTCAAATATATTGTTGTATTATGCGTTTGTAAGTGTTGTGTAATATTTTATATTATGACTGCCTGTCAGTTCTCGCATCACGAAGAAACCACTGTATGTATTTTAATGAAGCGGTTTGTTTCCTGGGTCAATATACTGGGTAATTGTTAAACTCGTAGATGTACAAGTATATACGTATTCGTCTGAATAAATCACTATGTTTGTTCAGATGATTTATTTCAAGCGAAACTAAGGAATTCAACTGAGAAACGAATGTTAAAATGTTTATATAATGAAGTTGCCCCGTTGCTTCCAGCTCAATGTATCGCGCCGCTGGGCATCGAGAGCGGGCTCATCCCGGACCGAGACCTTACAGCCAGCTCGTCCTTCAACGACGGCAACGTTGGACCGCAGAACGGACGGTGAGTACCGCAGATCACCATCACCATAAATATTATAGCTGGAACGCATGTGTATTCATTTATGCCGAGCCACCGTGGTGTTATTATTATTTTTAATATCATTTATTAGTATATAATTATTACTAATTTCATTAATGCGAATGTAACTCTGTCTGTCTATATGTTGCTCTTTCACGGCCAAACCACTGAACAGAATTAGATGGGTATGAAGCAAGCTTGAACTTCAAGCGAGGAATGCTTTTTTTATTCCTAACAACTGACGCCAAACCTCTCAAACGCGAGCGAATTTACATAAGAACTAGTAAAACATAACGTGTCGTTTCCAATCGATAATCAAAAAGACAGTGTTTTGTTTCTCATACAAAGTCCAAGCGAACAAAGTAGCGCGGACTCGTCGTTGCACAAAAGAAGTTTCCTCTGTCATATTGCTCGTTACTTGTTAGCATTCATTATATGTAGCATCCGTTTTGTATCTTAGGGGCCGCCGTTAAAATGCGCTTTCAGTCGCACGAGATTTAGCTAAAGTGAATGTTATCTTATACGTGTGAAAATTTCATATCAATGTTATAATGTTTCGATACATCTTTCGCTAGAAATAACTCTTTTGTATTTAAAATTGTAATAGTTGTATGAAGGTTTTATTTTATGTAGAAAGTATTAGTGCAACGATTCATCTTTACTGGACGAACTCTTTAAAGACAAGGTATACCTTTATTGAGAGCGGAGTTGGCTTAAAATGACGAACTACTCGAGCAGATGTTTCTCTAAACGTACACAATACCTTTTCTAAATGTAGAAACAACAGTCGTCATCAAATCACATTATCAGGGGGGAAAAAACTAAAATTGTTGGATCAGTCTATCGGAAAAATTGCGGCTTTAAAAACCTGTACAATTAAAATATAATTTTAATCACTTTGAAATAACGGTATTTGTAGGTTATTACAATACTTCAATGCTATATTCATTTAAAAGATTCACTACAAGTTGTTTGTATGTATTGAAACGAAACAATACGTATTTACGAAGTATACATTGAATGTAAACGTGGAATCTATTTCTCGGACCATCGCGCGATTTTCCGAAGCCTCTCCGCTGACTTACTTCTTTTATTTTTACAGAACGTCCAAATAAAAAGTCGGTGCTTTTTCATGACATCAGACATTTCAATAGCTGACTTTTCGTTTTGTAACAGGGAAAAAAATTCATTTTGAAATACTCTGGAGCAATATTCAAATATTTCTATTAGTTTTAAATATTTGCACAAACACTCCATGTGAGCTCATGAAAAGCCTGATGGCTTCAGGGTTTTCAAACGCTGATTTTACATTGAAAAACTATTAATGCCTATTCTGTAAGCTCTCCATATTAATTTGACCCACTGCAATTGAACGAGGACTTTATTAGGTCGTGTGAGAATAAAAGCTATTGTTACTGCCTGCAGAATACTTAGCAACCGGTTTCGTTGGCTGAATGGGCTATGAAACAATGCATGCAATGCGTGCGTTTACGATTACAGCTCGGCGAACTTATTAGCCGCATTCGGGTAATGCTATCGATCAACCAAAAACATTGTAATATCTCCCCTCTCCGTTATACCCTAACAAACTTAAGATTTAGCAGCAAACAGTGTAATCTTTGAGTTTGTTATATTTAAAGCCATTAAATATCTGCAGTGCCGACTAAAGCCAAGTTGGTTTAGTGTTAGCTTAACGTTTTAGCACTTAATAACAAGGCATTGAAGCTGATATCGTCTGATTCCGTCGCGTGTTGTGAAATGAGTACGGGATGATATCAATTACGAAAGGCGCTCCTTAACGCATCATTGATATCTCGGGTGGCCAGATAGAAGAACGCTATTTCTGGGACATTGTTTTTGATAATATAGTTACTCATTATTTTTATTCATTAAGATGACGTGTTTATGTTTAAAAAGAGTATATAAAATTAATAATTTAGCATTACACAATCCAAAATGGTTCCCTATATATAATATCTCATAAACATTTTTCTATTATATGTGTATATAAAATTTGGATTTTGATTATTATAAATTTCTAAATATTTTAGTTATAAATTTTCCGCGTCTCGGCGGCGATCTGGTAACCCTGTAGAAACGTCAAGTTGAATGCGCGCCAATAAGCATTAATAAGTGAAGCGAGTCACTTTGATTGGCCGGCTATCGTCATGACACACCATATCTAAACGCACAAATAACTTGAAATAAACAATAATCACCGACCGAAATAAATATTCAGGTCAACTATTCTTTGTTATGAAATTGATTTATATAAAAATATTTTTGTCGTGAATGAAGAGCATGTCGTACCTTTACGTGCTGTACGTAGTAAGTTTATGAACATGGGGTTACAATGGTTTCCATGTGTTTTGGGGGATATTAAGCTAAGATATATATAAATATTTGCGAGTATTCTTCTTCTAGAAACATGGGTCTCTTTTTAATTGAAGAGTACGGCCACCGCTCTGCGTCGGTACTCGTCACAATGCTTTCCTTTATCAAACGAACAGAACTTAGTTATCAAAAATATTGTAATAGAAAAACAAAATTTCATTATATGAGATTTAAAAGGTTACTTTTATCAAGCGACAAGTTTAATTTCAATTAGACGACCGACATCGTAATCAGGATTATCGGGCGTTAAACATGCAGGGCGTTTTATGAAGTGCGCTCGACTGACGGCCATCATTGATTGCGGTCACAGCTGGTGAGATGGCAACACCACTTCGTTCGACGTCAATGTCGCCGTCTCGTTCGTGGTTTTAGTAGACTAATAATTTGAACTGATGAACGAGAACTTCGATTCGCGAAAGACTTTATGAGGTGTGCCACATGAATCGGGAATTTTCCTAATTTTATCGATGTTAAAGTGACCCTATTTTTAAGAGTGGAGCGCGCGTCAATAAGCAGTAATGAGTGAAGCGAGCCACTTTGATTGGGCGGCACTCGCCGTGACACACGATAAATGAATGCACTAATAGCTCGTAACTATTCTCGAGTCTGATTGCTCGTCAGCTCACCGTCGATACGTGTTGTAACTTGTAATGTAAGTTCTATGAAAATATTGTGCTAGCGGCGTCCGTCGCTTCGTGCGATTCTTATCTTTCGAAACTAAAAAATCATTCAGTGGAAATTACCTAAAGATTCTCGTGACGGGTACGGAAACCATTACTATAAACCTGCCCATCTTTCACGCATCAACGGAACAACGCCGATCGACAAGATATTTTCTAGAAAGATAATTTGTATTCGAGAGATTTCTTCATCTATAATAACTTAAGTTCGCCCAGTTGTCGACCATAATCATCATTGAAAATTTTTAGATGTTTCGTTTATTTTTCTGCGATTACTACATTCGTGAGTGGATAAATAACGTTTTGAATTAAAAAATAAAACGCTACAACAAAGCTGCATAAAAATGTTTGATAAACAGTGGATAGAAAAGGCAAAGGACTGATTTATCTTTGCCTCTCTTCGTAGAGAATATTTTGTGCGCATGTTTTAGCTAAAACTCAACCACGAACTTGTCATATTACAAGCTATATGAAATACGAAGCGGAGTGTAATTTTCGAGACTCGAACGCGAAATTATTTTCAATCAATAATGCAAGTATCGATACAATATATTAATATTATAATATCTTATCGTGGAATTCCGACTACAGCTATGTATAACATTGAATATAAAAAAGCGTCTCTAACCGCGAGCATTGTCTTGTTTCAAACGTTGAATAACTAAACATTGCTTGTAAACAAAGTTTGCGTGGATACAGTTTAAGTAAGGTTGATGCTTGTCTTGGTGTGTGGTCGATTTTCAGCCTTGTAACATCTGTATATTAAAAGTGTTTGTTCTCAGAAAACGTGTTCATTATACACATGAGAGATTGTTTTAAGTTTCGGAATATTTATATTATAACGATTAACGCGTCGTACGAACTCGCGTGGAATAGGAAGCAATGTTGAAATATTTAGAGCTATTTGTTTCGGTTCAACAAGTATGACCTTAGCTTTATAATATACGAAATAAAGTATACTTTATGTTTTTATATGTTGACTAAGTATAATTCGAATAAGAATCGAACTTTTAATGTAAATTAATATCAAAATCATTTATTGATATTTTTTGGGATGGCTTGGCACACATTTCAGCATATAGCTCGATAAAAAAAACTACAGAAAAGAAAATTTACAAATCGACAAAATAAAATAACAATTGAAATCATACCAAAACTCCTTAAAATTGATACGGAATCCGTAGCAGTGGCCCTAGGTCTACAGGTCTTATGTTCGACGAACACTATGGAATTAGGCGTAAGCCTCGCTCGTGACCGATTACAAAGGGGCCGATAAGACGCTGCCTGGATTAGCCTTACTTAGGTTACTCCTTAACGTGCTCGCTTTTAACTTTCATTTTTTAAATTTATATTTGAATTTTATATCAAGCTCCGTTTGCGTAAAGCCAGTTCAAGATAAGGTTTATATCAAAAGTTTCTGTCCTAATTTTCACACTCAAATATTGAAACTACGTACACGGATACCGTAAACACATTTCCCTTGTACGGCTTTGCCTGAGAGACGGACCTACTGTTTGTGGCGGTGAATAATTGGTAAATGGGTGGTCTTTTTATTCCACGGCAATAAATTGTATATCTGTGGTCAGGATGAATAGTAAACAAAACAGTTTTATTACATGTGCAAGGACTATAACATTGTTGTTGTGGCTGATGCCCGTGGGTGAAGGTCACCACTTAGCATCAAAGTTTAGTTTAGCCATCTAGCTCTCTTTAATGCCTCCCAATAAAAAAATACAACATAATTATTTACTTCATTTGGTTCGTTAAAGCCATGTGCACCGCCCACACATCATTCATCCTACCTCCAAACAGTTACCAACACATGCTTGTTTCCTCGCGATCACTGTCTTCACCTCATAATTCGAGATGAATATTAAACACATGAAAATTGCGTGTTGCAATTTTCCTTGCCCGGGTTTGAATATGAACAACAATAATAATGTTCATGATATTTCTTAATCGCGAGGGACTTCATTGTCTACACACAGACGAAATTAAATCAAACGAAAGCGAAACGCTGCGAGCACAGAAACTCTTATTGAATGGTATTTGTTTGTATATTAGCGCTAGCGTAACAACAGAAAATATCTAGTAAAAATAATTTAAGAGAAATCTTATCGATAGCAATTGTTTTATATCCCTCGCTACACTAGAATTCAATCCAATCTGCGCCAAAGGTAAATAGAAATAAAGCAATTTACTGACGGGATAAAACTATACTCTATTATATAAAATACTTTATAGTTCCTTGCAGTCGATGCACGATATAATGTGCTTAATTAAAAAAATACGTCTCGAGTTTACTTTGAAGTCTAGTTTTTTGTCGTTTAATTATTGCAGTTCGAGCTTTGCGTAGAAAATAACCGGAGATAAATTGATGATTTCGAAAGTTAATTAAAAATGGCCAACGAACGAAGCATTAATCTAAATATTCATATTACAAAGGAACTACTCGTTTCATGTTTTTTTTTTTTGTATGCATTCACAGTAGTTGTAGTTGCGAATTATTTGCAACAAAGAAAAGTATTACGAGCAGTTCGGCTTTTTATTTTATTTTTTCGGTTTTAATACAAATATACATGATCCTTAAAGTCCTTGTTCTTCCTAAAAAGTTTGTTAGCTGAAGGTTCAAATACTCTCGCTAGCATGTTCAGCTGTGGCGATAATTGATAAAGTGGCTTCTTAACTATGGCTGAAACTTACACCACCGCGCTGCTTCATGCTGCATGTGTGTTTATATGTTACAAAACGTCATCCCACACAAGCATTCTCCCTTGTCATGTTTTCCATCCGCGGCGCCGAATTCAGTTACAGTTTTGTATTACACATAAAACCTTTTAATATAAAAATTGTAATTTTGAAAAGATTTTTTGTTGTAATATTTATAGATCTAATGTTTACTATACGTTTAATGTTAGCTGTGGACATAAGAGAGTATTTCAAATATAATAAAGTACCCGAGGTCAGCCGTGCGTGCACATTAAAAACCCTCGCTGTCATATTATAATAAAAAAAATATAAGAGTTCCTTCCGTGTAACAAGCGTGCCTGCCTAATCCACCGTCACAAGTTAATGACGTCGCATGTCCTAACGACTCGTGGTATTCTTAACCCAAATGTGCTGACATATTTCTACCAGTGTGAAAACCACATACATAACACGATCGAAAGTTGAATACAAGTGATGTGATCAATATTTACTACATTTCCTTGAACTTCTTAGGATCCGTGTTCTGTTACAATAAAGCGATTCTGGCGCGCAAAAGATCACTTCTGTCACGTTTAAAATTACCAATGTTATCACTATAACGAAGTCCTTCCCGCTGCATCTGTACGCGATAAACTCAATAAATACAAAACGGATTTTTATACGATTTTCACGAATGGGCGGAGTGATTCAGGTGTATAATTCATTCAATTTTATAAAAATTGGCCAAAATGTGATGATGATTGTTTTTCTTTTTTATGTCATAGGTTGGCGGTCGAGCATATAGGACACCTGATCGTAAGTGGCCACCACCGCCCATAGACAATGGCGCTTTAAGAAATATTAACCATTCCTTACATCGCCAATGCGCTACCAACCTTAGGAACTAAGATGTTATGTTGTGTTGTGCCTGTATTTACACTGGCTCATTCACCCTTCGAACCGAAACACAACAATACTGAGTACTGTTGTTTGGCGGTAGAATATCCGAGGAGTGGGTTATACCTATCCAGACGGGCTTGCACAAAGCCCTATCGCCAAGAGAATGTGTTGAAGTTTTTTTTGTGTTCCTAACATGAAGTTAACACTTATTTTGTCTGTCTATCGGGACTTTTGACGGTAAAATTCAAACAGAAATGTAAAGCTATAAATCCTTTTTATACGAAACCCTTTGACACCGTCCACAATACTTCGCGTCGGGGCTCAACTTGATATGGTTAAATTCGTTACTTCACGTTGATATCAAATAGCTCTTGGAATCCGTACTAGTGATAATGGACTTTTGCTGTTACTTTAACGAAAACAAAAAGTTCTTGAATTGCTGGAAAAATTTAATTCCTTTGAATACGTTGTAGCCAGTTAACATAGTTCTTACTGCTGCCCGGCATCAGTTGAAATGTCTCTTTAATATTTACATTGAAATATGCACACACGTATTTTTCGGTAATGTTTCTGAACAACAAAATACAATATAGTTTTTAAATTCCATACATTTGTTAAAAATAAGTACATAGATGAAATAACAAAAAATCCGTTAACTGGCCAGACCAAGTATCACAAAGATTAATTTTCCTGTTGCCTGACCAACGTTCCCAGACTGTTGATATGCGAATTATTCCTGCGCCATTGCCACTGGTCTGGAGCGGTAATCATTCACTTACTTAACTTTGTAACTTATACTAACATTGAATAAGTTTGCTTATTCTATGTTTAACCATTATTTAAACCCCAATTTGTTTTTAGTTACTAAAGACAGATATTATTGTAGATTATATAAAATTGCACGATGAAGTGCAGTATTCGCCTGGAAACATTGAATAATTTTCTATTTTTTTTTTTGTGAATGAGTTGCGAAACATGACATACCCAATCGGAATATCGTTTTAGAGTTTTAAGGAGTGTAGCACCTAATTGTCATTGCCTTATTTCAAAAACGTAAATATCCACGTTTAATGGCCTTGGTAAACTTAAAACGACACTAATCGTTCGGGAAGTTGGCAATCGAGAGTTCTAACAACTCAGCTAGAATTATCTGTGTCAGTCCGCCAGTCAGAAACAGATATTAAAAACGTCTGCTGAATTTTAAACCTGCTAATACAAGTGCTCGCTGAGTAGACCCCGCTGCCATTATCACCGGACGGCTCGTGTATGAAAACTTTACTTAAAGCATCACATGTGTCTATTTCGAAAATATACATACATAGTATAGTTGTATAAGCTTTTGTGCTGAAAAGATTCATCGTACGATTTGGACAACCAACATCATTCATATATATAATAAACTAGCTGTGCCCGCGACTTCGTGTCTCGTGTTCTCTTCGTGTTCTGTGCACGTTTGAATTTAACAAAAAAGTTATTTTTTAAGTAGCTTAAGTTACTCCTTATTACGTCAGCTTTCTGCCAGTGAAAGTCCCGTCAAAATCGATCCAGCCGTTCCAGAGATTAGCCTGAATATATGGATTGGCTACATTGGATAGATTACATATACATTTAGTAAAAAGCGGTCATTTTAATATTACAAACAGACACTCCAATTTTATTATATGTATAGACTGTATGCATGATGTAAATTGTGCCCATTTAAAATAAGTTTGAAATTGTTGTTTATTTTATATAAATTGTCTTATAGGTTAGGTTAGTCTTTATTAAAATTGGCCCGTCATATTGTAAATTAAATTCTCCATTTAAAAAATCTTAGATTAATTATAAAACAACGGAGCTCACTGTTACTAGCCGATATTGGATTTTTGTCCATTTAGTTTGTGTTTGATTATTTTAAATATCTGTTAGTTTTTATGTCACACTCTGTTGTGGTCACAGGTACTCGTGTCTATATGAAGTCGCGTTTTAAAATTCGAATGAATGAATTCGAGCGGCGAATGAATCTGTTAGATAAAAAAATTACCGCGTTAGATAATTAATTAGACCCGGTACCGTGTGGATTTCAACCGTGAAAATTAAACTAACGCAGTATGATGAAACATTGAGTCCAGAGACTCAAAAATTATTGTCATGATGTTTAATTACGTAAGCTATAATTTTCGCTTTTATATACGTATTTAGAGGAATAACTGGGTAATCAGCATAATATTTTACTTTGACTAAACATCCTGAAGTTGAAATACGGAGCAATGTCTCTTGGACCATTAGAAATATTTGTCAAATGCAAATACCGTTGCAGAAAATAACTCCGCCGGTCATGGCTAGCCGGTATCTATCAAAGCTCTTTGGAATAGTTTGAACTATGTACTCGTACTACTCCGTTCGTGTGTTAATTAGTGAAATACTGAATAAAATACTTTGGTAAAAACTCAGAGCGCTACCTGATATTACGAACACGTTACGAAAGGTGCCATACTTACAATAATAGGATACAATAGCTTCAACAGTAATCACATTTTATTTTTGTATTTATTGAGGTATTTATTGCTGAAGAGTCTTAAGCATGAGGTGTCTGTGATGAAGACATCTTCCTTAATATACAACGTATCCTACCAAATATAATACTGACCGAAGATAAAATTATGAAAAAATATAATTAGTTAATACATCTTACCGTAACAGCGACCCTGAACATTAACGCTAATATCTCCTGCACTCGCCAGCAGAAGAGACTTGATCGTCTGTTTATCAACTTAATTTAAATATATATTGTATCCTAACAAAATAGGATGTTTGTTTTAAGACGTAAGAAATACTATGTTTTATTTAACTATTATTTTTTTAATTCTTCACAGATTAAATCAAGAAATAAAGGGTGGCGCATGGTGTCCTAAGTCTCAAATCACGACTGAATCGACCGAGTGGCTGGAGGTAGACCTTCACACCGTTCACGTGATCACAGGGGCCGGTACACAGGGCAGATTTGGCAACGGTCAGGGTGCGGAGTACGCGGAGGCTTACGTCTTAGAGTACTGGCGACCGAAGCTCGGCAAGTGGGTGCGGTACCGCGCCGCTGATGGCCAAGAGGTAAGACAACGTAAATGAACTTACACAGCCAGTTCACAAAGACAACAGCAAGTGGTTTCATGCAGTTGACTTATTCAATAACGATTAAATTTTGCGATAAAAAAATTCTCGTGCGGCACGTCTTTATCTTGAAAACATAGTTACAAGACTTAATACTTTCGAAAGTTTAAGCAGAACACGAAATTATTGGACCAAACATAATATTTTATCAACTAACTAGCGACCCCGGCTTCGCACGGGTGCAATGCTGATACTAAATATACTACAGAATGTTCTTACATCACAGTTCACAGTTTGTATGTGCCTGCGTTTTTAATCTGTAATATCTTCGAAAATATTCATTTAAATTACATGCTGTAAAGGTCCATATTGATCTATATTAAATGCACAATGTATTTAAGATACTTAATTAGATAATTATTAATGATGTATTGCTTAAAATCGCTTCGAAAATAAGCCATTATTTCTCGTAAAAAGTAAAGAATAAAAAATGATTGTTGTGGGCTATCCCTAATAGATACACATATACAATAGTTGACTTTTTTGAAGACCTTTTTAAGGTGTAGAATACTGTAATACATTATTTTGATCTATCTCATAGGGTTCAGCCAGCGTTTTCAATGTAAGTTTAAAAAATGTGTCTATTTACGACATCACTTCAGAAACCTCTAAAATTATCAGTGTTTGTCAACTTTACTGTGCATCGTCCTCTTGAATCAATCTATCTATTAAAAAACGGCATCAAAATCCGTTGTGTCATTTCAAAGATCTAAGCATACATAGGGACGGACAGCGGTAAGCGACTTTGTTTTATCCTATTTATTGGTGAACTAAGTAACTTTTGACTGTCTGTCAAAAGTGAGTGAATGAAAATGTTCTTAATGCACGTATACATACAGACATAATCATCATTCGTATGTAATGTCAGAGTTGAAGATAGTACTAGTTATGTCTCGGCTAGTTCCTACCTCAAACATGGAATGAACAATAGGGGGATTAAACGTAAGAGGAACTTCGCTCCTCGATTTATGGGCATGAAAATCGATATACGCAAAGATAGATACTAAAGCTATACTTTATGTAAAATTTTTAATGAAACGCCATTTAATATAGTACCATGTACGTCACTGATTCGTTCAAATGAATGAATTGTTTCGCTTAAAACAAACAAAGAGGTTTATTTAAGACCGCTATCGAAAACATTGGAATAGTTCCTAGGTATAAGTTATGTACTTTTATGTTTTGGGTCTGCGAACTATAGTAAATGGGTCACCTGATGTTAAGTTATGTATGTTAATGTACTTGTCTTGTGCCCGTAGTAACGCTGGCTTATTCACCCTTCAAACCGGAAAGCAACTCTACTAAGTATATCTGATGACTGAGTGGATCTATCCAGACGGGTGTCACAAAACCTTATCATCAATTCACTTTTTTTTTTTCAATATAGATACTGTCCGGCAACACGAACACTTACCTGGAGAAGAAGAACCATCTCGAACCACCGATATGGGCGTCGAAGATCCGCTTCATACCCTACAGCTCCCACCGACGTACCGTTTGCATGAGGGTCGAGCTCTATGGCTGTTATTGGAGCGGTAAGGATCGAACAATGTATATTAATTAAGAAAAAGTTAAGTATTCTCCCACATATCGGGTAAATCATTCTCTTTGGAAGAAGAGGAGAGGTGGCATACTTATTACGTACATTCAAGCGTTTATGAATTTCTCGAACAAGAAGTCATTTAACGACGGCACTTCCGATTATTAATAACAGATTTATATTTAAATGTATTAGGTTTTTTAATTGCAATATGGTGTATGTGTGTATGGTGATGATGTTCCTCTGACCCGTGGAGACCACGAACACCATTCCCAACTGCGCAGCACATTTACTGCACGAGCTCTCATTCACTGGTCTACTCTCTGCTCTTTCACGACCATAAGCTGACAAGACCAAATTTCGACACTCGCAGAGAGTGCTGACATATGACCAAAGGCTATACCGCTTTATTGACTTGACGTGGGATTTGAACCTAGTACTGTTTTGATCTGCAACTTTACATGTTAGTCACTAGACTAACGAGACTGTTAAATAAAATCTGTCCTATAATTTATCCATATTAAAACAGTAAATAGCACAAATGTTAAGTAAGTTCAATGAAACGCCATAATGTTAGTCCCATAACACAATACACCTTTTAAAAAGTATAATAATTGCATTTTCGAGGAATGAATGAATGATTTTCACATTCAACTATTATTTCCAATATTGTGCGCGACTAAAAACGAGTAACAACCATTCTTTTGACGAGAACTCTTTGTATAAGACCTAGGGTTGCTAGACTTTGAGCTATTTTTGAAAAATATAAAATAAAAAACCTTTTTTATATTTGATTTATTATTCTTTAATGATTTCGGACTGTTGTTAGATATGATTATGTATGTCGGTATATAGATTTGTAAATTTGTGGCTACTTGAGATATATTTTTCTTACCCGATTAGCTCGACACTCTCACCAGTAATAAATTTGATATACTTCTCGATCGAAACAAATTCGACATTTTCGAACGTATTTGTTAAAACGCCACTACTAAAAAATGATATAGGTTCTCGTAACCCTGACGAAATGTCAACAAAGGCTGAATTCGCTCGACATATCTTCCATCAATAGACATACATAGAATAATTGTTCGTATGGTAATTCTCGGTAATACCCGGAGCCTATCGCGTTCAACATCGCATGCAGCGTACAACGAATGCAGAAAATTGTTCGCCTAATCATACGTCTGCTTCTTGAGAAATTTTCGTGTTTTTTTTTTTTTTTTTTTTTTTCATTCATGCACTGAAATCGTTCTTAACAATTCCATGCGGCCCTCGCTGAAACGTCACGAACTCACGATAATAATGTTCGCTGCGATTGCTATCGGACGTTTCGTTTTCGAAGAACGTGTAATTTTAATTTGTAACTATTTATTTTTCTGGGTCATTATAAAGTCAAAATTTAACAAATTATACCTTTTATCATAAGTATTTGATAATTATTTTGATGTAAATGATAATCTATTTTTTTTTTTTTTTTATAAAAATTTCAATGTTCGAATTATTTTTTTTAAATTATATCTTGAGGTTTCTTTGCATGGGAATTAGCTGCGAACTGTTCCTAGTAGGTACTATACTGTTATCGCGTCACATCTGAACACCAACAAGGAACCATGCGATAACGTAATTTATTTTATTTCTTTAATGCTAAATTGTTAACATAAAATCTTAAAAACATAAACATAAATTTATAATCAACCCTTATAAAAAATGTAATACAATTTAAGGACATTTTTTAAACGTATCTTGTACCTGTGCTTGTTTATTGTGAATTAATTGTTCTAGATTGATTAAAACTTGCTTATAAGTAAGATTAGATAGTAGCAACAAAATTGATCTATATAAGATCAGGTGCATATTGTTCTTTTAATAAACATACTCTTTTAAAATCTCAATTTAATTTCTTCGTTTCGCTAATCTATAAAATAATCATTATCAACTTGACAATCATCACGGTCGTCCCAAGTATTTATCCCCGTCCGTTGTTAACCGGCAGCGTCGTGTTGCTTACAGACATACTGAGGGACACCGTTATATATTTAAAAATATAAAGTAAAATGTATTTTCAAAATCCATTTACAAATTAAGAGGAAGATGTCTTTTGAATTCGAAATACAAGTATGCAATTCAATTGTTATACTAATGTATTTATAAATATTAATGTTTCACCGATCAGATCAGATCCGTCTTGACACACGTGTCACGTGACTCCGAGTGACGACGCGGACGGCTTGATAATGTTAGTCAGTATCGTTAAGCCCTCGCATGATCCTGAAAGTTGTATTCGAGTGAACTCATAAACAATGTACTTTTTTGGATCGCTTTAAAATGTTCACAAAGATATCCTATAAATAAAAACTTATTTCATTTTTATATGTCTAATAAAATTGCGTCGTTTTGTGATTTCTTGTAACATGTTACAGGGACGTATCCTCGTAATGTATCATTAATATAGTATTCTCAATAGAACATTAGGTCTTTTTTCGAAATGGACGGTAAATATAGAAAGTAATAATTTTCCAAAGTCTTTGCTTTACGTTGTAGTATTTATATAGAAAAAAAAATGTAAAATCTTACGATAGATAGATTAGCCTGAGGTGTAATGTTTTCTTATACTTATAATTTAAATTGCTGACGTGTCACGCAAAACCGCACGAGTTAACCCTTAACATTATCCAACTGGTGAGAAATAACTACCATTGTTATCATAATATTCACATAAAACATCACGTTAGTATAAATCAGGTGCTTGTGAGGCACGCAGGACGTGTGCGCTAGCGTCATATGTGTGGAGTACGTTTTATAATGTCGGAAAATAAAATCTAGCTAAACTTTTAAAGAAAAAGTTTTGGAAATAAAATATATAATATTATGTTGATAATTTTTTTCTTGAATTTTTAGTTTTAAATAAATAAAGTCACACTCAAAGGCCTCCATTACGCACAAACTTTGTATGATTGTACCAAATAAATGTACGACCGTCGCGTACGGTCGTCCGGTATTGAATAAACATCGAAATTGGTGGTTATTGAAATAATTTATAGTTAAAGAAAACTAATAAAATAATATATATAAAATAAATAATTACATATTTTTATTATTATTATAATAATAAGAAAAGTCACAAAGTATACAGAATACCCGCCGCGCACACACAAGGGACTTGAGAGCGGCGGCGGATAGATGTTTGTGATCATAGAACGTCATGCCGTTGGCCGATAGAACCGAAACGTGGTCTTAACCCTAAATCACGGCAATTGATGGCTCACTTCCTAAACCTAGAGCACTACGAATGCACCAGACGGATAACTAATTGGCATAATGCCTTAATACTAATGTATTACAAATGTTGGAAAAGACGTACTACTGAGTTTCTTGCTGGTTCTCGGCAGAATCTAGACTCCGAACCGGAGATATCTTCAGTTAATATAATTTTGTAGAAATGCTGATTTGAAAATGTTTGTAAAAGCCTACTCGAATAAAGTATATTTTGATTTGATTTAATAAAATAAATAATATTTTATTTTACAGTTGGCATCGTTTCGTATTCAATGCCGAAAGGCGACAAAAGGAGCAACGGCGTCGAGCTGACCGACATGATATACGACGGGCAGTGGGGTGACGAGCTGCGAGGCGGACTGGGGCAGCTCGTCGACGGGCAGTTCGGTGGTGACGAGATACGCGAGGCGGCTAAGACCTCCGCCTGGGTGGGGTGGCGTAACGACTCGAGACCGAATCCCCCTGTCATCATCTTCGAATTCGATAAAGTGAGGGAGTTCAGCGCGGTGCACTTGTACTGCAATAATAAATTCATGAGGGATGTTCAGGTTGGTTTTGACATGTCTTACACTCGTAGCCGTTCGCTGTCTATCTGTGTGTGTGCGCATCACGCACATACTTCTTAGTTATACGTCTAACCATTTGTACGTTTCACTTCCCTTTCAAATTGACCCAAATAATAGTATATAAATAAGTTGATTGAAATAAAACTCTTAGCGATATAACTCGTACAATTTCCATAATTCCAACTCTTCCTCTAGGTGTTCTCCGAGGCTATCATATCGTTTTCCATCGGAGGGCGACACTTCCAAGACGAGCCAATTCGCTACACGACGAATGAGGACAATATCTTCGAAAGTTCTCGAAACGTAAGCATCAAGCTTCACCATCGCATCGGGAAGTGGGTGCGGATCGAACTCCATTTCTCGGCGCGATGGATACTCATCAGCGAGGTGTTGTTCGACTCTGGTGAGTGAATAATTTGAAGTTATTTATTTGTGACACTCGGGAAATGTCTCGGTAGCTATCTTTAAAATATTCTTTGTAGAAGAAGAATCTCACAAGCAGTTTAAAAATATAGTAAAGTAAAGTAACAGCCTTTAAATATCTTACTTTTGGGCTAAAGCGCTCCCTCTCCCATTTTGAGAAGAAGGTTTAGGGCTTACTCCACCAAGCCGGTCCAATGAGGGTCGGTGGATAGACATGTGGCAGAATTTCATTGACCTTAGACACATGCAGGTACCCTCATGATGTTTTTCTTTAGCGCAGAACAGGAAATAAATTACGAACACATAATAAGTAGATGAAATATAGGTGCTCAATCGTCAGTTAGAAAACTTCGATTTTAAATTGATCTTTTAAATGAAATGAAACACCAAAAATACTGAATATCACGAATAATGTTTAATATTTGCGTAATTTATGCATAATTGTGCACCTTGCTGGGCTTCGTCACTCATTCGTCAATCAATTTCATTCAATACAGCACTAATATTACATTCATCTTTGTTGTTTGATAAACATGAATTTGTACTTTATCTTTTTTTTTACTGAATCTACAATAAAACTTATCATTGTCGACAGATGTCGCTCAAGGAAACTACACCCCAGAGATCCTCAAGCCCACCGGCGCGAAGGACAAAACGAAAGCACCTCCCACAAAGGACTTGCCAATATCCACAGCGCACCAAGAAGACCCGCTGTACATGGCCATCGTTGTGGGGGTCTTGACGGCGCTCGTGATACTCCTGGCCGTCGCAGTCTTCCTCATCATTCATAGACATAGACACAGGAAATGCTTCGCTTCACCGCTAGCTAAAACTACGATAGCGCAGAAGAGGACAGTCGCAGACAATTATAACCCTTGTGGTACTTCCATGCTGCCCGACAATAAGATGATAATCGACTGCCCGCTGGACGTCAAGTCCGATGAGTACCAAGAGCCGTATCAGGCTCTGAAGTGCGCTCCGTATTTTAGTTACAGTACAGTCTTGCTCGAGATGAAGGATTTCGTTAAGGATTCCAACACAGCTTTGTCAGGTAAGAGTTGTAATAATATCTTGTTACTTTACTTTGACGGAATATCGAGTTTAGTAAAAGACATGACGCGTGACATACGAACGCAGTGCGAAGGTTGTCCTTTATCTCAATGACATTTCGGTGTGATGTGGTGTGGTTTAAAACAACACGTGCTCTAGTTTGGCTTAGTGGACGTACAGGCTGTTAGCCTAAACGAATGGACGTATAACTGAATGCGGAAAACATTACCTTCTTCTAGAAACTCAAATACAAAAGTATTCTCGTGTTCAATTGTCTCCCGAAGTAAGAAATTCTTGTAATATTTAACACGATCCGCTATGCCCACAACAGATAGCTCCAACTATGACTACGCTGTGCCGGAACTTAGTTCGGCCCCTCTCCTCACTAAGCGGAGGTTAGCAGACAGTCTCTCCGATCGCGCCACCGAGCTCGTCAGCGACCATATGGAGACCCTCGATCTCGACACCAGGCGGTCAGCAGCCGGTTCGATACGTTCGAAGCACAGCACAAGGGTGAGTTGTCAACTATCCCTACTGCCATAGACGTAATAGGTAATTGCTAATTATAAATATGTATTCTTAAATCTAAACAAATACTGAAAACGAATCAATTGTTTTAGAATTCTGATTCTTACGCTCTAAAAATAAAATCATTGTATTGCATACATAGTCACCTAATACTATAGTGAGTTAAAGTTATTACAAGAGTTGTTTAATAAATGTCTTATCCAAATATTACAACATATTAAACCCCTCCCTCAGTCCCCCAGTCAACAAGAGGTGCTGATCGATCTGAAGCGTCGCTTGGACAACACCAACGTCATCGAATTCCCGAGACACCGACTCCGCATGATCTCGAAGCTGGCTGAGGGTGCATTCGGCACTGTGAGTAACCGGATTAATTTTATTTAAAAAAAATTACCAAAAATACCTTATTTGTGGATTTAAAAAGGAATGCAATTAATGGCTGACAGAATATATCAAATGTGTTTGAAAATTGCATTGATCCTAGTAAAAACAATAGCACCTAACACAGTTTAGTCATTTTCTTTTCCTGGTTTATATAAATCTTAGCAATCACCGACGCGCCGGTGAGTTAGCTGACTTTGGTTCCATTGGATTCGGGACTGGATTACCCATTATACAATGCAAGCAGCTTCCGGAGAATTCTGTGTTCTAATAAAAGACCCGAAGCCTTGAGTAAAATATAATATAAATCACTTTTTATCGTTTTCCAAATCGCTTGAAATCACTGTTATAAACAATATTAGGCAAAAGTCCATACGTTATACAAAGCAGCCTAATTTTTTTTGTATCATCTTTTATTGAATGTGCTTTAATAAAACCTTATGCCGGTGAGAAGCTGTTTTTATCATTGTAATGTTTTTAACTCGCCATGGTCGTTCAGGTATATGTAGCGGAAGCAGATGGAGTGCCGGAGTATAACGGTATCATCTCCTCGGAGAAGCGGCTGGTGGCAGTCAAGTTCCTCTGCCACGACGCTTCCGCGAAGGAGAGGTATATCATGTATGCGCTTCTTTTTATTATATTTTATTGTCTTTAGCTTTGTACATTTTAATTTTTGTTTTATCTAACAGACGAGGCAGTTTGGCGTAAATTAAGAACTTAAATATGATTTTTTTTGTACACTTACAATTTGAACTTTTAATGTTTATTTAGTATGACAGATTGTCTTTTTTGTTTATTGCCTAGTTCATATAGTTGCATATCCTGATATCCCAGGTTTGAAACCAAGACTAAACCCATTAAAATAAAAAAAAATTAAGTGTCTCGGGCAGCACGTAAAGCTGTTAAATGGAAGACATTGAGTGTGAGACATACGTCTCACTAAGAGAGGTTAGAGCCGCATTGGGGATATGACGTTTGATTAATATTTCTTACAGTATGATATCCATAGACAGTGACCGCTTACCATCACATCGCCAATTTGCCAGTCCGCCTACATATGTAAAATAATAGTTTATTAATTTGAAAATAAATAAATTAAAACGAAAATCATCAAAGTCTGTTAATTTCATGGTGTTTATCTAAAGTAATCACTTGTTATAAATAAAAACTTATTTCAGGGAGGATTTCGAGAGAGATGTACGCATTCTCGCTGCGCTCTCGTCGCCTCATCTTGCGAGAGTGTTGGGAGCATGTCGATCCCCACCACTGGCTGTCGTCTTAGAGTACTTGGAACTAGGTAAACGATATCAGATGATATTATGTGAAATCTTGTATTTTCTTATATTTAAATACCTTATCTCGTTTGGGTTACAGGCAATGCTGTTTGTTCTATTAAATACAATAGGACTTTAAAGACTCGCCATACTTTATGAATCCCATAAATAAGAAAATTCGGTTCATGTCAAATTAATAACACATTGAAACATGGTTGACTTCAAATAGAATAAAAAACAGTACCGAAATAGTTTGAAATATAATAGTTATTATTGTGATTGGATACAGTTTATCAGAACACATGACACGACGTACTGTTTCCAGGTGATTTGTGCGCGTTCCTCCGCACGTCTCCCCCCGGGAGCGTGAGCACGGGCACGTTACTGCACATCACGACGCAGATCTCGGCGGGCATGCACTACCTGGAGTCGCTCAACTTCGTTCATCGAGACCTCGCTACGAGGTATGCTTTAGCTTACAATGTTTTACTCCCGGTAGGGGTGTGTGCGGGTCCGTAGTTATAAGTAGGTATTTTTTTCCACCATAATTTTGTTTTCATCATTTGAAAAAGCACTGACAACGTATGGAATATTTGGCACTTGCAGAATAATAAGGTCGAAGCTTTATTAAAGCCGAACAGGAAATAAATGAATCGAAATATTTAATACAATATTATATGAATGATAGAAATAGAAAAACGTAGATTTTTAATTTGTTACCTTTTCTTGTTTAATTAAATTGTATTTTATTTTTGCAGGAATTGTCTAATTGGGAAGGGCTATCAAATTAAAATAAGCGATTTCGGCACCGACAACGAGACTTACGCGTGCGACTACTACAAGGTCGACGGCAGGATCCCGTTACCACTGCGGTGGGCGGCGTGGGAGTCCGTGCTGAGGGGGAAGTACACCACCAAGAGCGACGTGTGGGCTTTCGCGGTCACTCTGCACGAGATATTCACAATCTGCAGGAGGCGCCCTTACGAACATCTCACGGAAGCTGAGGTCAGGGGAAAGATAATCCGTGTCTTGGACGTTTATATCCGTCTAAAAACTTTACACTGTAGTACTATTAAGCCAAAAAGGCAGTACTTGTCATTCACAAGATTCGATCCGAGGACACGTTAATTGCGATTGTATTTGTCATAAATTATGATCTATATATACTGAATCAAAAATGTTTCTCCTCCTAGGTGTTGGAGAACCTTTCTCATCTCCAAGCTGACGACGGCCTCTTCGAATGCATCGACCGCTGCCCCGGTCTGCCGCGAGACATCTACGAGCTCATGTGTGAATGTTGGAGACGTGACGAACTGGAGAGGCCGACCTTCGCGGAGATACATCTGTTCTTACAGAGAAAAGGCCTCGGATACGCTACCTCGTGACTGGCGGTCCCCCCGGGGTACCTTTGGACTTAACCGGCTAGCTGTGGGTGCGGTTGTTACGATTGATTCTCTTACCAGTCCGATTCTATTACTCCTTCACTATTAAAGCGTAATGTAGAGCAAAAGTTAATTGTGTCGTAAATCTTATTACGAATCAACTAAGTTTTGATCACAAGCACATATTGAAACCATTGGAACAATAACTGGACATAGTTTGAGCTGCGTCTCCACAAAAGGAAAATAGGCAACTCTTTAATAACGTTTCCATATTTAACTTAAGTTGTCAACAAGAATTGTTATTTTGTAATTGTTGATAACTTTTGGGTGCATAACAATCCGTAGCGAACACAGAAATTGCCAACTATTTGAATTACCGTAAACAAAATGTCTATTGTAAATATTATAGACCACGCGGTCGATGCATGGGATGCGTCAAGTGTTCGCTTTAATGGTGGGGAAGTGTGGAGTCTCCCTCCCGAGCTGAGATACCGGATTTTTTTGAATACGTTTTTTGTATGTATTGCTTTACTTTATATCGATGGGCTATATATTATGACATCCTATATAAGAATATATCGTGT
This sequence comes from Vanessa tameamea, assembly GCF_037043105.1. Lineage (NCBI taxonomy): Eukaryota > Metazoa > Arthropoda > Insecta > Lepidoptera > Nymphalidae > Vanessa > Vanessa tameamea. The sequence goes on along the minus strand of NC_087341.1, from coordinate 704,049 downwards.
TAAATTAAATTATTTAATTATGTTTTAGATAGATATGAATTTACATTTAATTTCCATTTACATTCGTCGGTTAAGAGAAAACATCGAATGATAGTTAGAGTAACTGAACACATCTGGACGCTTTGTATCGGACCGATGGGCCGCAATCACGATCGCATTGAGGTACGGAGATATCTTAATTGCAAGATTACCGAAAGACTGAAATTGTGTTAAATTACTCTGATCTTAGTCAGTTTAGACTACAACTAAAGCCTGCAGATGTGTTTATTGTTTAGAAATGATTTGTGAAAACCGGCATCTTGGCTTACGATGACCTGGGCGTATCCGGGATGATTAGATAAATTTGATCCTCCATTATTTATATATTTAAATAGAGTGTCGCGCTACAAAATAACTAAAATAATCGAGCCAACTTTATTATCTTTGTGTGCGTGACAGCTACGCTTGACTCTCGCCAAACGACATAATACTTGACTAGTGTGCGTGTACTTAGTGACCGACTGTTGGCCACTATTTTTTTCGACGCGTTCTCGTATCTTGATGTATAAATAATGAACGAATTTGACATTATATCGAGTGTCAGTATACGTTAGACCCACTTAACTATCCATTATTTTGTATGTAATTTACGTGCTTACATAGTTGTTTTTTATATAAACTTTCAATTATATTTGAGTAATATTTTAAACTTACTATAGTTTGAAAGACATAATAAAATTTGAGGTGCGGCCGTGGACTTGCGTGCGACTTAGGCCTAAAAATTGACCCGAAATATTTTATATATTCAGATATATTATAAACTTTTGGGATATCGCTGATATGTTAATGTTGTAGTTTCCGTTGCAGATATAGAAATACATGTACTTAATAATTTTAAAGATACAGATTGAAATTAAAAGCTTTAATCCATCTTGACATACAACGAAATTTTTAAAACAATAATTTTAAGTATTTTTATTATTATAAAAAAAAGATTTCGTGCCATATACGATATTATTGACATTGTTTACAGCGTGCATTATAGTTATATATTATATTGATTATTTGTAAAGTTAGTTACATTATATCAACGGATATTTATTATTGAGAACATGAACCAATCTGAAACGACCGCACCTCGGCTAGTTGTCGTAATTGACTTATATATAAATAGTTCTCTCATCTCGAGAGTTACCTCGTAAGCTTTTAGATAATTTCGACTGATTATCGTACGATAAACGATCATTTTTGTACTTAATATGGAAATAAATTGAGTCACTCTCCGGCTTCAGCACGGCCTCCCCTATCGTAGTTCGTACGATGTCAAACATATATATTTATTATGTTCTATTCATTTCTGACTGAAAATTCCAAGTTTCGTTCTATTAATGAACGTTGAATTCATACATCTATTATATCTTTCTCTCAAACGATGTGTGATAGAGACGTTTATTAATGTAGCGTTAATAGTTTCTAGGACGTTTTTAAAGTGACGTTTAGTTGGCTGACCTGACAGCTAGATTTAGACTTAACGCTGCAGGACTTAAGAGGCTTCTTACTTATGTTGTTGTTAGTGTAACGGCACGTATTTTTCAATTTATGAGCTTAATAGCTGTCGTAGGTCGTGTCGAGTGTTGCCAATTTGTAAACAGTCGATGAATAATTTTATCTGATCTGACGTGTAACATGGATTTGAAAGCTGGAATTTTAAATAAATACCCTAATATGTAATAAAAAAATATATAAATATCATGGAATAAGTATTGATAGCTATATAAAATATTTACTGTATTATATAACAATTGTTGTTTAAACGTTACTTTCAACATGTTCAGAAAGAACCAAGAACACATGTTTTATCAGATACATGTTACACGTACCTCTCCTCCGCCGCGTAACTCACGAGTGAGCTACGTTTAATAGACACTAGACAAGACAGCCCCTCCCCCCTCGACCATTGACAACTTCGACTTAGAAAGTTACCGACCTGATAGTAATTTATTTTCATACAACACCTATATTACCTACAATAAAACAGTGATCTTATATTTGTGTATATGTAAGTTTATATAGTTGCATTTTAAAAGTCGATACAATGAATTATTTAAATAAAAAATAAAAAAAAGAATTATAAATAAATAGATGTATTATATACACTATAGATATACATATGTCTATTTTCCGTAGTTTGCTGGTTCCGAGTTAGTGTTGACAGTTAACGACAATATATCGATTAGATAGTCTTTTTATTCGATAAATCGTATCGCGTTCGGATAATCGTGAGAATCGATACGATAATCCGATCGCCTTAATAGTGTATCACTAGGTGTTACGTTCCCGTGGACCGAACCGACGGCTTAATGTTAGGAGCCTATATATTTAGCACTTTAATGTTAAGTAGTATAAGAGCGTCTTTAGTTTGCAATGTAGACATGTTTGAACTTGTACACAGACGGAACCAATGTAATAGGCTAATGTGTATTCTTATCGAATAAACGCTAAGATCGCGCCGACTCATTCTCTGTTCCTGTCGCGCGTATTGATACTCGTTAAGCTGGACAAGGACAGAGCGCGAGTTTAGCGCTTAAAAGCGTTTAGAAGTAAGACTCAAGAGATCTATGTAATTTTTAAGTATATAGAAAACTATAAGACTTTTCTTTACGAACCTGGCCTTACTTTCTTGTTACTGTCTAGCTTGTAGACAATAGATAGTGTAGTTATATTTGAGCCCCCAGACGCCCCCCCCCCCCCCCCCGCCTCCGCCCCTCCTTCCTTCTCTATAGTGCCGCGTATCTTTAGGTAATTAAATTAGTCACTAATAACAATGTACAATAATAAACACCCTCTCTGCCTTAGTGTGCGACTTTTATCCCTAAAGCGAATATCACGTTAGATGTTTTATGACTTGTAAATACGAATACGGCTAATGTAAAGAAATATTCAGCACTATGGAAATCTTAAATTCCTAACAATGGTCCAAACTTCATTCGCTTTTTCATTTGTACTATACGATTATACAATTTCTATTTAGATAAATAAATAATAATTAGGTCTATAGATATGTCTTACGCTTTAATTTTATTTTATAGTGTAAAACGTGTATTTGATGAAATGCTTAATTTTCATAATCAAAGTTTTATGGAGGTTGATACCAAATGCAGTATTTTTATTTTATACTCTACATCTTTGTACCCAAATAAAAGCAATATTCTAACTTATGCGGTGTTTCTCTTCGTGTACGACCCCTTCTTGAAATGTTCAGTGGATTGTTGGAGACTGTAAACTCAGTAACTATATTACCAAATGAGAGCACAAGTTACTAAGAAGTAATTTGACATCGACTTGATTTGTAATTAGTAGTAGTCACCCGAGACTGCCCAGCGGCTGGAACGAGTTATCACAACCGAAGATAAGTTCAGACAATACAAACTGGTTTACATTATATTTACATGTAATTGGTGTTTATGATACTCTCGTGCTCAGACAGAATGTGTATTAACCAACCCGCGTTAAAGCAGCGGGGTAAAATTCAAGCTGCAATGTTCTCTTCAAGACTAGAAGCTCATGCCCAGCAATGGGCCATTCATATGCTTTTACTTGGCTGTGTACTATAAACACATTGTTATGGAATAAGCGAAATGTGTATGTTTGTGCATATGCGGGTATAAAAGTAGGGCCGAGCTAGTTCAAACTATAACAAGCAATAAAAATAAATAATCCATTGTTTGAAAAAAATATGTAGAAACGTCGGTTACTTTATTTTTTCGTAGTTCTGGCGTATAAACACTATTCTTCTTATCGATTGGCGTATTAACAACATCCTTCACGAAACAAAACAGCTAAGAGCAAAACTATACCCAAACGCTAACCATACAGTCGCATAAACATTTCAACATGAAACGAGGCGGACTTCTCGTAATACTCTACCTCCTAGAAACCGTTTTAGCAGTTAAGGTCAAAGTAATAATGCATTCCGATCAAGAAGACTCGAGAGATGAAGACGAAACGCAAACAGAGTCATGGGATTCGAGGAAGAAAGTCGAAATAACTATGCTCCCGTTCCTAAAGAAAGCACACAGGGCAAAGCAACTAGAATTCGAGGAGGAGAAACAAACTGAAAAACCAAAACAGATGCACCCGAACGAAATGTTGTTTCCGTTAATATATCGACAGAATCATATAAACAGCATGTTCAAATTCGGTGAGAACTGGTACACTTGGTCGAATGAGAAACGAACGGATGGATCGAAGGCAGTCAATTATTACATTTGTTACGACGAACCGAAGCACTGCGACGAAATTGGATGGGTAAGGAGTTAATGTATAAAGGAAAATAAATATGTTTAGGTGAAACATTTGATACAATCTTATACTATTTCGTAAATGGCGAATAGATTATATAGTAGCAATGTACAGTAACACTTAATTTTTTTCTGAAACTGACATCCTTTTTTTGTTTGATTTATCTTAGAGTCGACTAAAATTTTATTTAGATAAAAGGCATCATTGCAATTATAATGGGAGGCGCATCATAGCTAACATAATTTGAGGAGGCAACAAGGCCTTCCCAAATTTATATTACAGTGCGTTGCAATTCTCTACAAAATAGAAACTGGGATCTCTAACTCTAAATAAATAATTAATTGCACAGGAGCGAACGGACACAATACCAAAATGCGCTTTCCAAATAGAGGCGCTCACTCCTGACGACCGCGCCTGTATCAACGGTTTCGGTGTGGAGTCTCATGCTAATACCGCATGCGACGGTGGAGAACAGATGAAGGTGCAATGCTTACTGTATTAATACTAAAATTTGGAATAATGTTTGAATATGAATTACAATTAAATTGATCTATTGTCAAGGTAAGCGAAATTGTACGTTCGTGCGGGCCAAGGATCCGTTCGCTATGGCGCTTCGTACGTGTAGGACTCCGACCTACCAGCGCAGTTAAGCCTGCCGACGTCAATTCGCTCGTCTGTGAGGACGAAGATGAATGCTATCTCAGTGTAGAATATAGGGTAAGAACAGCTTTATTGGTAATCCTCCAAAAATACTTAATGTTTTTACAGAGACAGATTGACGAGGTATCCGTATATATTTGCATTTGCTTTCCAATATTTTACATACGATGGTATACAATTATTTTTCAATTATCAGAAGAATTGTTAACTCAAGTACTATTCCACGGCAAACCGAGCTGTTACCGACATTAGGTTTATATTATAAAGATTTATCTGAGGGTCTCTCATTTATACTTGTATCTGATTCACATTAGATCGGATCTGTTCCCAATGTGTCGTACATACCCTTATCTTTGGCACTTAGCCGATGGATTTCTATAGATCGAAAGTGAATAGTACATCAAACCATCTGCTAATGACCTTCGCAGAGCCGTCTCAAGCTATGCTGGGGCCCTTGGGTACCCATGAATTTGGAGCCCTTTTGGTAGATATACACTACCACGTACAAATAATTAAGGCCAGGCCTTAAATATAGTTTCAAATAAACGGTGCGGTAATTTTGTGCGTATATTCGTAGGAATCTGATTGGTTGTACAATCTTACGGCTATTTTATAGCCTTTTTTGATATGTTAGTTATTTCTAAACAAATATATCACTTTCGAAAATATATATAGCAGTCAACGTGAACACAAACGTTTGAAGGAAACTGCTGGTTGTTCGGGCCCTGGGCCCGTGCCCTATGGTAAAGACGATAATGGACCTTCGTGATTTTTAGACTTTATTTGAATCAGCTCTTACTAAAAATGTTGATACTAAAATAGTAGACTAAGGACTATCTTCAGAAGTTGTTTAAGATGTTTAGACATAATGTTCGAGGTGCAACCTACTGAAGTAATTTCATCTCAATCCAACCGGCAAACTATTAATATAATCGTTATAATTTCGTTAGATTCACCACGACAGAATAACATTCTCGCTACACGAACCCAGCCGCGGACAGACGTTTAAGAGCGCTTTGAAGCGTGATGTTACGAGTGAAGACGAGAAGACGGTGACCGAGAGCCACGCGAAATCTGTCCATAGAGGGAAGAAAGTGGAAATTACGAAGAATAAGAAAAACCTCATGAGGAACAGAAAAGTCGTGGAGGGAAAGGGGGTGGTGAAGGAAGGAGATAATTCAGAATACACTCGCCGGAGGCAGGACAAGAACAAGATTAAGATAAGGGAGGATATTTCTGAAGACGTGTCCGAATAAATTGATAATTGACACATACGATAACGTGGTTTGATTCCAATAACTTACGTTTTTAACACTTAGATGTATAAGTCTATGTTAGCAACACTGTTCAGTGTATCGGGCGTGTTCATGCTCGCGTAGGATGTATAAGTTCGTTAGTTCAGAGTTAAAATAATATCTAATAAGTTCTTTCGTTCTTAACTTTTTAATTTACAGTTAAGTTGGTGAACAAACTTTAATGTATGTATATTAACGTCGCGTGTGGACTGGTAGGTAGAGAACGCGGGTACTTATTTATTTAGAGGGGAAATTTGAATGAAAGAGCATTTCGATTACATGGGTTTATTTTCGCTTATAATAATAAATGATTATTTATGTTTCTTCAGCTTCGTCTTAGACTGCTTGTGCGGCTTCTCCGGCTCATCGCGGAACTTCCTGTAGTTTACATTCTTATAGTTGAACGGCTTCACGTTGGCGGTGCTCGCGGGTACGGGCTCGGTTTCATTCTTGGCCTTGTTCTGATTCTGATTCTGATTCTGATTCTTGTTCTTGTTCTTATCTGACTTATTCTTGCCCTGTCTGTTGTTAGATTCGTTTTTCTTGGCCGCTTTCTCGTTTGGTATCTTTCGTTTGCGCAGCGCTCCGGTGCCTTCCATGTCGGGCACCGATGCTGCAGCCTCGTCGTCGGGTTCTTTTTCGGCTTTCTTCTTTTCATTTTCGATGAGAGTCTTCGCTTCTTGCAGCTTGATCAGCACTTCAGTCTTTATATACTCGTTGCCCTTCGATATGGCCGTAATCTTCGCCTCTTTGTCTTTGTATTCCTTTATCTCCTCAACCTGAATTCATATAATACTTATATTAAAAACTATACATGGCACGTTTTCTTCGTTACATCTTAAAATACTTTATTATTATTTTTTGAAAAAAATATATTCATTGTTTGGTTCAACAAATTCAAACTTTTCTTAAAAAATTTCTTATCAACTTGGACAACTTTTTAATACACAAGCATGGTTTGTTATTCATAGTTTATTAATTAAAAAAACAGTCATTAATGATATTTTTTGGTATTTATCTGGTATCTATGTGTTATAACACACACATATACCAATGCTGACGTACCTGTGCCAATGAACGATACTGTTTGTATCTGTCGAACGGTGGAACAAACATCTTCGCATCCACATTCAAGCGCGAGCCCTGTACAACACATAACAAATTTATACGGTTTTTGTTCTTCAAACATTTCATTTCTAGATGTTTTTAAAAAGATTCATATATGTCTGGTCGTGAATATTATTCTCTTTGACGATTAAGTGATATCGACAGCTGTTTGAATATTAAATGAATAGCGTCCCCAAGGGGATGTCCCTCCACAAAACACGAAGCCAAAGTGTAACATAACATAATAATAATAACATAATCAGCCTGTAAATTTCCCACTGCTGGGCTAAGGCCTCCTCTCCCGTTGAGGAGAAGGTATGGAGCATATTCCACCACGCTGCTCCAATGCGGGTTGGTGGAATACACATGTGGCAGAATTTCGTTTAAATTAGACACATGCAGGTTTCCTCACGATGTTTTCCTCCACCGCCGAGCACGAGATGAATTATAAACAAATTAAGTATGTAAATTGCCAAAGTGTGAGCAAAACAAAATACATCCATACACAAGGAATATTGTTTCATTTAATGATTTAAACTCACAGTGCCGGGGTCGGGAGTCTTAAAGACGGGGATATCAGCCTTTTTGGGCGGCTCCTCCACCTCCTCCTCCACGGGGCCAACCGCTTCCTCTGAGGTACCGTCTTCCTCTCTGTCAACAAAATGAAATATAAGCTCCTCGAACAAATATGACATCCAAAAACCTTTAAGATTTTTTTTCTCTAGGTTAGTTTGGGAAAGAAAAAGAAATCTTAATGTAGGAATATATATATATGGTTATATTTACGTGTATTCGGGATAATTTCCCAAATCGAGGACTTCGTAAGTTAATTGCGGCGGCATGATCGACATAGCGTCAACGGATGACGGCATATGATACAGCTGGGGTTCCAGGGGGAGCTCACGGCACTGGAACGGAAAAAATATATTGTAATCGCTTGGTCATGTGTACACAAATAGGAAGAGACCTATCACACACCAATATGATGTATCTAGTTTATAAAATATATTTTGATGATTAAATTCACATACATTTAATGAGCATAATTAAATATATATCATATTTTGCAGACCATAGCTTTAAACTGGAAATTTATTTTATCACGTAATTTGGTTTGTTTTCTTTAATTGTATGAAAGTTCCGTTTTTAATTTCGCTCTATACCTTTTTGTAAAGACATAATAATGCTCATATTAATAAAATTTATTTTAACTAAGAAAATAAAAAAATAATGTCATATTTAAAACAACTCAATCTCGTACGTCGTATGTGTACCACGTACCGACAGCAGCATCCGGTGCACGGTGACGAGATTCTGCTTTAGAAACGGCGACATGGGATTGCAGCAAGCGCTCAAGCCCTGCATTTCTCGTGGAAGTGCTTCGGCGAGCGACAGCAGCATGTGATTCGGCAACAAGTATCTAATACATATAAAAACATTCATTGATTTGATACAGTGATTTGATTCGCGGTAATCGTCGTTGGAGTCGTGTCGTATAGTTAATCAATGGACGGCCAATTTAATCTAAAGCAAAAATATTTCTTTCGATCTAGTACGTCCCGAAGTTAGCGCTTTTAAAAGTAGTATTGAAACTATTTGAACGCAACTCTAATTATAAATTAAGGACACAACAGACATAACTTCTTAGTTCCGACGGTATAGTACAGGTAATATTTCTTACAGCGCCAATGTCTGGTATGGTTGTCTAACTTGCTGCACCCGACTCTCGTTTCGGCGCATATATTCGTTACAACTTTTAAATCATGCGTTACTCACGTGGTGCTCTCATCCAGCTCCCGCGCCTGAGCATCACGCCAACGGTACAGCATCCGCAGAGCGGCCATTTGTTTCGAATTGAAAGACTTCTTCGAGCGCATGTAGATTGTCATGTGACTGTTTTCGTTCAACACTTCTTTGTTGTAGGTCTGTGATGTAACATACATTTTTTTAATTTAATATACAATTAAAAAAATAATAATTCATGTTACAATGACATCAATACATGATAAAAGACCTATGTATATAATAACTTACGGTGCCACACAGATGACGGCTCACTTCGAAGACTGAGAGCAGCATGTTCGACTCTCCTCCTCCTGCATCCAGCAGCTCGCCCTTCAAACGACGCCAGATGTACAGCAAGTAATGGGTGTCCAAGCGAGCGTACTTCACCAGCTCGTCAGGGAGCGGACGAATGCGCCAATCGGCAAGCTGATATCTGTAGGGCATTTGTATTATTTAATACCTTTATAGTTTATACAGAGTGTGAAGTAAACTATAATAAGCATCAATGAAGTTTATTATTGAAAAATAATATTTAATCTGCATACTTATATTATTAACAAACTGAAATGTCCAAAAACGATTTGTATGGACAAATATTAAAAAAATATCTTTCTAATGGAAGTGACCAACTCCGTCATAGGGCTATTTAAAGCGTAGACGAGACATGGTTACATTTATACTCTATTCCAATCATAAGAGGAGAAAAGCCAAATAAACAACATTTGACAGCGAATCGACGCGATATCATTGGTCGAGAGCGTGGTTAAACTATGATATTAAGTATGGATTTGCGAAAAAATTGCATTTTTGAACGTCGACGAAACTGTTGTCGGAATTTTGGAAGTAAAATTAAAGTGGAAATAAGTAGTTGAGTGTAATAGTGTTGCATTATATAAAGATACATTAATCATAAACTCCTAGTAGTGCTCAACATAGCCGAGTTGTTAGCAAATCGTATGAAATACGTGAATCTAAGATGTGTTTATCTTTTTTCCTACTTCCATTAGAATAGGCTGCACATTATATTTTATAATTTTTTCACTCATGTCAATTTCCTGTAGAGATGAATATCTGCGAAAGTTTAACTTTATTTTTAATACAAAAACATTCCTATAATGTTCCGTTTGTTCATACAAATACTCATATTATGTAGCAGTACATTATCCTCAGTCATGTACAAGGCTGATAGATTTTCGGTCAATGATCACGTAATAGTATTCCTTATGCCGTATTTCAGTCAAACAATAGTCAAACAATTTTCTTTTAATATCTGGTACGGTGAATTGTACATAGAAAATGTGTTTAGGTTCTATTGTACCCATAATTTTATATTTAGCATCTCTTACGTCCACCCGAGGAGTATCAAACTGTTTTCTCCGTGCAGTTCCCACACCTGACACCGCGCCCATTCCAAATAAGAATTAATGAAGAAATGATAAGGTGAGCGAACGACGACAATATTTAATGATCGTTCATCTTTACTAATATTATAAATGTCTGACTGTTGCTCTATAACGCCAAACCAAACCACTGAATCGAATTTGATAAAATTTTGTAAGTAGGCTTAAACTCTAAGGACGGACATGGCTACTTTTTTAAAGCCGCAGGCATCTAGTATGTTATAATGTTGAGTATTGACATGTGCGCGTATACTAACTTCTTCTCAGTGTCCACCCCGCAGTAACGGAACAAGAGACTCTTGAGAGACAGCGATGGCAGGTTGAGTGTGCGTGCAGCCTTGTGGGTGTCGAACATCCCCACCACGTACACGCCGAAGTCGCGCTGCAGCCACAGCACATCCATCTCGGCGCCATGGAACACCTGATATAATACCGGATATATACTAAATGTACAGACAAAACATGTTCCTTTCGTTCTCTTTCCAACATATGTCTGTCTATGCTTATCTAATCAAACTTCTATGTGTTAAATATTTCTTAAAACTAATGTAACATATGTACTACTTGATAATCTATTTGATTTGATATTACTTATAATATCATATTACCTCTCTAGGTGTCAATTTTGTAAAAAAAATGTATTTACTTATTTTGCTTTCAACTTTAAACATTTCGCTTATATGTTTAGTATCGTCGTCGAATTTAAAGGTAATTCCCATAGAATGCCCAAGTAACTCACTTTTATCTTCTTAGGGTCGGTGAATGACAAGTTCAACTTGTGAATATGTTCACGCACGGCGAGAGCGTCGATGAGGAAGTCGCCGGCGTATGTCGTTATTTGAATCAGACAGGTTATGCCTGAAACGAATGTACCATTAATAATATATTTTATCTTTAATAATAACTTATTTATAGAGGTTAAAAGCGCTTTGAGTCAGTAATCGTTGATTTCTATATAAGATGCAACCGTTTAATTTGATACGATAGTTAAATTTATATGATTGATAAAAAAAAGTGTAACTACTGAGTTTCTTGCTGGTCCTTCTCGGTAGAATCTATGTAGTTTTCAGATGAAGGAACAGGAAGTAACCGGTGTCGGCTTTTAGTCTCTTCACAACCTGATGGAGTGTTCCGCACCATCGAGTCCTATCGCTCCTCAGATATCAGGAGCGGTATCGTTAGGAGTGTACCTCCGCTAGGCCATCGGCGCTATGCACAACTTGCCCCTCCGCCAGGATTAGAGAGGTTCTCTTCACCCCAGAAGAGTTCAAGGAATTAGAAGTGTAGAGGATTTAGTTTGTAGAAGACGGGCCTATTGTTGTTGTGTCATGGTAGTATTTGCCAGTAATCTTGTGTCAATCCCGGAGAGGAGTAAGTACGTACTGCTCACGTAGGGGAAACGCGTAAATGCGTTTTAAAGCGACGTATTCCGCAGTTACGGCAGATTAAAGGACAACATTCTACTAGACAATGCAATATCAAGAGAAGAGAGGAACTGGCATGAAACTCAGTAGCATCTGTTCTTCGTCAACCGCATTCTGTTACATTTATATATCCTGTATGAAATTCAATATCTCGCACTGAATATTTTACCGCATTTATTAATATAATTAAATTACTAATATTTTAAGTTGACAGAGGGTACCACGTACGTACCAATAAAATCCAGAAGACAAATTGGTAACCTAATTGCTCACAATATTAATAATTATTTTATGTGTAATGTTACCAGGAGTCATAAGTATAATAACAAAAATGAACTAATTTATATCAACACTGATAAAAGTAAAGACATTATAATTCAAAGTTTAAACTAAATAAAATGACAAAATCTATGCCCTCTTACTTAACTATCATACATCAATATATACAATGGTCAGAAGTTTTCTTTGGAATACAAAGATATTATTCATTCAAAAAAAGAAAAATATACAGACCAATAACAGCCAATAAATTAAAATATTTTAAAGATATTGTGGCGTGTAAAATATTTAATTTAGATCTAACGACACAAGATCCAAATGAACTTTATAATTCATTTTTTGAATTAATATTAATAGAATTGAATAAAATATTTAAAATGAAATCGTTTTATAATAATACAAAATTAAAGTTTAGTGACGGGGCCACTATTGGTATATATAAAAGTAGAAATAAATTATACGACCTATATGGCATGAAGCAGTGGAATCGAAACGTAGCCTTTCTAGAATACGTCCATAAATATTACAAAATTTTTAAAACAGTATGCATTTATGCTAAGTCTTTATTATACATAAAGAACAAATGAAATGATGATGGAATAAAGACCACATGGGAGTGTTTGTGGAAAACCTAAAAAGGAAATGATACCAATCAAATTGAACACAGGTAGTAGAAATTTATTTGTTTTTTTTTTAATAACATACCTAATAAAATAACATGTCATTTAAAATCATCTACATTGGATGCAGCTAAATTATTAAATAATAATGTTTCCAAATGCGTTATTGATTTTCCATTTGAAACAGTTTCTGCAATAGATATTATAAAAGTATTTAAAACTCTCAATATTAAAAAATCTAACGACAATGTCTTAAAAATCGCGCTGTTGTGGATCTTCGGACATCTAGGTGGTGCGGGTGAAACTTAGAATTTTGACGAGATGTCCGAAGGTGAAATTCAGCAGCCGGGATTAATCCGAACAATTCCTCGGAACATTCCCCGTGAAAAATTCGAAGATGCAGAGTGGTCCAACATCTTTACGCAGAGGCAAAGGATCAAGCACATTGGAAAGGACTTGAACATCGATAATTCGAGCCGCTCTACGTTGGATACGGTCAAATGAAAGGAGCTGGTACTGGGAAGCACCCGCCCTGAGGTGAGAGCAGTACTCCATGTGAGGCCGAATTTGCACCTTGTGTAGACTTAGGCGATGGGCTGAAGTGAAATACTGTCTTGCCTTGCTGAGAACACCGAGCTTTTTTGATGCCAATTTGGCTTTGCCTTCCAATTGACCGCGGAACTGAACGAGACTCGAAATATCAACGCCAAGTATCCCGATACTAGCTGTAACGGCTATTGGAATGTTCTCAAATCGTGGAGATATGACAAATGGTGATTTTTTTTAGCGGTTAACGCGCAAACTTGCGTCTTTTTTGGGGTTGACGGATCATGTGAGTGGCCTCGTTGGCTAGGAGGGAGTAGGAGGGCTCGCTACTCGAGCCTCCCAGGTGTTTTACACCGGCGGTCAGCAGCGGAGCCTACCACCTTATCCGCCGAAGGGCGTCAGCTTCGTTGACGCCCTGCCTCCAGTGGCGGACTCGGGGGAGTTCGCCACATTCCCACGTGGAGGATGAGGGGGAAGGCGCGCACTAGGCGCGCTTTCCATGAATGATCAGCCGCCTTACGGCCGCTGCCGCTGGTGGGGTCGCGGTTACATGCCCTTGGCGATCCTGTGGCCTCACCACTCTGCGGCATGGTGGAAACCCGAGGATGGTTTAGTGGGTAGGACAAGACTAGGTTTAGCCGGCCCCCGTCCGAGACTTTGCTTCATGAAGATTCAATTTGAGACACAAGTGAAGCAGAAAATCGCTTCTTCCGAAGTTTTACTTAATATAGTTTGTTAAATGACGATTCAAAAGTGCTTGTAAAAGCCTACTGAATAAAGTATATTTTGATTTTTAATTTATTATACATGGGATTTGATTATATAACCGAAATCCCCTATCCTATCAAGGATGTGATATTGCGAAGTCCTAAACTTGGTGTTACAGTTAAAGGCAAACCTCCCCGTATTTATACAGTTTTAAACAAAATTATCGATCTAGTTTTGAGTATGGGCAACAAAGTAACTTTTTCTACTTTTTTAAAAACATCTATAAGCTTTGAGGAATTAAATAGCACTCAATATAAATATAATATAATATCTCTGACGCACCAATAACCAAATATACTAATCGAGTAATATCGACGTCAGTAAATTGTCTCACTTCCTTAACCGTGTACTTAACCGCTGGTGAGCGGAGTCTAACTGAAAGAGACGACGAATGAATGTTAAAAATAATTCCTGTGAAGTAAACTCATATGCTGTGGTATCATTTACAAGTGAGAATTCCAATGGCCAACGTTAGCTGAACAATTTGAACATTTGATTCGAAAGAGAAAGAGAATTAACCAACAGTATTGGTAATCGACCTGAAATTTGACCAGTTGCTGATTTACCAACACGTCGAGCAGCTTCTAGCCGCGACAGCTTTAAAATGCTACTAAATAAGGGAATAATGTTTAATTTAATAGGTTTAAAGCTACCGATATATTAAAAAAAAAAACTGTACAAAATATTCCATTACAACTGTAGCTTATATTTGGAAGTTAAATTAAATCCACTACTGACTCGTAACGAATATCAAACGGTAAAGAACAGTAATGGTTTTGTTTTAATTTATAGGTGAGAACGCAAAGGTACATTATACCCAAAATATGAAATTGCTATCAATTGCTAAAACAAATGAAGACAAAAAGAATTCAAATAAGATTGATCAAAACTAACATCTTGAAAATGAATCATTATCGGGTTTCAAATGACCAACGACAAAAAATCCAAGACACCGGTTATAGTACATATTTTAATGTATGTAGAGGTCAGCGCAGAAGATTAATAAATTTCAAAAAGTGATATACGACACTAACTAACACTCTTATAACATTAAGTCAGTTTTCAACTTTTCAGAAGTAAGATACGAAATTAGTCTTTGCTCTTGTAAAGAGATAGTGTTTCAGAGAGTTCTGATTTATTTGTTTATTCCTTCCAATTAATTATGAAAGTAAACGCCAAACGAAAATTGTAAATAAAAACAATATCGCCGAGGACCGATGATTTTTTGGAATCTATTTTTATATTAATAATAATTAATTTATTATTTATTAGCCGTTATCCCTTCTTCATTTCACTTGACATTAAAAAAACCAGAAGGTTCAACTGAATTCAAATTCAAAATTACCTACGTCGATTGGTAATAGTCTCCCGATGAAAGGTTCAATAGTTTTCATGTGATTATCAGACAAAGAATAAAGATCTATTGAGATTTGTTACCAAACAAATATTTTGGGATGCTATTGGTTCTCGTTTCACTAAACTTAGTTACGAGTTCTTCACAGTGAAAAAATAGTGGGCGGTTTCCACCTTTGTCAACTAAAAGGTCAGGTAGTTGGTCGCGTACGACACTTCACTTTTTAAAAAATCTTGGGAAAATTTTATACAGTTAATGTTTTCCGAACACCCTGTCCTTTGAAAAAGGCTGCCCGTGGAAAGGAGGTTGACTGACATACCATTTTGTGCCGGTGCAAGTTAATGGGAACTTATTTAATCTGACCTTTTAACAATCTTTTGAAATTAATTGCTAACACAAATCAAGCACACAAGAACTCAGTAGTGCTAAGAGAATGCTGTTATTTAATATTATAAGTAAAATTTAAAAGTATTGACATAATAACACATTTGAGAGAGACATTGGAGGTCCAACCGAGGTGCTTATAACATTTAGTTATGAAAAGACTAAAAACCTATACAAAACAAAAGAAATGGTAATGTTTTATATTTTACACAACTTAATTGCGCATATTGTAATTTAAAAAAAAAACATAGAAAACATATTCTGTCGCCAAGCAGCAATACTTGGTATTGTTGTGTCCCGGTTTGAAGGGTGAGTGAGCCAGTGTAACTACAGGCACAAGGGATATAACACCTTAGTTACCCATGTTAATGGCGCATTAGAAAAAAGGGACGGAGTAATATTTCTAACAGCGCTGTCTATGGGCGACCACTTAACATCAGGTGTACCATTTGCCGGTCCACCTACCATTTACCTAAAAAAGTACACAATATACAATAACTACATCGATGCAAGCACTAACCTTGGTAGGTTCTGTAAGAGTGATGTTCTACATCGATAGCCAACTCCACAACCGTCTCTAGATGATCCACGAGCTGATTGACCAGTGCCTCTGTGTCAATGTATGTGTAATTCGTTTCCTCGAGCGGTGGTGGGAACGAGGGAGGCTCAGGGTCGGCCTCCAAAAACTCAAGCGGTGGCTCATACAGGTCTATTTCCACCCTGTACGGATGCTCGTATCTGAAAAGATGTTAACAATTAATTTCATAAGAAACTCGCTTATCACAAGTCTAAATTAGGCTTGTGATAAACTCACTTTCAGAAGAAAAATTGCAACTGTATGTTTCTTAATGTATATTTAAATTGAAGGGTTAACAACGGACTGTAATATCTGGCTGGCTCCAGACGATTCAACAATTGAGCGTTATTTTTTATTCTTGAAATTGAAAATGTTCAAAGCGTAATAAAATCATTAAATGTTCTATCGAATAATTATCCTATTCGATAATAATCCAAGTCGCACTCACCCCACAGCTTGTCCTTCTTCATTGAAGAGGATGTTCAGTGCCAGTGGCTTAATATTGTTCGGCTTATCCGAAATCTTCGGGACCCATAGGCTGTTCGAGTTGTCGATGGTGTCTTTAAATAGCAATTGGGGTCTTGGTATGTTTTTAGCTCCAATGAACAGAGTCGACCCCACCTTGAAAAAATACAAACATTAAAATATTTCAAAAGGTATTTAATTTATCAATTATCTCTCTTTGGGTTACTAGCTATTCCTTGACGGTCCCCGAGATTCAAGTTTGCACAATATTATATTGATAATAAACAAACATATCAATTAAAAACATCTCAGTTCGGACTCAACGTCAATACAACGCGGCGTGACCGTCATGTCGGACCGCGTTTGCAAATTACAATAATCGCTCCAATAAGAGATACAGGTGTCTCATATGAACGGGGTACACTTAGAACTTTATACATTTAATACTAACTTTGGACCTCATCGCGCGATCGCTCAGAGTCAACTAAATTGTAATAATGATTTTTTATAAATAACTACCCGCTCCGGGCGGTTCCAGTTGCTTCGACGTTGCCGCTCCGACTCCGCCGGTCGTAGCGTAGGTCGTATATTAGTATATAAATAAAAGGGCTATCTTACGCGTATTTTTTTAAAGTACTTACAAAGTATGATAAAATTAATCTCTATATTGTAGCATAGATTTAAAAAGTACCTGGTCCCCTATTCAATAATCTCTATCGATCGATCTCTATGCCAAATTTTATTATTAGAAGACGTCCAGCCAGAATGTGATTTAAAAACAAATTAGCGGTCGCTCGCGGCGTCGCTCTCGTTTTAGGGGTTGGTCGTAAGTATAAGGTATAAAAATGTAGTTCTTGGGTTCGTATCAGTGGTTTAGCCGCGACGTTGCAGACAAATACACAGACAGTTACTTTCGCATTAATTGCATAAGTATAGTTAGCCAGGCATAATACACGAACACTCGATTTGTAATATCATCATGAAGAAAAGGCAGACAATCCGTGAGGGTAATGCTGATTTTCATTTAATATGGTACATATCGTGTACCAGATGTAATTAACCCTTAGCTTTGATTTATATTTACCATCAGGCTAATGAATACTATACGCGTATTTAAATCAAAGGCAATACGAAAACCAATATGAATTTAAATTTCTAAATCTATCGAGCCGTGTCAACAAATACTCTTTGTAAAATCAGTTGATATGAAACCCTAATGCAATAGGTATCCCAGCATCCAGCATAAAATGATCCCCAGACAGCGGCCGACCCCTGATCAATATTCGTAATTTGTTCAAGTAAAAATCTTCCACTATAAAAATATATTTAATTTGAAACTCAACAAATATTTTAGATTTTTAACAAAAGAAAAATCAAAGAGCAATCTTAAATCCTTACGATGCTTACAATATATATATTTTATATTCATTTCTTACAATTAAAATTTATTACAGTCATAAGAAATCGTACGTTGTATCGTCTCAGTCACAAAACAAAGGAAATTGAGACAAATTTCTTCTTCAACACAAACTTTATATAAAGCTTTTCTAGTTGCGTATTGTACTTGTAAATATATCAAACCACGTACGACAGAGACTGCATTCAAAATCAATAAGGTAGCATTCAGCCGCCATTCGAGTAAATCAATACGTATTCAACAGATACATACGCCGATGTGCTACGAGTTACGAGCGATGCGTTTATGCGATATACGATGAACACAATCGTGATTATTCCGACAGGTGATTTATTTTCGACTTCTATATTGAGCTTACTTATTAAACAAGTTATAACTTCATTAATTAGACTTTCATTAAATTCGGGTAGGTTTAAATCTGTTTTATTCATTAAAATGTTATTAACTCGAACGTATTTTAGATAGCTTACATATTAGACGGTAAAGATTATATTTATTGTACTTGGTGGTAGGGCTTTGTGCAAGCCCGTCTGGGTAGGTACCACCCACTCATCAGATATTCTACTGCCAAACTACAGCACTCAGTATTTTTGTGTTCCGGTTTGATTGGTTCGGTTGTTTGGGTGAGTAAGCCAGTGTAACTACAGGCACAAGGGACATAACACCTTAGTTCCCAAGGTTGGTGGCGTATCGGTGATGTAAGAAATAGTTAATATTTTTTTACAGCGCCAGTCTATGGGCGGTGATGACCACTTAGCATCAGGTGGCCCATTTGCTCGTCTGCCTTTCGATATCATAAAAAAAAACCTTATTGAAAAATATTCATATAATCGCTTTTTTTTATCGAAAACTCTATATTAAATTAAAAGACAATGAGCACATTTTATCAGTTTGCCCTATTTCCAACTTAAATGACTATCTCTGCCCAAAGCTTTCCTTAAAAAGATTGCTTTTTGACTAATAATTAATAACGGATTCAAAAAACATATCATGCTACAATGCTAAAATGCAATAATGCTTCAATACAATTCTCTAGAACATTCGAATATTCTCTTCGATTTGAAATCAATAAAATATATGTATCTTTAAAATAGAACCATAACAGAATAATAAAGTGATAAAATATAGATGACTTTGAGTCGGCTTTTCCAAGTCTGGCCGTTGAACTAATCAATTAATCACTAACGAATCGAGTAACGCGCAGTGGGGTAACTAGGGGTAACTAGGGGTAGTTAGGGGTGAGTAGGGGCGAGTAGGGGAAAGCCAGACGCGCCGCCGCGCAATATAGAATACGTAGGTTGGTAGGTGGGTGGGTAGGTATCTCCGTGGCGAAGTGATAACGTTATACTAATTGACTATTAAATACATCGAACAACATGTGCTATATATATTCGTATGAGTTATTTATTCCTTAACCCTAGACTTAAAAAAAAATCGAGATTAACCTAATATGAAAACAAAACCACTTTAAACAAAATCAAAAAACGCATGTTCTTAAACCTTACGTAGGTTAGGAATTTTTACATTCAGCATATGAAATTATCAATTTATTAATATTTCAATCAAAAAATATAATTACAGAAAGTTCTCACAAGTACACAGACACAACTGAACGGTCAGGAACAGAGCAACATACAAACATTCATACAATAAGCATAAAAACTACATACATTGATATGAAACATAAATAAAGGTTCAATTACCTGTATCTTAGTGATAACAGGCTTGTTGCTCCAGGCTTTGCAGTTCGGATTGACACCTTCCAGGAACTGCTCGCATGGTGCGTTCACTCTGCACACATTGTCAATGTTGATGTTAACTCTGTCCAAAATGTTGTCGTTGGCGTCTATTATTTTCTCTGTGTTGTATTCGATATTTTTTCTGTTTGTGCAAAACTTACTTTTATTAACCATTAGCTACATGAACGACCTAATACAGCCCAGTAATTGAATATGATAAAGTATCTTCTGTTTTACCATAACAATGAGCTATAAAAGTATTTTCTTTAGTCGCTAGCGGATGAGAAAATGATATAAATGTTAAGGCAATGGTGATATAAGTACAAAAAAATTAAGTAATTTTACATTACGACGGAAATAAATTTAAAAATATTCTGTTCGTTTATGGAGCATAAAACAAACATAAAATGGAATATTAACAATATAATTGAGTTGTGTTTACACTTGTGAAGGTCCCACTGATATAGGAGGAATCCAACAACATTATTGATAAAGTGAAAACAGTCACACTGCTGAGCATTATTTGGAAACTTAATGGGATCATTGTATGAAAATGAAAAATACTGTTACATATATGTCGCAAAAGCAAAAATATTTAACTAAATGTTAAATTATTTTATATATATGTAATTTTACTATTAAATATATTTTAAATAATAAAATTGGGAACGCCTGCTGAATCAAAATGAATTGGTCCAAAGTAGACTATTTTGCCTAGTATTTTTTTATTCATATTATATATATTTCCATTAAAATATATAAATCAACAAAATTTCAGTGATAGGTTACGATTTGCTTGATTGAAATATACACTATTAGCTCATAATATGTTTTTGAAAACAAGTAGCTTTCTTAAATGTAATAAATTCGCTTTGCCAGTAAACCAATGGTACAGAGAGAATATAGCTTAGCTTCCAGTCATACATATATAATACCACAACCAGATTAAAAAAAAAAAAGAAATATAGCATGTGATTGAATTAATGGTGTATGAAATTGAATGCATGTTTATGAGTAAAATAAAATAATACTTACGGCTTCAGCTTCACGCCTGGCAGCTCATTGATCAGTATGTCATTCGATTGTATGACAACATTATTGCTCACTTTACATGATACAATGCTGAAATCAGTGAATGTTTTGAATATCTTGTATGCAACTCCTGCAGGTAGATGATTAGACAGTTTGATTGTTTTGGTGATTTTCGTGTATCCATCCTGAAAAAAAGAAAAAATGTAAAAAACAGAAATAGTATATTTTCATTATTCATCGTGTATATATGCATGGAGAGTCTTTGAAAAAATACACGAGGATATAACAATATGGAAACATACTAATTCAGTATGAGTTAGCTATTACTTGTATATGTAAGTTTGATGATAGCTGTTTTGTGTATATCTACATGTTAATATCTGTCAAAATCATTTCATCGTAATTATTTATTTGATAAATTCTATAATAACTTACTAAAATTTCCTTTGGTTCTAATTAGATTATTTTTTCGTTAATATTTAGTTGGTTGGTTACATTGGATAACAACAATCAACAGATAACTTAATTTAGATTATTTTAAAGAAGTTTTATTATAAAGTCAGTGTATGTTTTTATTTAACTAGCCTTAAATAACAGTAAACCTATTAGTATAACACCATAACAGTTTGCTCATCCTCAAGTTCAGTCATAAAATCTATAATACTATATAAACAGACATATAGAAAATTTATAGATATGGTCTTGCAGAACTACATTGATAAAGGTGAGATATATTCGAAAACTGTGTGTAATATTTTACAAGCTCCCATTCAATTGTACTATTGCTAAATTTTGGGAAGACTTTTACTCATTACATTGGATTTTACCATCATATCATCTACACAAACTGTTAAATTCACTAAGTAGAATCCTCTCCTATTCCTAGCAAAGTTTGTTTAATGGCGGTTATATTTTCGTATTACTCGCCGACTCTGTTAATGTGAACTATTTGGTAAAAATTAAAAAAAAGAGAAAATTAAATTAATATCCTTTCATATTCATTGATTACTACTGCCGATCTTATTGATGCGAGTCTTCCTTCGTTAAATGTTTTCTTTGTCCATGAAATAATTTCGTTATCAAGCTCACTTTGTTCCAGAAAGAAGTCTATACCTATAGGCAAATATCCATAGTCCCGAATCTCACTAACGAAACTTGATTGGATCAATTGAAAAGGATTGACCTATTTTAACACAATCAAGTTTTTATTAAAGCTCAAAAACTACTATTACGATGAAAACACATGCTAAATATTGTCGAGATATTAAACTAAATCAACATTACATACCTGTGTAACTGATGTTAGGTGTGGATAAAATTCTGGAGCTTCTGGATTCAAAACTGAATTCATGTTGTATGAATAAATCAATTAAAACATAAATAAAATAAACTGAAATATCACTTCTGCACCATGCAGGAGATGAGCTGTGAAGAATGAAATGAACAGAATATGATTCCACAGATAATGAAAATAAAGTGTATGCACAATGTATAGACTAGATATGGTTAGTGTTGTTATCGAAAGTCTATCGATAGTATTGTCACGTGACAATACTATCGATAGCTCCACATTAGCAATACTATTGATAGTATTGCAAAACCCATTATTTTTATCCTAAGGTATCGATTTCTCACACTATCGATCGCCAATGTATTTTCGAAAGTATTACTTTCTCAAGATAAGTAATTTAGTAGGCCAAGTAAGGACACTACATTTAAATAAATTTAATTAAATTTGCGCCAGTATAAAGTATAAGAATTAATACATTTTGTACTTTTTCTTCGATTAATGAAAAAACATTAAAGAATAAACTTGAGGGAAGTTTAAAATTACTTCAAGAAACATTATTGAGAACTTTGATTTCGTAATAATCCTTTTCTCAAAATTCATTCACTGACTATTGATAGCCCAAAACTATCGATACTATAACTAGTATCGCTGATCAATACTATCGAGTATAGATCAAAACGATCCTATCGATATACTGGATAGTTTTCGAGGTCAACTATCGATAGTCAAACTATCGATGTTTCTGCAACACTGACATAAGTAATTCTAATAGACAATTTAGTAATTTAAAATTTATGGTTTTGCCCTAGGATAATAACTGTTTCTAGAAAAATATTTACAAGTATTGATTATTAACACATTTTAGATTAAGAGGATTATATGATACAGAAAAGACTGAATATTAAGGATATTCTATAAGTCACCGATTTTACTTATATAAGTATTTTTGTGGCCTTATAAACAAATTTGAAAGATTGTCTTTTTAATAATAATTCATATTCTAATAATTTCAAAACGTACAAGATGTCAGAATCAATTTACTACATATCTTGCCAAATTTGACATTTCAAGTCAAAAACAATTTCTGGGCTTCTAAGGAAATGTTTACGTACCTTCTCTGTTAGAAAAGAGAGCCACTTGAACTAATATCTTACTCGAGTTGTTTATGATGTACGTTAGAGGGAGCGCTTTCGAAACACGTCTTCCTCTGCACCTTATACGCTACCGCCCTCGGCGATTGCGCAGTGAAAGAAGTTGTGATACGCAGCTGCAATAGAACGGATCCGTATAGGAGAGTAAGGGACAGAGAATAGAGTATCATCGAGCGAAGTGTTTTCTTGGTAGGTATAAGGCCGTCGATATTTTGTGGGATAGGCAGCGGAACGTCAGGATTTCTTGCATGTTCGTTTTTATTGAAATGTAATCATTGCTTAATTTCAATTGTTTGTGTTAGTCAGCGTCACATGAGTCGGCTTCCGCAAATACCTTATTATTGTTTGACATGACTTTAGAAGACCCATTTTACGTCGTCAAAGAGTAAGTGGCTTAAGTTCTGGTACTGTTGAGCTTCAGCAAGTATTTTTATTTTTAGCGTGTGGGGGAGACCGCACTTATCCTTTGATTGTATGATTGCTGTATTTGTTACTTCTTTGCATACATATGTTCCATATAAAATCACTGTTCTATCTCTAGTATATTTATAAAAACACCATGAAGCTATAATGTAGCTATTATTTTTATTAAATCATATTACTTTGAATCATAGTTCATAAACTGAAATTTCTGACAACATGTTTATGTTTTATACTTTATTAGTGGCTTAATTTCACATTTATGCTACCAAATATTTGTCAATATTCTCTAATAAACAAAGCTTATGTGAAGTTTGAGCATCTATTTATAATCTGCCTTGAATATAAATATTGACAGGTATGTCTTTTATTTTTTGCCCGTAAATGTCACACAGCACTCACTGGCAATATGCCTACTATCAATTGAAAGGGGTTTTGTGTTTTGGAATTTGAATTGGAATTGAAATTACTCTAAATACTTCATAATATTATAATGCATGTTTTCGGACACATTGTAACTATTATTTCTTATACAGCTTACAAGTCTATAATATTTACTGTTACATGTTGCTGATTTTGTTGCACGCAATCTCTAAACTAATTTAAAGAGGCTAAAAGAGATGTCCAGCATGGCCCACTATATATCTTGAATCAAGATGATGGATACAAACTGAGCAATCACTGAATTTTGAATTAAATAATCATATATTATAATATTAATAACAAATCTGCATGAACATTTTAATTTAGGTGAAATAATATATTTCAAGTAAACTTCGCTTCGCAAATTTATATTATATCAATGTTTATTTTGAGTTCTGGGATTCTTTACATAAATTTTCAGCCAGCATTTCTTGTAAGGAATGGTTTGACTTGACTTGACTACAACAACTCATGAAGTATATAAACCACTTTTGAATCAAGTCCTTGTTTATACATATTGGAAATGCTGTCAGATATATGATTAATAATACTATTTTAATAACAGTAGTCAAAAGTGTTAGTTAACTAAATAATTGTGAATATAATAGATAATATACAAAAATGACAATTGTATATTTTATATGCACATAAAACTAGTGGCCCAATATTAATACTTAGCAATTAGATTTTGATAACTAATGATGTTTTAATTAGTTAGTGTATGAGCTCAATAGTAGAAGTCCTGGATTTTCACCAGCCAGATGATGGTATGATGATCTTTCTGGAGTTGTAGTTGCAGCACTGACCATATGCTTAAAGGAAAGAACTTTGTAACAAAATATACTTAAGAAAGAACAAGATTTACTGTTTTTATATATTTATAGTGAGGTGTTTAGAGCTCTGAATAAGACCCGCGGGTTATATATCCGCTGGCAAGAGATATCAAAGGCACCGGTCGCACCAAACAGCCCTGAAGTGGAGTGGACGTCCACGGAACTAAGAAACGCTCTTCGGAGTATTGAATGGGACTTGGAAGACTTAGAAGATACAATAAATATCCTTTTAAATATTTTTCCGTGGCGAGAGACTTTTTAAATTTTTCTTTCTAAATAAATCATTTGCATTGCATGATTCTATATCAATTTACTAATGCGTAATATTTTAAATACATATACACGAAGTTTTGTAGTTTCAAAATGGGTCTTAATATTTACATGCGCCCTATTCGACAGAGAGTACGTAGACTCGTGTCTTACAATGTGCAGCAAGGATTTCAATCAATTGCCTCGGCTACGTACATACAATGATGCAAACTACAAATTTCCTGACGGTCCCCTTCGTGATGAATCTTGATTGAGTGTAAATGAATAATTTTCCAATGTCAATTTATTGCATTTCCTGATCCATTTGTGTTGTTGATATTCATCTATTCATCGAAACATTGTTGACATTCAAAGTTACGTATAGGAATTTTCCTTAACAATTTCAATTCACGCATAGTTGAGAAGAATTCGTCAAAATTTAAGATCGACAACAAGGAAATCTGCGACCGAAGGACGTTTATAGAAGCAACTAAACAAGAAGTAAAGGTATTCCATCTTATTAGCATAAGCGATAATTTGTTAAATGTATACTTGATTTTTATCCAAGTATTACTGTTCATAGGTAATGAAAGGCAAGATGAGCCTAAACAGAAATCGGGACAACGATGGCACCGCCAGGGAGCCACTTCTCGGCGAGGAGAGCCCCATGCACTTCGGCAATTCCTGGACAGCGACGCCCAAGTACTCCAAATATTCCAAGCTCGCTAATCAGACGGACAGCCCGAGCCGCTTCGACACTTACGACGGCGATATAATGTCCATGCAAGATAAGATGTTCATGGGTCAAAACGATCAGTTGCACGTCATCAGCAATTCGGTGGGATCGCTGAAGACTGTTTCCAAACAGATTGGCATCGAGCTGGACGAACAGGCCGTGTAAGTGTTTAATTGGTTATGATTTCTACCGCCTATAGACAAAGGCTCTGTAAGGAATATTAACCATTCCTTACATCACCAATGCGCCACCAACCTTGGGAACTAAGATTTTATGTCCCTTGTGCCTGTAGTTACACTGGCTCACTCACCCTTCAAACCGGAATATAACAATACTGAGTACTGCTGTTTGGCGGTAGAATATCTGATGAGTGGGTGGTACCTACCCAGACGGGCTTGCACAAAGCCCTACCACCAAGATACTTTGTATTTAAATCGTGATCTCTCCCCAGTATGCTGGACGACCTCAACACAGAGATGGAGAACGCTGATTCGAAACTCGATTCAACTCTTAAAAAGGTCGCCAGAGTCCTTCACATGAATAATGGTAAGTTTATTAAATAATACATTTCATTCTCAAATTTGATACAAATATACTAGTCACCAATATACCTATATACTAATATTATAATTGGGAAAGTCACTCTGTCTGTTTGTTGCTCTTTCAACCCTAAACTAACTAAGATTATGACATACATCTGACGACCAATCCTTAAAACGCGAGCGAAGCCGCTGTCAGTCATATGTACTGAGAGTACATGGTGTGCATAGTTATGAGATGTAGTGACTTCGAGACTGATTGACCACCATGGAAGTTGGTTGGGTTTATCTCCTGAAGTATTAAAATACATTTAAGTACGGAGAATATTAATTTATGTAATATTCTTGTCTTGTGTCGGGCTAAGCCAATCTGACCCTTAGGTGAAAAGGTTAGGAGCTTTTTCGGGTGAAGATGTTAAATATATTTATTATCTTTTTCAGATAAACGTCAATGGATGGCAATTGGAATACTCGTCGGTCTGCTGGTTATTATATTGATTCTCTTTGTTATACTTTAAGCGGTTTGGAATCGAAGTGTATTGTTGGCCCTTGGTTTTGTTTCTCGTTTCCATTTAAATATTCGTTGTATATTATTAAGAGCTCTTCAATCGTTTCAATTGTTATCAAGAAGGGTGGCGTTTGAAGGGTTACGATGGAACTCGATTGTCATGTCGATGGTATGACGAAACATTTGTACTGAAATCGACCCATTTTAAATGAGTGTTAGCTTTAAAGTGTCCTAATCATAACATGTTTAGTCGCTAATTTATATAATTAGTCGCAAGTAGCCCAAAAAGGCTAGTCGTCTTTTATTACTTACTAACAGGTTTGATTTACAATACCTCGATCGTAACCCTGGACTCGCTGGGGGGGAGGAACTATACAATTCTAAAGTAGTAACAAGAAGTTATTTTAATACTAGTAGGTAGGTTATATTGTACTGTAGCTAGGTTAGATGACGTAGATTACAGTTATGTCGCTTGAGAATTTTTACAGCAAATTTGATACAAGTTTAAGTTAACACAAGACGAACTATAGACAATACAAATCCGTTAGAATTTAAATTAACAAACATAGATTAAATTAAATCAAGCGATTTATAAATTGCAAAATACTTGTATTAAAATAAACGTTTCTCAAGTTTTTCCTGTCGGTGCGAACTCGTCATTTGTGTATTATCGTCTCCTTATATTAGACTCAATCGATAAAACAAAAAAATAAATATGTACTTGTATAAAAGATAACTGTGTAAAAGCTTAAACTTATTTGATTATCAATTATAGTGGCTTGGATTTTGTGTGCACTTTGAAATACTATTTACCACGACGATAATTAATTTTGAAGTTTATCGCGCTACTGACCGTATCGCATACGACCCTTCGACACACAGTCGTCGCTTATGTATGACATAGTCATATTGTATAATTAGAATTAAACATAGTTTTCATACGCGAATTAATTATAAGCATGGGCGCAGCGAGAAAATGGCCTTTAACACAAGAATCCCTTTGCCTCGAAAGTAGTGCCTAAAGCTTAACATCGTCAAAGTAAATAAAATATAACGGAAATATATTTAAATCGAATTTAAATAATTTTAACATCAACGATCGTCATGTCAGTGCCTTTGCACTATTGTGTATTTCTCAGATGAATTGCTACGCCCATGTGTATAAACGTGTTTCTAACATGAAAAGATTTTTAAAAAAAATTATGTATTTTTGTGATAAAGCTTAAAGTTGAGGTCGAAACTTATACTTCGACGACCGCATGTTCTTTGATTAAAGTACGCGTAACTTTATAGTTGTATGATTGTTGATATTAATAACTGTACTTGTTAGCCCGGGGTTATTTTAACTTGTATATTGTTTAATGTGTTAGTCGATCGTAATGGGGTCAGAAATACGAAATATCAGGCAAGTTCGTTAGGTCTCTTCGTGGTGGAATCCTGTAATAAAGATATATACGTAATATATTATTGTTTGAAGGTGCACTTTACAAACGTGAAGAGACGAACTAAACCTAATGTTGCTCTTCAACTGAAACGGTTTACAATTCAAAGTTTACGATTAATTGCTATTCTTCTGAAAGTCACCAAGCGTTTAGGAACGCTATGTAAGTATATGTATGTTGACAACTTAAGTATGTTAAGAGAAGTTGTCGTTTGATGCAGATGCAGCTTATGACGCTCACTTGACTGCGGAACTATCGAAATTAACTATATGATAATTATTATTTATTAAAATGATCGAGACCATAAAATTGTGTAATCGTAACAATGAATTACCAAAGTGTCAAATACAGTTTAGAAGATAAAGTAATTAATGTCTATTTATATTGTAAAAATGAAACATTTTTGTAAACACAATGAAACCGCTTCCTTCTTAGTGTTCATGTTTTTATTCCTTGTTTGTTATGAGGACACTACTATTAAATTAATTCTAATTATTTATAGACGTAATATCATTTTAATCATTTAGGATCATATCGTTGAATCGGTGACATACTAACTCATTTTAGAACTATTAAATCGCCAATCTAGCGTGGCTCACGCCACTTCTTTCGTATATTATTTTCATAAATATCTTAATATGTTTTGAAAAGCAATTAGTATTATCCAAAAGATACTCTCTAATTCTATTTAGGCGAAACATTTGATTTTGAGGCAATTGAGCGATTAGATTTAAAATATTCATGTATAAAATTAGATTTTGTTAAAATTATAGATCACCTTAACAGTATGATCCTAAATCGAAGGACAAGAATTCCAAATAAATTATTTATATGAATTATTTTAAGTGTAAATGTTAATAACAATAGATGGATGTGATGTATATTTATTTGTGCGTTTCTATTTGGAAAATAAAGACAAACGAAAAGACGGATATCAAACTTTTATTACTTTGGACGATCCCCGACGAACTACTAATAAACACAAAAAACCTGAATTAATGTGTACTTATTTTTTCACTCACCTATTTTTGGTTACAATTAATATTATTTATGTCATACAGCCTGGACAAGATCGTTTCTGTACAGTATCTGGAATTCAGTTTTAAAATCGTATGCGCCATGAAATTAGCTTTAACAGGTTGTTAATTAAAAGTGTAATTAAACTTTGGTTAAAGTTGGCTGTGACACGTACCTATGGGTACACGTATAATAGTCCCACAAAATAATTTGTTGTTTTTTTATTAACGTACATTACTTTATAAAATATATAAAGTTCATTTTCTCAAATAGACTTCTTAGTAAAGCATTTTAGTAAAATCCGGACGTGCCTGTATAAAGCATATTGTGATTACCTGTCCAATATGCAGCTTCTAGCGAGTGATTTTCTCAGAAAATGCGAGACAGTGGAAGCTACTAAGAAAAGTAATTACTGTTGTCAGAGCTTTGAGTAGGGCCAACTGGATTGTTAACGATCAATCATATTTTAAAGCCAAACAGTAATCCAAATGATGATTTAATCAATTAGGCTCCTTTAAAATCAAAGCACTTTTAAATCGCTCTAAACATACCAATGGTTCGAATGATTCTTTCGAGGGAAAATAAATAACATACGTTGTGTTAACGATTAAATTACGTAAATTTATTTACTCTACGGAGTCGGTAAAAAAATAAATATATATATTTACTTATTTTGAGTATATTGATTACTGATAAAACTCACCAAAATGAGTCCTTCAAGAAGAATGACAAATAAGACACCAAGAGCATAACATCTTTTTTCCAAAGGCTGGTGGTGACCACTTACTGTCAGGTGTTAATAAAATAAAGTGCTAATGTCTATGATAGTGATCATTTACCATTACCGAAACTGTCACCGTCAACTTCAAAGATCCAGGATGCTGAATTTTTCGTAAAAAAGTATACAAATTGACCGGATCCGATAATTTAGCCCGAACCCTGCAACCATATACGCCAAAGAAGGATAATAAGGAAGACAACTTTAGACATAAATAATTCATTGTAATAAAACAAAGGCATTGACTATATCAGTGTGTATTTAATTTAAATATAATTTTAAAAAAAAAAACTAGTAGAAAGTAAAGAAAAACCCTTTAAAATCAATTATAACAACTCTGATTTAGGGGATTATTTAGAGGATTATATAAAAGGATTATATTTATTGGAAAATTCCAATGTATAATCCTTAATATTCAGTTTCAGTTTAATGATTATATCTGAAATAGAATGTCTGAATAGGTTATATTTAAATATTACAATAAATACAAAACTATTGATCGTTTGAAAGTAGAATACGTCGTATATAAAGGACACAATGATCGTACTGGGTAGTGATACTCGTAGTTTGTATTAGGATATACATACGGTGACCTATAAAGGAATATTTTTTAAGTTGAAATATATCTTCGGTTTCTATAATAAATTATTATTAAAGACGTCGACGTAGTTTATACTGCAGTAGAACAAAATGGGTTCGTCATTTGCATAATAAACGTATTTTAAACCGTAACTAGTATTTAAGTACTTATCGAAATTAAAGCTCAATATCGTTCATGAAGCCACGAACGAGATGTGCCTCGTTCGTTCTACGTGTTCCAGTTTTGAATTGTCAGTTATATATACATATACCTTGATCACATGACAGGGTGGTGAGGGGTGCAGTGAGGGTCAGTTTCGCCCCTCATTCCGTCCTATCGGTAGCGATTGCCGCTAGATGTCACTATGGTCAAATTGAATCGCGCTGACGAAATTCCGAATCGCCCTATAAAGGCTGGAGCATAGCTGTCGACGTTTAATTAGAACTAGTTGATAAGTGTTAAGTTTTCAAATTCTATACTTGTTATAACTAACATTATCTTACATTAGTTCAGCCTACGATGTGGATAATAAATTTTTGCAGCGGGAATAAAACCCCGTTAATAAACGCATTTAATAATCAATTGTATGTGATGGTTATTTAAATTTTTCTCTACATATATACATACAAAGAGCCAGCGGTTAGAACGTGTGCATCTTAACCGATGATTGCGGATTCAAATCCAGGCAAACACCTTTGCTTCATGCTTTATTCATGTGCTTAATTTGTGTTTATAATTCACCTCATGCTCGGCGGCGAAGGGAAACATCATGAGGAAATCTGCTTGTGTCTAATTTCAACGAAATTCTGCCTCAGGTGTATCCACCAACCCGCATTGTTGTTGTGCAGCGTGGTGGAATATTTTCTAAAACCTTCTCCTCAAAGGAAGAGGTCTTAGCCCAGCGGTGGAAAATTTACAGTCTGTTACTTTTATACATACAAACCGTAGTAGTTGTATCACACGGGTTGGGAGTATGTACCAAATGATCTCTAAACTTAATAATATATGCGATTAATAAATGTTTAATATGATCTTTTACTTTTAAAACAATGCTTTAGGTTCTAATCATTGATAAAACTTCGGCAATTATTTCATTCAAAAGCTGCAGGGACATGTCAATGCGTTGACTAAATTATTCGCTTATTACTTCAATTCGTCCCTAATGATAACTCTCGCAAGAAAATTGTAGGTAGTTGTTGCTTTAGCACGACCGACGTCAATTTGCGTCGTCCATATAAAATGTAAGCGTTAGGGGCCGGCGTCACGCGACGCACTCGTTAGCTTCGTTGTCGACAATTGCAGAAAGAATGATTACTTGTATATTGAATTATGTAATTGTACATTTTTATTAATGATGATCACGCAGAATGGCAGCTGCTCGCAGTCCAAAGTACACGACACTTACGTTACAATGTACGTGTATGCAATTTTCTTGTATTACCACGCGATGACTTCCCGAGTTGATGGTGTGTATTTGACATCAGACATTAGTGATTTTTCATTACCCGTTTAAGGCCTCTGTCCTCATGAGAAGACCTTATTCTGTATAATATAGAGTGCACTCACTTAGGATTTCTATAATTCTTGTTAATTTTTTTTTGCATTTCAGCTGGAGATTCATTTTTTATAATAATGGTAATGTTAGGCGGACGAATGAATGGGCCACCTAATGGTATGTGGCCACTGCTCAAAGACAATGGCGCTGTAATAAATATTAACCACTCGTTACATAAACACGAATTAAAAATTCAAGCTCATTAGGTTTAAATTCAGGTGCTCAAACCACTGGGCCATCTCGAATAACAGCATAAAACACTTGTCCACATTAATTTTTAGAATACGAATAAATATTCAAGGAAATTTTACGATTAATATATAATTTTAAACACATTCGACGTCACAATACTTCGCCATAGCTCTTTTTACAAATTATTTATTGTAGCCATAAGATGTCGCTTTTGTTATCAGAGAACATTCGCATTGCATATCATGAAATAAATATTTTAAGTATGAAGATTCAAAGAGATATATAAAAATAAAGACGCACTGCTATTATCTGACTGTGTCAGTCATAATCGGTTTATTCGCATGTATTAAAGCAAATTATGTCAAGTTGTTCCCAGTAACAAAGTAGCAGTCTTGACTGCGTATGGTTCTGTAGGTAGAGTTGCATTACCACAAAGTGATCAGAAAAAAAACCACATTAGTCAGAGGCATTTTTTATTTGATTGCGCCATACAAACAAGAAAAATTTAAATACTAGTTACAATATTATGCAAAAGACTTGATTTTTTTCTACAATTATTTCCTTATAAATTTGTATAAATTTTGTTAAAAAAAATACTGCGGATGTCAACACTTTACAAGTACAAATAACAGTTTCGAATACTGTTTATATTTCATTTATACCGTTGAATAAATAAAAAATAAATCTATATTAACCAATTGCACACGAAAGTTATAAATAAGTACAAATTATACACGAACAATCAGTATATATCAGTAATAATCATTTCAACCAATTATATGATTCGATATTGATACAATGTTTCGAAAATAGCAGTTAGGTAAATAACATTGTTTACAGTTTAAAGCTTCGAACACACCGAGACCAAGCAGTACGTCAGAACTGTATACAACGTTCGATAGAGCGTAATGTCGCTGAGTGATATTACCGTATTGAGCTTGATCATGATTGAGCGAGGGTGTTCCGAGCTTTAAACGTGATGTATAAACATCTTTTAATACGTCATATGATATCATAAAGTACACTGTCAAGCGCTACATTTAGTACAGTAATGCCCAACTACAAGACTTGCGCTGTGTATATATTTAAGGCAAATTTCGACCTTCAAACCCTCGGCATCAGCCTACTCGTTACACAAGCAAAACAACATAAGCCTCGCATATTTAATCTAGGTCGTTTGTTTTGACTAGGAATCGAAGCGTTCAAGTGGTCTCGGCCACCGAACGGCTCGCTCGCAGGTCGCCTTACAACTGATCTCGTAATAAATATAAATATATATATTATGTACAACCGAACGAATATTAAACACCCTATAAACACGGTTATAATATTCGGACTAAAAATAAATAGCACGTGACTTAACTCTTTAATAATTTCATTTTGTATAAATGAGTAAATAAAAATCACATTATAATCGAAGAACACAGAATATATAAAAAAAAAAAAAAAAAAAAACTTATTTGATTATTCACATAACAAACGTATCTTATCTAAATTATGCTATAAATAAATTTGCACCATGAATCTTTTGAGAAATAAAACCAGTATTTCTAGTTACAACTATACAGTCGGTATTCCAGCAAAGTTCGGATTAATTTTATGTATGTGTCGTATAATGCGTAAAATGAATAACGTCAAACAATAATATCAACCACTGGTACTCGAATACAGATATATAATTGCAACCACGCGATGAAACTAGTCGACTTTACTCAAAATAATAATGTATTATTAGTTACAGGGTACATTTAACGCTACAGAGGCTCCAGCAGCGACACTGGGTCGCGTCTGATAGCGAACGAACTCACACTCGACTAAAGTTAAATACTTCACTCGTCTTAAACCTAAACTTGTGATGGAGATGACAACCACAGCCCGTAATAGTTATCAGTCGAAAATAAAATTGTTCTACATTAAGAGACATTTCGTACAGCTATCTAATGTCTTAGATAATATCTCGACTATTATCCTAAACCGCTAACTACTCACTAATAAAGATTCTATAAAGAATTTTTGGTGGTTATATCTCGTAACTTACAACTATATGAGATTTAGTTTAACGTTATTGTTAAAGCAGCGATACAATGTTCGCACATCGACGAATATATTACAATTGAATACAACTCGTACGCTATACGATAGGAATGAAGCGGCCGGGGCAGGCGAGAAGCACGTAGCGCTCGATACACAAATATAACGTCAATGTCTGTTGCCGCGCGTAGCGGAGTCGCCCTGATATGTGCGCGCGGGCCGCGGTGGTGCCGGGACGTGGTCGTGTCGAATGGACTATGGATCGATTTCAAAATAAAACGATTCTAATTCACGAACAACTTATAACTGCGCTCCGTTTACCTCGACGTATAACGACGTCTACTCGTAGGACTGGAAGGTGTCGGCGGGCTTGGCGGAGGTGCACACGTAGACGTAGTCGCAGTCGGAGGGCGGGCGCGGGCGCGGGCGCGGGCGGGGGCGGACGAGGACGCGCGGCGCGCAGCGCTAGGCGGCGGCCACCTGCCACACGATGAGGTGACTGCGAGCCGCGCGCTCCGCTAGCGAGCTGTGCCCGCTCGAGGAGCCGTCCTCCGCCGCCACGACGCTCTCCTCCATCTCCGAGTCAGCTGCCGACATTGAATTGTCGATATATAACAATATCAACAATTATGTACACGTGAATATTGTAATACTTCGTTTAGTGATAAGATACTGAATGTTTACTGGTTTTAATTGCTGTTAACATTATTTTATATTATACTAAGATTTACAGTAGTTTTTATTAAGTGAATAATTCTATAATTAGCAATATACACGTTAGCCATATACAAAATCAACGGAGCTTTGTAATATTTATATCTCTTATGGTACAAATATTTGAACTTTGCCGCTTTGAAGTTGTACATAGACAAAGGCTAAGTACTTAACACAACTGGAATGTTTATGTTTAAATGAGATCAACTAAATGTTCGATAAGCCGTTTGTTTGTCACGTATTATCATATATGTCGAACATTTTAATAGTAAGCATAAAGGTAATAATTAACATCATATTTCCTATATTTAATTGCTTTACATTGCTAAAATATGAAAAAAGTTACTTCATAGCGGCATAGTTATAGAGTTTGTACTGCAAGTAATGTTTTCGGGCAATGGTATTATGATTTTACTGTATCATCGGCACACGCACAAAACTCATTACAAATCAATTTAATGTATCATTAAATCCTGTCTCTGACGTTAACATCAATTTAAAATTTTCCTATCCGTGCATCCGAGCGTCAAACAATACATTTTCCACGGATCTGCAATGATAAAGATATAATATATAAAAATATATATTTAAGCAGCAGGCAAATGTCGAATATATTTAAAATTCAATTCATTCCGACTGCCAGACTGAATATATATAATTTAATAACCAGTACAAGTACTCGAATATATTTAAAATTCAATTCATTCCGACTGCCAGACTGAATATATATAATTTAATAACCAGTACAAGTACTCGATTATTCATTTTATTCGTATAAAGCGGCCACGGACGGACGTATGACAGAGTCAGTGTACCGATGACGACGTGAAGAAGAAGTGTTAGTAAAGACCCTTTTAAATAGAACTCGTATAAACGTAAACAATATTACATGACCACCCATATCAGGAAATCACATCATTAACCATTTCGATGGCGGAAACACATTCTAAAGTAAAGATAAAGTTCATTGTTTACATTCCGTACGAGATCTGTTTAAGCGGACCATGAGTGGGCTTAGCCCGTGCTGTGCGGAGTACGTGCAGGGAGCGCCTCAGCTTGTCTTATCGTGTTAGTGCTGCGAGTTCCCAAGCGACATGCTCCTCGTGACGTAAACACAAAACACGTACCGGTTACAACTAGAAAGAGTTTTATTGCCTTATATTCTATCAGGTACGTTCAGGAGTCAACGATCTGCCAAACAATGAGGTGGGAGGCGGTATCTCGTACGTCATCGGCATGCTCCTCTAATGGCAAAAAATATAAATGCGACCGATAAGAATACCTAATAACTTAATCTTGGTTTTCCGCTAATGCGGCACGAGAAGTTGGACGCTTGCATATGTTTATATTCTGTTTATTTTAGCGACTCTGTAATGTTAAACATGAAATCGCACATAAATCTCTAGGAATAACTCGAAAGAGCTACATTTAAAATGGGTACTATTTATGAATACTATTGTAATCGAAACGACATAATACTTTTCTGCTTACTAGAGCTTAAAATGTACATAACAGTATTAGGTAGGTATGCAATTCTGTATATAGCGATTGTAAATACACAATACATGAGACACGTAGAAGATTGAGACAGAATTTAGAGAAAATTCTTACACCGGAGACACAGAAGGTCCCGAGTGACTGAGACATCAGACAGAGAGAAGATAAAGAGGAGACAGAATAGGAATTCATACGACTCTCCACCATAAACAGTGTGATGGCAACAACGTGGACTATCGTTCCATGATATTTATCTGTCGACAGTTCATTGGCGCCGTGTTCAGAATGCTATCTTTGGAATGCAAAATACAACCAATACAAAAGATTTATAGAATATTGACATATGCCAATATTAAAGAAAATACGTGTGACCTTCTACAAACGATCTGTTTTAGATTTTTAATTAACATAAAGATAAAATCGCTTAAAAAAACAGAGTATAAACGTCATTGACTTAATTCTTTTTATTAGAAAAACTTATCGCTTTCAAAACAAACAATAGGCACTCGTCAACAATAAAAATAAGCAAAATAAATGTATATTACAAGAAGGGGCTCGAGCGTAAAAAAAAAATAATAAGTCTCCGGGATTTCTTACGTTCTTCAACACTCAAAATACTTTACTCTCTAGTTTACGCGAACGCGGTAACCCCCTACCGGAAACTACAAGCATATGACATAAAACTAAGTACATATCAAAGCATATAAGCGTTACTACTACGTATCCGCTGAATCGTTAAAGCCGAAGCCTGTCGCCTACCTGTTATACTGAGATTAACGTGCATATTGCTTGTTTGAAAATAAGAAAAACATAAAAGTGTCCAAAAAACAAAGGGATTTAAAAAGCGGTTATGTGGAATGGAAATTATAACAAGACGATATTCTTGTGTGAACACATATAAGTATATATTTTTATTGGGTCCGACTCGGATGATATTAAATACAGCTGAAGTGCTTTAATGCCATGAAGTCTATATAATAATATCATTTAGAGAATTACACCAGCCTATCTGACAATAATCCTCTAATTTATTGACGCCTGTCGGTTTGTGAACGTGTTACCGATATAACTGCGATTTTCATTACGACCTACGTCGCATGAGTTACGTACCTATTCTGAAGTCGATGTACCCTTCCCCGCCGGATATGACGAGCATGGGAGGTGCAGCGGACGTAACCAATGTGGCTGCGGTGGCGGAATGTCGTTGTGTGGGCGAGGTAGGCGGTTGTGGAGCCGGAGGTGGCGGCGAATCTGGTGAGTTCTGTTGAGCGGCACCGGGAACCGCTACGAAGAACGTAACAGCCTCGCGGTGACCGTGAAAACTGAGCTGCGCGTGCGCCATTGAGCAATGCGGAATACAGTCACCGGGCGCGACTGATCCGGCACGCACCAAAGCGGCATGACCTATAAATAAAAAAAAACGCATCGAGTACAAGAATCCTCTTCGTAGAGAGTAACAGTCTTCAACGATCATAAGCTCCGCGTGTTGTTGACTGACAGATTTTTAAGGCTTTTTAACAAATTAATTTTTGTTTGACAAATGTTGTATTTTACACACAAATACGTTAGGCATCAACATAGGATATGTTGCGAACTCTGTTATAGCTCCGATGTTGATAGTAAAGTAAAATATTAATATTTATCCAGACTTCAATTAGATTCGACTAGCAAGCCAAAAAAACACCTTTTGTTTTAAGTTTAACTTACCTGGTATAGGTGGTCTCGTAGTCGCAACTGAACCTGAAACGGTGACAAGCGAGGTTGGCACGAGGCAATTGGTTGCCGAAGCAGCTCCAGCAGCAGGCGCTCCTTCAGAAAGTGGTACCGAGATGACCACGCCGTTGCTGGTGCCGATCCACAAACGACCCGAGCTTATGAGCAACGCCGTGATGCGCACCAATGAGAAGCCCAGCTTGCCCGTGCCCAGCATCTTGCTCACGTATGGTTCGATATCCACGTCCTTCAAGTGGGCGTACGTATGAGCGTGGTACAGCCGCAACGCCGAGTCCATTTTTATTGAAACCTATTTAAATTGAATGAAAAAATATATTAGGTTTTATTTGTTCGCTTGCAATAAATACCACTATACCTTTGACTAGAAATTATACATTCGGTTGTAACCCTTCACGTTCACACCTTCACACAGGGTACAATGAGGGATTCCATACAACTATTACGTTGAAAAACATT
This sequence comes from Vanessa tameamea, assembly GCF_037043105.1. Taxonomy (NCBI): domain Eukaryota; kingdom Metazoa; phylum Arthropoda; class Insecta; order Lepidoptera; family Nymphalidae; genus Vanessa; species Vanessa tameamea. Next base: position 664,770 of record NC_087341.1, on the reverse strand, counting down.
TCGTTTCTCTACATGCATGCATGTATTTATATAGATATAAACTTTCCTCTTGAATCTTCTGTTTATTAGTGAAAACCGCAATAATATCCGTTGCGAAGTTTAAAAGATCTTAGCGTATATGTGGAAGGAAGTGACTTTGTTTCATACTGGGTAGAGATTTTATTTGTAGTTTGTAATTAAAAGTTTTGATATTAAAATAGGTTGTAAATGCTGCCTCTGCTAATCTCATTGAATTTTTTATATGTTTGCGTTTTTTATTTACACCAGGCGATCCCAGGTTTTACCTGGCGTTCCCATTCTGTAGGTCTGGCAATAAAGAAAGCGGTACGGTACGCACATGTTTAAGCTGATGCACGTGATTACCGGGCATGGTTGGCAAAACAATCAGTGGGAATCATTTTTTTGTATGGGTTATGCCACTGTTTAGTTTTCGTGATTAATTACAATGTCGAACTATTTACCAACTTTGCTTGACGGCTCTATTTATAATTGTTTTAAATAAAATCTAGTTTAGTCAGTTTAAGTATATAATATATGGTATGATATTGTCGGAGTTGTCTCAGCTCGTTAGGACGATGGCAGTTGGACCATCAGAGTGGTGAAATGTCAAGGTCCTAAAGGTCGTGGGGCTTAAGCCCGCTCTAGATGGACCAATAAAATTGATAAAGGTAGCAGGAGAAAATTGGATAACCTTGGCTAGACACAAAGAACGATGGAAGTCCTTGGAGGAGGCTTTTACCCGAAGGCCATATGAATTAATTTAATCTGAACAAAAATAATTTTATTCGTACAAGTTTATTTATCAGAATGTGGAATTAAATAAAGCTTTATTATTATTATTATGTAAATAGGGTTCTAAACTCGTCGTCGTTGAGCTTGCCGAGATGAACCCTAATCGTTAGATAACCAATGTCAATCAACAAAACCGTTTTGCTATTTTTAGCTTTAAACGATGAGTGAGTTAGTGCAATTGCTGTCACAAGAGACGTAGATTCTAACTTCGTATTGAAGATGTATTAAGTGTGTTAAGGACTAGTGAATAATGATTACAATGGACATGTTTATGAACGAGAATGCCTCCTTACAATCGAATGATATATTTACTCATTGACTATTAAAAAGAAATATTAATGTTTATAAACATAATTACATACCCAAACGCCGTCTCTGTGAGCCGCCATTTGCCGCACTTGACTCTCGTGTCTTGGATGCGCCTCGAGTGAGTGCAGAAGGCGTCTCGAGCGAGGCTCCACGACCAGCACACGATTACGGTACCCACACCACACGGCGCCACCCACAGCGCTTAGGCAACGTACTATAAACCAAAAGGATGACATATTATTTTAAATTATATTCGTTTTCAACCTAAAAGGCAATTAAAAAAAACTAACTATGGGGTGTTTTGAGTGAAAACAGAAGAACTGCCAATAATAAAAGCTGTATACTTAGAGTAAAATATTGAAAACAAATCACTCACATTAGCATTTCTTAAATATAATAACAATACATAGGAAATGATTAGCCTAAAGCGTTTGATTGTGTAGAGCATGAAACAGTTTTACATTAAAGGCTAAAATTTTAGGGTTTTAAAAATAAGGTGCTTAATTTATTTTCTTAATACTTAAGTCAAAGTTCAGGAAGTTTTACTAATCGAAAAGTCTTCTGGATCTGCTTTAAAAATTGGTATGCCACAAGGAGTAATCTTTGATTCAATATATTACATAAGCGATCTTGCTTTTTCATTAAACTATTTTGAGGGCTACCGTACACAATGTTTTATCACATGTGAGAAAATAAATTATAACAAAGTATTGAACCATACTGATCTTAATGTAAGTGAAAATTAAACAAATTAACCTACCGTTGATTATTTTCAACAGAAATTTTGATTTTATTCAGAAATTAAGAGATTCGAATATTATTGTTTAGTTAAAGTTACAAAAACTTTTACCTGAACACTTGGGGTCGCCCAGGGTCATGAGCCAGTATTGAGAAAAGTCCCACTGTCCGTCCGGAAGGCGAGCAAAGATGGCAATGGTACCATCTGCGAGGGCAACAACGCATCGCGACGAACACCACACGATTGATAAAATCGCATCGTTCAGATTGACCCTGAATTAATTAAATTATTCATACTTTAATAAAGCATTTTATTAATGATAAAACAATAAACAAGTCGATTGAACTAATGGAATAACTGTGGATAAAGTAAACTTGGTGAAAATCTCTAATTAGAATTGAAACTCGAGTAATCTTTTATGGCCTTTTAATATTACATGGTTTGATTTGTCAAGTCAACTCTTGATTCTTACTATTATTTGGCTGTTAAGAATATATCACTTTAAATGTTGGTAGGGTTTTTTTACCGCTAGGTAAGTAAGGCAATTGAATCGTGTTTGTAAAAAGTATAATACTCGTCTATTACAAGTGTTGTGTACTAATCAATCATTGACGGTAGATGATAAATATAAATTATTCCAAGTAAGTCCTATATTGTGCCAACCGAAATATGAAAGAATGGTGATTGGTCCCTGGGGCAGTGTTGGTTCTGCCGCCGAAGCGACTAGTTCTAAAGTTAAGTATTTCAATTATTCTCCTCGCCCCTATTCTGTTGGCATCCGTCGGGCGAGATAGACGTGCGTCGTAATTTAAGTTTTGTCATATTTTATAAATTGTTTTGATTTTGAAAGAATATATTTCATTTAGTTCCAAATAATTGTTTAAGTAATTATAAATTTTAGTTTTAGGTAAAAAATTAAAACCGTATATTCTACGGCTAAGCCGCAATGCTTGGTGTGTTATTTTCCTGTTTGAAGAAGGAGTAAACCACTGTTACTACAGGTACAAAGCACTTAACATCTTAGTTCCTAAGATTGGCGATGTAACGGTGAATATTTATAACGGCAACTATGGCTAAGGGTAGTCGTGACCCTTCACCTTCAAGTGGTCCGCCCGTTTTACTGTTTAAAAAAAAAAAGTGGAATTAAGTAACTGATTGACTATCGATCCACCTCACCTTGCCAAGCATTTACTGTAGTTGCCGATAGCAGAGTGCACGTAGAGCTCGCCACTTTTGGTCCCAAGCCACATAGTTGCCATTACGGTGGACATCTTGCGATCTCGCATCGTCTCCTCCGCCCGCTTGCCCTCTTCCGTCAAGGTTTCCGATTGTTCCTGTGCGAACGCATCTACGCCCGGCTCCGGTGAGTTGCGAGCTTCCGTTAACACTGAGAATAAAATTACAATATGAAGAAAAATAGACGAAATATTACTCTTTGATCGATTTAAAATATTACATTTTCTTAACAGAAAACGAGGAAACTATGATTTTCGTATGTTTTATGATGTCAATAAAGTGAGAATAGAGATACCCCCAGATTTCTGGTGGTCTGACGATAAAATGGTAATGGTATATTAAATAATGTAAGTCACGACCATGCTCTTCGAAGAGTCTTTAGAATTAAAAATATCTTAAGATTATGGAGTTTAACTATGCCAATACATTGATAATACATCGCCGATGATTCTTTTTGTATGACACACTTTCAATTCTCCACAGAAATGTCCATCTGAAGCGAATTTGTATAATACGTAATGAATCTTCGGAGCGAACCATAGCTTTAGATCCAATTATCAGCGAAATGAGAGCAGACTAGCCTTGCTTTCAGTCCAAACGGTAGCCGTCATCGCGATAGGGTTGATATCAATGAGTCTCAAGTAATTTCTGATTAAGGGTTTCTCAGTTACATCAACAATTTCAGCTGTTGATTAAAGATAGATAGAATGAATCTGAAGTTGGAGAAGACTTCACGGTCAATCACATAGCCTACTTCCTCTCGTCTATCGTTAAAGAAGAGGACTAGTCAAGCTTTGAAATTATTGATTTTAAATACCTCGTAAAAAAAATAGCAATGACAACATTTCCTTTTTTAAAATCACAATAACATATGAAATCTTTTAAAAACACCATTTTAAATGATATTAAATATTTTCGATTAATATTAACCATATTATTATTATATGTAATTTGGAATTTATGCGGTCACGTCTGGGTGGGACTTTCTACTAAACACCAATACTTTTCATGTCTTTGTTCTGGCTTGAAATATGTATGTAGTGTTTTTGTGAATAGACATTGTCAGGTCAGTGCTTATAATTCTTGTCTACGGGCGAGACTAATGGGAGATCAATGGTTTTCATATATGACTTAGGCTATATATTTAAATTTACCATTAATTGGTGTGGAGGATAATGGCGGACTGTCAGCATTACCACCCTCCATTTCTTGTTCAGATTTCAAACTTGGCTCCTTGACCACGTCGCTGTTCCCTCGCGCTGCAGTCGGTGGCTGCTGCTGTGGTGGCGACTCTTTAGCAGGCGTACTGGGCGGGGTCAGCAGAGTTGCTTGAACCTATGTGAAGATTGATAAGTTATTTCATACTACACTAATACTACTACTGCATATAAGACTGCAGATTCCACGGTCCTGGATTCAAATCGTAGGTCGGGCCAGTAAGAAGTAATTTGGTTTTCCGACCCTCAGTAGCAGACCTAAGAATGGGAGTTGGTAGTGTTTCCACTCCCGAGTGACGGTTACTACGCCCGGTTATTACATGTACTAGATTGAAATATCTAATTTATTAATCTTTTTTGGTTTTTTGTTTCCGATGACTTTTGAAGAAACGCCATTGTTTACCGTTTACCCAGACTTTTTTTTAAGATGTTCCGATGATAACAGAATAATTGTGTCAATGTTTGAATTTTTAAATTTAAATAATTAACTTATTTTTGAATGTTTATACTTTAGGTAGAAATCCTCAAACTAAAACATTATTATTATCCTATTCATAGTAACTTTAAGTAAACGATGAATGTTTTTATGTTTATTACTTGGTTTGGTTAGTGAAAGATCAGATCACAGATCGAGTTGTAGACATTTTAGAGAAAAGATAAAAATGGAGATTGTTCGAACAATATCACTTGTTCACGTAACCCTTTAGGATCGTTCTATACTTTTAGTACTCTGAGGCAAGTGTTTATTTGTCATGCACATTTCCCATTTCACAATCAATAAACCGATTACTGACGATCAAAGGTTAACAATTAGAACTAATGTTTGCAAATAAATGACAATGTTTTAACACAAGTGCTTTAGCTACTTACATTGGGATCAGAGTAATGTATGTGATGTTGTCCAATATTTATTTATTATTTATTATAAATGATGCTAACCAGTCTCGTACTTCCGACGACCACTTCCTTTTCGCCGTTTTCCCCAGTCCCGTTGCTGCTACTCGTTATGGTTCCATTGCTCTGACTATCCGTCGAGTCGCTCTTGCCCACGCAGAACAAAGATTGCTACGAAATTGATAAGTGAAATCGTAAATCAATAATGCTAATCAAAGTTTTCATATAGTACTTATAGTACTTTAATTATAAGAAGTGGCTTGAAAACAGATGCGTATAGTTACCGAATGTCGCTTGGTCTCTGCGTCGTTGTGCGCTTGCACGTGCGCGGGCGAGGACGGCGGAGCGTCACGTTCGCGCAGTTCACGGTAGTCGTCATCAAGCGCTCCGGGCACAGACGCCACGCAAAGGATATGCTTGTCGCTCACGGGGAATGATTCGATCACATCCGCTGGATTGTTAGCGTCGATTATCTGCGAACAAACAATATTTATATAATGAATCTCAATATATTCAGTTTGATTTAATTACTAATAGCTTTGTCTATCTGAGCTAATAATTCGCAGATCTGTCTACAAAATGGAATTCCCACGTCACGACCGACGAAAGTCGGTAGGCGATACTTTTATAGTTACTCTATTGTAGTTTCTCCTCTACTCGATGTTCAGGCCTGAATTTGTGTAAAGCAAAATCAAAAAAATATTGTACAGTTGCATCACGGTCCTACAAAATTGTAGCCGCGATATTTTTGACCGATTCTGACATCTTTCACGTCTTAGCTGGTCACTGGCACCTTTACATGGACACCGCTTCTAGTCAGCGTGAAGTCAGACTGTACTCATTGGTCTTCTCCGCGCACAATATATTTTGAAATTGCTTTTGCATCTCGATGTAGCGTAAGCATTCATTATTATTATTATCTGAGATCTTCGTAACGGTGGTATCTAATATTCGATTAAACCAAAAAGCTGTCATCTTATTATCGACGCGATTGAATCAAATCTAACGTATTACAGTTTGAGTGGATTAGTGTTACTCAATCAATAACTGAATCTACTTGTTTGTGATTATTATTAATAATGATTATTCACGAACAAATGTCTTGAGATTGAAACGTTTTTACTGAATTCTCAATTATAATGGTACCAATAAAATCATCCTAATTACACACTCCTCTCTCTAGTACCAGAGTTGTTATTGCAATTTATAGTACGTAATAGTTCTTATTCAATAACATATCGACCGTAAGCGTAACGTTGTGCTGTTAAATAATAAAAGTTAATACCATAACGATGCCTTTGTTCTGGGTGTTGGCGCAGATCCAGACGAGGGAAGAGAGCGTGTTCTCGACTGGTGCTTCGGGCGGGCTCGGGAGCTGCTCGTCTCCTTGCTCTACCTCGGGCGAGTTCGAGCCTTGAGCTTTGCTCATTTCGTACGCTGTATTACAAAAATTATCATATTATAAAATTGTACGTATTTAAACGTTAAATAGTACATCATCATACATCAATAGATTATAATGATTTAGATAAAATATTCAAACAATAGTATCATCAAACATCTTTCGAAAACTATGTATGACTTTATTTTAAATATTTTTTATGAAAAATTCGATGACGAAAAATTCTTTACATTTATTCGAAAAGGATCTGCTAAGTAGTGAGTAACCGTTATCATACTACGCTTAAATTGTACAAATTTCATCACAATATGTTCCACGGCCAAGAATTGGCAACGTAAAGCATCCAAGTCATCTTAAACTCGTACGGACCTAAGCACATAGCGTCCTGTTTCTTATCTCTGCCATCGTAGAAGACACTGTCGCCCACCATGCAACCGCCGTCCGACGTGCGACCACCGCCTCGGTCCACGCTTGCTGCGCACAGCAGCGTCATTTGGGGCTCTGACTCCGCTATCGGTCTGAAATTATTTCGTTTAAAATAATTATATTATTTACATAAAGAAATAATAGTATTTTACGGGTCTATACTAATATAGTTTCAATCTTGAATGATCTCCAAGATTACATTTTTTATTATTATATGGAACGGATGAGTAAATAGGCCATCTGATGGTAAGTTTTCACCACCGCCCATAGACAATGGCGCTGTAAGAAATATTAACAATTTCGCAAAAAAAAAAAATCGCCGATGCGCCACTAACCTTGGCAACTAAGATGTCATGTCCCTTGAAGTGGTACCTACCCAGACGGGCTTGGACAAAGCCCTACCACTAAGTAATTACAGTAAACATAAATAAAATTAAATATGTTAGGAATATTTTTAATTCATCAAGATAAACATTAAATGCGTATGTTTTAATCGTTTACACGCACATAATGCGAGTCTAAGTCAGAGGCATATTAGAATCTTATAAATTAGTCAAATTATATGCCCTGTAATAAGTTTTCTCGGGTTGCGTTTTGTACATTACTCATTGATTAACGTAACTAACAACAAACTGAGAAATTCACATGAAAACTTCATCACTGGTGTATTAGAGATTTTTATCTAATGCACCTATTTCGAGAATACCACGCTTTGTCAACAAATGTTTATCTATACTTTTATTTCGTAAGGTATTTTTGTTGATATGATAATATATCTCTGGTCTTTTATATGGTCTGTGGTTACAAGCTCACCTGCAGAACACGGGCACGGGCACGGGTACTCCGCCTGACGATAAAGAGAGCGCGCCACGTTGCGTTTGTCCGCTCTTGCACGGAAGGCTCCAACCGTATGCCTGCGTGCGCCCATCCTCCTTGCGCACGTGAGCCCGCACCTACACGCACCATGCACGTTCTTTACTTCTTCATTATTTTACTACTACTAAGTCACTTGCTACATTTATATTGCTAAGAATATTTTATGTGTACGACCATCCATATTTATTCAACAATAAAATGAAATTATTTTTATGAATATATTCTGTTATGGGAAAAGAGATTTCCTTTTAATTAAAAATAATAATTTAACTATAATATAGTTTATTAACAAATATCACAATAACATATCACATACGAGTATACTTAAAACAATATAATATGTAAATTAACAATAAAACATCCACAACAACGCTAAAAAACTTAAGTCAATCAAAAGTATTTTCCGAAGATTCGTCATCAGCGTTCAACTGAAAAGAAGAAAAAATGGACAAGAGAATTAGGCGAGGAGAAGGAGATACAAAAATTAACAAAACACTAATGAGGCATTCATTTCATTCGTGATTTATGATCTTTAATCTATTCTACTCAAATAAGGAGACAAAGAAATCTTTAACCTTGAAATGTCATGAGTAAATAATTACATACCTAGCGAAAGGGAAAAAAAACTCTTAGTAGTATTTCATTTGACACTAAATTTCTGTAAAGTTCATTCGTTCATTATTCTAGCTTAGTGTATTTTAGTTATTTCCGCAGAATAACGTCTAATATCATTTTTGTATTGCAGAAGAGTTATATTGTTCAATCTATAACCAGGGCCCAATAGATACGTTAAGATGTAAGTTTAAATAAATTTAAATAATCAAGATCGCTTCTCAATTTGTTTTTTTAACGATAACCCAGTATGAACGCAAAAACAAATGATTTTTCCAGAAATTGTGACGTACATACTATTAATACTAAGAACAAGTATAAACTTGTCACTTCAATTACCCGAATACACATTGATAGTAACTCTTTTGTGGGCAATGTATACGTTTTTAGAATACCAGAAAACGTTCAAAAATATTCAATCGTAAAATTTAAAAGAATCGTTAAAGAGCGCTTGTGTGCTGAGGGACATTACATAACTAATGCCTTCTTAATTGATTGATAACCATGGGAATGAGATGCCCTCAGGCCGTTTCAAATAATGAAAATCTATTTATCATTATTGTATGAAAACAATAATTGTAAAATGTGATATTAAAAAAACCCGCCGAGTTTCTTTCGCCGGTTCTTCTCACTTCCTGGTGGGATGCTTATTTCAGAACTGGTGGTAGATTTTTGACAATCAATAAGAAAGTGTGGACACTTCTTTATTGAATAAAGATTTTTGATTTTGATTCATTTTATAAACAACCTTGCTTAAGGCGCAATTAGCTAAATAACTTGTAGTCGTTAACGGAAAGAGGATTTTTGCAGTTATATATTTTGCATTGTATTTAAATTAAAGATATATTACTAAGGGATTGCTTTTGAAATATAATTTAACAAAACTCATGGAATATGTACATTGTACGTACATATATCAAAGGTTTGTTTGTTCATCGTTATTCCTTCTAATGTTAGAACGGACTCTAGGTATTTTCGGTGATATAGTGTGTCGTGTCTGCTATTATGGTAAAGTTACCTGTCGGAACTGGTCGCAGCGCGCATGTTCGTGCCGGCGGTGATGGTGGTCAGAGAGCTGCGTCTCGAGGAAGTCCGCCTGCGTGCGCGAGTGTCGCAGAGGTGGCTGCGGCGCTGCGACCGCACGCAGCTGCGGCGTCGATAGTGGACGCTGGGGCCGCTCCGACGTGCTGACGACAAACAAAATATACATTTAAAATAAAGTTTATATTCGAACATCCGTTACGGTGACGCTACATTAAAAAAAAGTCAGTGCACGTGGTGGCGGTACACTAACCCACCAACTAAAGCATTCTCAATGAGGTTTGACTTACGGGAATCGGACCAAGCCTTTATAGACTACTATATAATTTTACATAGAAATCACATCGCGCGCCAACCTAAATAGATGGGATAATGGCAAGAGCATTACGACAGTTTTTGTTGAAACTACTTATTTGTATGTATATTTCTAATTTCCATACAACTAAATATACATCTTGTCAGGGGTCAGGATCGAACCTGCAACTGTTGCGTCGACAGGTGGTCAGTATAACGCTGAGCCTAATGTGTAACTAACTGTTTCAAAATTTCATGCAAATCAATCAAGGGACCTCTGATATTATTCTTCATATATAACACTAAATAAACTTGCTTAGCAGAAATGTAAATGCTTCAGCAGCCATAAATAATAATTATTAACACTTGTTCGATACATTTTCGTTAACATATCTTACTGAGAGCGTTAATTTACAATCCGTCTTATCAAAAATATATAAAAATAATTTGATCAAAATATTATCAGCGCGCTACAGATTTAGTCGACTTTAATCTTATCAGATATAACACAAAACATTTGAATCGATGATTATAATCAAATTAAAATTACTAATACATTTGAATGTAGTACACAAATCATATGATTGCAATTTACATGTTAAATTCGCTAAACGCCAACTTAGTACTTAAGACTGAGTATATGTTATTAATATTTACAACACGACCTTGAATGCTGTATACGCTAGCCTCTAGACCGATGACTGGCGAGTCATATCGGGTTGGTTCAAAATCTCAATCTATGGTTGTGTTCATAAGACTATGAGACTTAAAGGATAAGAGCGTAGTGCGCCTGCGTTGTAGTCTTTTGTGTAGTTATGATACCAGTCTTTGAGACGGACATGAGATGAAACAGCTGAAACTCGATCGGGAAAACACATTCATCATAGAAATACGGATGCGGATAAATCGCGTGGCTCCAGCAAGTGACGTGGACGATTAAAACAGATGAAAATGACACGCAAACACTTAATACCCTCGCAGAGCGCTAACGGCTCGACACTTATCTATTTCGAAAAGATAAAAATCACATTATTATTGAATATTTCGTTCGTATAACGTTTGCGTAGTTTTGCCGCCTCTTAATCTATAATGCACTAAAAAAACATTCGCTCCTTTGACACTAGAAGTATTTGCAGCTTGAACCAAACGTCAGTGCGGCGCGGTAGTATGCACAAGCGAACCCTTGACCTTGAAGGTACCGGTAATGTTTATGGGGTAGTATGTCATTGGGTTTCTAAGCAATAAGTAATATGATAAATTACTACTATTGTAAGCTAAGCAGATATACTAAACATAGCTTGTATAAAAAAGCGTATAATACTTTGAATTCTAACATTTTCAAAGATATTATAATAAATTTATGAGAGCTGATGTTTTATTACCTAACGAGATATCTAGCAGACATAAATAATATCGATATAAGGGTAATAACAACGTAAGCAAGCACTTATCAAATATGGCGGAATGAACATAATCCAAAACAAACATAGCATATTAACATATAGATAATTTACTTGTGTTAAGGCTTTTTGCAAGCCAGTCTGGTTCGCACGGGGAACAAGGGACGTGACATCTCAGACAGCATGCTATACATTACCAATGTCTATGGGCGGAGAGTGATTTTACCGACTTAGATTACTCAATCTACCGCTAACTTTACGCAGTAAACCAATGATCGTGTCATTTTGTTATAAAAAAAATATTCTAAATCTAAGCACAATAATTTCGCGGCAATAAAAAAAAATATTCAAAAATTTCGCACCGCTATCGTTTTGAGAGCTGAAAGCGCATGCTTCCTGAGTACCATATTCCCTCAGTTTTAATTACGAAAGTCCTTATATTATTAATACTACGATAAAAAAAATATATATCAATCTCACAAGCATTGACCCCTTGCATCATATAGACAGACGAATTAAAAGAGCATTTGCTAAAAAAAGGATTTTCGCATTTAGCAGAAATTACAAATAATACATAGCAACTACAAATAAATAATTTCAGAGCAATTAAAAGTTTGTTTAATTATAAGGCATAGCAGACAAAAATAAAAAAAGCATTTATATAGTTCGCATTGCTAAAATTATTTACTATCGATATAAATACTTAGAAACTAGAGACGCAAATAAAAATATACAAGTTACATTCGATGGAAGGCGTACATCATCAGTCATAATATTAATAATAATGCTCGTGTATAGCCCTACTATGTTTGGTTATTAAATAATATTATTAATATTTGGTTAATATACAATATCTCGACCGATTGCAGCTACAACGGAGAATAGCAAACTGTGTAGTGTTCAAACATGTGTTTTTGTGTGTGTGTTTGTGCGTGTGTGTGTGTGTTTGTGTGTGGTACATAGAACACCCAATTTACTTACTCACTCACAATTCGACGTGATTGAACTTTACGTAATTGCCGAGGTACAAAAGTACCACCAAGCTGTTACTGATAATTCGTAGTAGACGAGCTCAGTAACATTTTACGTCATGTTGGCCATATCGAGATTCGAATCCGAGGCCTAGCCGAGCTTTGACCCACGAGACATTTAGATTAAAATATTACAGCTATTCGACTATCATCGAATGGTATATGTGAAACTGGGGGCTGACACCACCACGCTCCTCCAAAGCAGATTTGTGGATACACATACAGAATTTCCTACGACACCAGATACTTTCTTCACGATGCTTTCCTTCAACGCCGAGCACATCATGGATTAAAAACACAAACGAAAACTCAGTAGTGCTTGTCTAGATTCAAACCTGAAAATCGGTTTAGGTGTTCCAGCCACTGGGCTACCTTGGCTCTCATAATGAAATGCGTTACTATTCACAAAATAATAACGACGTAAGTGATGACGTGCTTAACAATTTCAGCTACGGCGCCTTTTATCAAGCGACTAGCCAACTGAGCACGTGCTCGCTGACTTTCATACTCGATGCATAGTTTCATACACGACTGGAGAGAATTCAAACACAGAACAACGAGACCAAATTCTGGTCAGATACTAAGGATATCTTTAAAGAAATATCCTGTAAATGTTTTTTGGCCCGACCAGGAATTTTAACCCGTCGAGGTTTCTGCATATTTATATGACAATATATAAGATATTGTACTAGACTAAGCGAACATACCATGGACTGCACATTATCGATAAAAATTACGATACAGTAAATACATTCAACTAATATATATTTACCTAAAAAGTTTACTAAAAAACTTCCATATGCCTTGCTTGTTCTTCTTATCCATGGTGGAGTCGACGCGGCTCGCGCGCACCATCTCCGTCCAACGCACTGCGTCCTGCAGCTCCATGAATCTTTCCTGCAAACCAATAAAATCACAGTACAAAATCTACGTCAAAAAAATTATATGTATAGAGAAAAACTTTGTCATATTAAAATCCTTTTTCCTCAAAACTCAAATGTCTGTTATTGTATTTAACTTTAGTCATCATTGGGTCGGGCAATCAAAATGAATGAGTTCGTTGAATTGAGTTGTACCTTGTACTGGTTTCTCTCCATAAGCACGCGTGCCATTTCGACCCTCGTGAACTTCCGTCTCTGGGCCATCGGCACGTCAGCCTCATCGTCATCGTGCGCTCCTCCTCCGACTCCGCCACCCGCTGCTGCGCTTCCACCGGCACCGACAGCTTCTCGCAAATGCCGTAGTTCCTCCTCCAGCTGGGACACTCGTTCGCGAAGCCTCTCGCGCGCCGCACTCAGTGCGGACACTTCCTCGCGCAGGATTTCCTGCTCACCGGTGAGCTCATCCACTTTTACTATCAAGTCATCCTTCACCACGTTCAGTGCGTTCCTAAACACATACATTACTCATTTAGTACCTGTGATATGTTTCGGTTTTCACGTCATCTATTCTTTTTACGACATCATAATTTAAATTTTTGATTACAAAAGCAATATTTATATTTTTAATCCAATTTTCCAAACACATAACAAATACAAGTTCGTTAGAGTTATACAAAGATTAGTGAGTGATGAAAGATAGTGTTTTACAGGGATCAAATTTGGGTTCTTGACTATTTTCGTACGTATAAATGAGGTACGCATATATACATTCGTGCCATTGTATTGTTTGCTGTTACTTAATTTAAAAATGTATTTACCCGTAGCATTATCACTGATACACGATACGTTTAAACAATAGCGATCTCAAAGTAACTGAAACTACAACGGAATCCTCACTTATCGTGTCTAATTGGAAGATTCAGCTAGCAGACTAGAAGTTTGAGGTACCGACACGGATAATTAAGCCGACTTCATTCTTTAAAGAATCTTGCCGCTATATTTATAATATTGAAGCTCAAGAAAATATATTTTCAACAGAGTATTTTATAGAATACTGTAGTAGTCTATTACTTTGAAGAATTATTTGAAATCAATCAGTACGTTTTGCTAACTATCCTTTAAAATACAATGTTTCAACTTACTTAGTTGCCAATAATTCATTGTTCTCCAAGATGAGATTCTCCACTTCTTTCCCCATACCTGTCGATAAGAACAAACATTGCATATATTGTCATTCTTAGTTTGTAAGATATTTATATTGATTTCGTGATCATAGAAGAATTGCTAGTTAAATTTAGCCTTAAATAGATACGTTTACGTTACATACGACTGAGAGGATTTCAGAAACAATTTCAGTAATTAATTTTATACTAATAAAGTAGGTATTTGAATACAATCTAACTTTCTAGTCAATGAATCAAATACATAAGAACAATAATGCAAGTTTCGGTTACACGTCTAAAAGTTTACGACTTCCGATAGTGAACGAAGGATGCGTGATGTAGAGCGCGAAGTAGCGGGCGGCGGCTACTGACCGAGATAAATTTAATAACGCACATCCTTCTGCAATAATTGATACGAATAAATTACCCTGACACGATTAAGCAAGCTCAGTTCAGATAAAGTAGTCCACGTGCAATTCACACGCATTACGTACAGGTAAAAAAAAAAAAAAAGACAAGAATAAGATGTAAGTTCATATTACATATTAGCATTTTATATTGATTTTAATATATAAATTATATTAACAAAATATATGTAAAATTTCTAATCTTGCACACCTCAACCGCCTGTAATACAGTAACACAAAGACAGCGAAATAAACTGCTAGAAAGAGAGGACAATATACTGTTTATACTACACGATTTTATACGTTGATACGGTAATAAATAAAATAATAAAAAAATATAATTTTAAATAAAAGGTTGGTCTCCATAAATACTGGAATCTATTAAGTAAAACTTCAGCGGGTCCTGTTTTTCTAATTATCATATTATAATTAAAACAGGACAGCTGAATCTAATCAGGATTGGCTTCAGACAAGGGAACTCCTCAACGGTCAATAGCATAGACACGATATTTTGTATATATATTATTAATTTATTACTGTCAATATGAAACAACTCGTAACATAATATATAATGAATCAAATCCCTTCAAATGTTTTCATTTATCGTATATTTCATTTCTAATAAGTTAATTGTACTTATAAAACTGGATGGATTAAGCTAAAATTCGTAACTTAACCATTTAGCGCTTGAGGTGTGACTTATTTTCGAAGTTATTTTATCATATCTTCATATACTAATATATAATACAATATAATGCAAAAGTCAATGGTAAAGAAATTTACTAAAAATATACTAATATCCACTAACTAAATGAAAAAATGGTGTGACATATAAATATTATAATAAAAAGCAAGCAAATACAGTAAATAGAATCAAGACTTAAGGTTACGCGAATCTGTAAATTATAACGGTTATTACTCACCGAAGTAGTTATCGTTAACTGCAATGTCGATGCAACGTATGTTAGAACATGGAAACAGAAGAAACTGCATTAGTCCGGGGTCACGGGGTGAAATAGCACATCGAAACTGACACAGGCAGATAAACTTCCTTGTGTTCCAATACTAATGAGTATCGTATTGCTTGTTAGTAAGAAATTAGTTACGTTCCCACGTATGGAAATTATTTTAAACACCGGTCGTAAGACGGTTTTAATTAAAATTTTATCAAAAGTTAGGAGATGAATGATTATTCAGTTAAAATAAGTTTGACAGCAGGACGTGTTATATTTCGGACGCATTGTATATTGTCAGCTGCGATACAACAAACGCAAAGAAGATAAAAAATGAATTTAAAGTGATGAATGATGTGTGCGATCCACATTCCCTTACCCGAAGACGCATACTCTCCGGGGTGAACCCAGCTCCCTGGAAATAAAGTATAAATATATTAAGCTCACTATTTCATTGCTTCCAAATTTTATTAAGTCTTGAATGACTACGGTTGCCAGAAATATAAAGTATCATATAGTCGCTGACATATTGTTATTTTCTCATTTTAGTACTAAAGGTAAAATTCAATAAATATAACTAATTATCAATAAATTCAATTAGATAAAGAAAACAATAAAAGCTAACTGCAGCTTGATAAGGCATAAATGTGAAAGATACGAATAAGATATACTAGTAAGCACGGTAGGTAAGCAATAGAAAGCAATGTATACGTATGTATGTGTATGAGAAAAAGAGAGAGAGATATATATAGAGACAGAGAGAGAGAGGTTGAGTACAGCAAAATACGAGATATATACCAGTTATATCCGCGCCTTCATCGACCTCCGCGATAGTGACGTCGGTGTCGTGGAAGGCGAGCTCTTGATACAGCGTGTTCGCACTGCGCTTCTCGCTTTTGGTCTGCGAACGACTCGCACCAGTAGGTGGCGCCACTGGCGACGTAGCCTGTAAGATTATATATATGTAAATTTTGTGCGACTCACGTTTAATTGTTTAAGTTACGAAAGTTCTTTATAATGGAGTAACATACACCAATAGGCTATTTGACAATGCGAAAAATAAAGTGTCAATTTTTGTAATCAGTATAAATTATGAGTTTAAAAATGGTTATTTATCAACGAAAGTTGAAAATAATAACTAATTTATTCAAAAATCCATAAATAAAAATGCACTTTTTTAAACGTTTGTCACCTGACACAAAACTTCACTTGCTTATTAACCTCGTTTGTCTACTATATGTACCACAGATTACAATACAGGCAAGTGACGTCACCGACCCCTTTGTAGCGCCATATTGTCAAAGTAGCGTTTTCGCGGGCTATTTAAATATAGAATTTTTATTTTGATATTTTTCAGCAAATATATACTAGAATTTAAAAATACAACTTTTACTGGGTTCCTTAACATCTACTAAATAATATAAAATGCATTTTAAAAACCAGCCAAATAGCCTATTGTGATCGCAATAGAATTTACTAGTTAGCAAGATAAGATAAGTATATCGATTTTCATTAGTATATACATATATAAATTCGTCGCCTTTTTAACGCATTAATCGAAATTTAAACTTACAAACACATAAAAACAACTTAAGAATTAATTAACAGACAACGTTTGCAAATTACCTTTAACGATGTTAAAACCTCATTTTTAACATTAAACAAAAATAAATCAACTTGACGTGTGTCATACCTAATTAGCGTTTAGAAAATGCGAAGTATTATAGAATTAACAATACAATTAACGTTGTTCCTAACGATGTGCAAGAACATTTTATGCATAAAATGTTACCAGTGTACAACAATGAATACGCGAGATTGTCTATCGTACAATTTGAATGGGGGACATTTGAAGGAATGCTCGAACAAAAGCGAAGGCCTACCCCCTGTCTGCCGTCTGCTGTCGCAGGTGCAATTTTTCACTCGGAACAGAGATATAGCTCTAATCAGAGAGTGTGCGTATTTGTACACTCTTCCCCTGCAGTGCGAACAGTCGAAGCTGAGCTCGCTGCACTATTCGAGTTCGTGCGAGTGTGGTGATGACGGGTGTAACGGAAGTTGGCGAACTCGTGGTTCGGGAGCACTGACCTTGACATTTGTATTTACATCGCTCGTAATTGAATAGTCATACATCTACATAATGTTTAATGATCACTGTAGTTATAACGTCTATCTATATAACTTTGAATAATTTTATAGATTTCGTGCCGAGTATACCTAATTGATTGAAATTGTTATTTACGCATCAATAAACATAACTTTGATTTATTTCATCACACATAATGTAAACCTTATAATCCTTTTTTGTATTAAATGTGCTTTAGGAAATATGTTGTAATATTAACATTAACATATGAAGTTTATACTTCAATATTAAAAATATCTTTGTTAATAATTATTGCAGTATCAGTATCTTATGTACAAATAATGAGGCTGGATTTGTTTGAATTTTTTTATTAAACTATTAAGTATAAAAACAAAAGTCAGTAAAAGTATGGCAAAACATTAACAGTATGTTGCTATGTTTTACTAGAATCATTCACAATAACCGAAACGAAAAATTCAATAATTATTATATTTAGTAAAAAATATCTCTAATGCTTACTTGGCTTTGTTGTCTGATGGGATCAGTTTGGTGGGCGCGTTCCACAGTTCTGACGGCTGCTAATTCTGCTCCTACAAAATATTTATAATTTGCTTGAAGTTGGTCAAGAATTATAAATTCTAAATTCACTTTAATTTTTGGTGATATTATAAGGAACATAATCTATTAGTGAGGTCACATATAACCTCAACTCTGTTACAATATTATGTAATCTTACCAATGGGAGGCGATGGTGGGGAGGATGAGAGACTGACTGGACTACCGGGGATGCTCTCAGTCTGCTCCACTGCATGGACTGAACCTTCCAGAGATGCAAACCCAAATGATATGGGACCTAGACATTCAATATGTAATTAAAAACATAATTTATTAAATAATCTTATATCTTACTGAATTTATTGTAATCATTATCTTAAAATGTCAGATATGTCAGAACTCAGTTCATACCATTTGATGACATTTTACTTTCTACAAAATGTGTACCATAAGCACCCAAACTATATGTAGGATATTAAATTTTAATCTAACAATACATTGTATCTAACTTCCTTTGCACAAAGATCAAGAGTTTTCACGGAAGTATATATGGCTTAAAACAGATTAGTACAGTTGCTTTTGGAACACTAAGACATTTTTTATAATAGTTTAAACAAAAATGTGGCACATATAAATTAAGACAAAATGGTATCTCACCACTCGACCTGCCAACTGGATTGAGACCAAGACGGCCACGGACCTCACTGCGGTCGCTAGCTGTACTCAGTAGCAACTTGGTGCGTTCCATATAGTCCATATGAGTCTTGAACAACTCTGTGTATCTCTCATGGAGTTTAGCATATTCCTGACAAATATATAATTGGTTAATTTTGTTGTATTAAGTATAAACTAAAGAACATGTATAATAAAACCTTATTATGTAAAACACATTTTGATAACAAATGGCCATGAATATTTAATATTTTATGGAATTTTAACTATGCAAGTGTGCTTTATTTTACTTCTTGAATATATGTAATTTATAAAGAATATTAACATAAGATTAGCAGAGACACTAATGACTGTAGCTTTAATACCTTTTTAAGTTCATTTTCTCTCTCCTCAAGTCTACTGGCATGGTCCAAGGAATTCTTGTGCTTGAGCTCCAGCATACGTACAATGCTGTCCAGAGCCTCTAACCTCCCTGTCAGATCTTTTCTTTCACCCTCATAATGATCTTCAGCCTCAAGTAACTATCCAGAAAAAAGAAATTGTACATAACTAAAAGAATATCTTTCATAGTAAGAAAAAAAAAAACAATTTGTGACTATATAGTAGTTGTTTTACAAAATAAATTTCATGACATGTTGTTTTAATTAAAATATTTGGTATATTTCTACCAACATAATATTTTTCTCTAAAGATTTAACAACTGTAAATATAGTCTTTATCAATTATGTATGTTAGGCTTATCATTTTATTATTAACATGTATTGAAGGATAAATTCTAAAGAATAAATTTTAATACTATTAGAGAAAAAATTACATCATTTAAATTTGAAAATTATGCAAACAGAGATGTTTTGTTGATTACCTTGAGATTAAAATAACAGAGTGGGTGACACATTATTTACCGTATTGAGTAGTTACACAGTACACAAAATTAACTTTATAACAAAAACAAGTTATGAAACAATCATAGACAGATAACTACTGAACATGAATTAAGGTAGCCTTGCTAGCAAAACAAAGGAAATCCAATCAAGGTCTACACTTTGTGCATGAAAAAATAACTATTCAGTTACTTACCTTTTGCTCAGAGTGTTTCCTAGCTGACTTCTCGCGCTCGTACTGAGTGACCAGTTGTTCGTTGTCTTCCCGCAAGAGTTCCAGCTCTACTTCGTGTTCCTGGTTGGTTTGGTATGCGGAGTCTAAGCACTCTAATACGTTCACGAGTAAAGGCATCAACGTTTTAACGACATCCTCGTCGTACCGTGCTATCATTTTCTCGAACTCTTGGTAAATACTTCCTGCGAGGGACTGAACCTTCTCCGACATCACTACATGGCTATCTTCGTGAGTTCCGTATACGGTTTCCGCCGTGGCATAGCCACTACTTGCGCAATCGTCGAAATTCATGATTAAGCAGGTTATTAAGAAATTGCGACTACTTTTGGCAGAGACGTCTAATAATAAATATTACGCGAAAACATGATTAGTGCATTTGTGTACAATATTGTACAATGACGCGATCGATTGTTTTTTTTTAATAAATACTTATTACGTGCATTACGATGAATATTTAGAAAGTTTCACGTAGGTGATGTTATAAATATGTAGATAGAGAAAGATAGAAAAGAATAAGGGCTACAATCACACCATTTGTTTGATTGACGTATTTTTGCTGTACTGCAAGAAAAAAAAGTTCGATTAACGATTGACGTTGGAACCGTTTCCGGACATAGACAAATTTACTGTCCGGGTTAATTTTTTGGTTTTGGTATAGATTTTATGTATTTTTAATAAAAATAGTGAGTTAAAAGTTACATTTTTTTAAATTAATTAATACATTTACGACAACGCTAATGAAATTTGTTAATTCAAATGTAGTTATCATTTATATATTTATATTAAGTTAGGTTCCTATAAAAGTAAAACAATAGAAAAAGTAGTAACATTATAATATCACTGATATTAACACATAAACACTTATTAATTAGTTTATTGATAATAATAAAACTGACCATTTAAATTTATTTTGGTTTGTCAATAAAGCGATTGTAGCATTACTCATACCTTATTCTAATTAAGTACCTTGCATATCAGATCATACATTAAATATTTGATTGAAGCGAAATAATATTCTCTGTTTTCTCCGTCTATTTAAGGAATGTTACTTTCTGAATGGGAATACTTTTATGAAATGATTATGGTGTTTGTTGTTAAATATATTAGAAAAATAATAAAACAAAATTTTACGTAAGCAATAAGAAAATCTGAGTTTTGAACTTCAATTATTTTTCTTAAATAGACAATAAATTATTTTTTATTAAAAAATTATGATTACTTTTAATAAATTATTATTAATTAATGTGGTGTATTGGTTTAATGAGCAAGTATCCGATCGGACTGGCTGACGTACACAGACTAATGTATAGCCGATAGCATCATGTCACGTCAGTTGTTTTCAATCCATTTATTCGTCGGTCGAGTTTCAGAA
Organism: Vanessa tameamea; assembly: GCF_037043105.1. Lineage (NCBI taxonomy): Eukaryota > Metazoa > Arthropoda > Insecta > Lepidoptera > Nymphalidae > Vanessa > Vanessa tameamea. The sequence goes on along the minus strand of NC_087341.1, from coordinate 643,296 downwards.
AATATTTTATTGTATTAGGAATTAAATGAACTGAGCTCTATTATAATTGACACGAACAAGAGCAGTGTTCAATTTTATAAAGTCACTTTAATTCAAGTTAATTATCTAAAATACGTCTTGTAGAAAATTTCTCGTCTGAGTTTCATTTGCATTCCATACTAATTTATTTAAGTAGAACATTTTAACAATGTCTGTTAAAGGCGCTAATATGCCTGGCAAAAAGTCTGTTATTTGGGCGTACGTATTGTGGTTGTTTGGTGGAATATTCGGGGTCCATCATTTCTACTTGCGTCGAGATAAGCATGCATTCGTATGGTGGTCGACTCTTGGGGGTTTCGGTATCGGCTGGTTGGGAGAAATGTTTTGTATCCCGCGCTATGTAAAAGATGCCAATGAAGATCCAAAATACATGCAAGATTTAATCAAGAGAATGATTCAGAACAAGAAGGTTGGTATAAAAATTATTGCGTAATTTTGATTAGACGCTACTTTGGACAAAATGCTTTGGAATCTAATTTGGACTATGTTTTTTGGATGAAAAGGCATGAAAATAGTCCTCAATATTAGTAAGAGTTTATAGTAAAAGATTTTGTATAAATCTGAAAAAATTGAAATATGTCTAACAACATTATATGTAGAGAGAAAATATTTATATTTAATAAACATAATTTCTTGTTAAATTTCAAAAGCTTAAATTTACCAATAAAATATAAGTTATAATATAATTCATTGATTCTTATAAGTTTGGAGATTTCATAATTATGGTTTAAGGAGTATATTCAATATAACAAATGGTGAGGGTGAAATAATTAAACCATTTAATGTATTATATTTACTAATCCTATACTTTCTATATTGGAACTAAGCCCAGCTATAACATATTTTTTTAAGTATTTAACTATTGTTATATATAAAAATTAATTGTATCAATTTTATTCTCTTATTTTATTAGGCAAGGTACTATCTTAGGAGAAAACGTTTATAGGTTAAGGTAAATAAAATCAAGGTTATTTTGTTTATTGCATGCTTATTATTGGGTTTGTTTTATTTTGTGAGAATCCAAGTTCAATAATGTTGCTGAATAAGAATGTTAAATGTATTTTTGAATAAAATTTTATTTTTCCTTTGAGAAACTTGCTTAATATCAGTCTATTAAATTTTTATAAGTATTTATTTTATCTGTGAAGAATTCCCTACAATGATATATAATTAATAATATAAAGCATATAATCATGAAGGATATAATAACTATACAGCCTTTGTTAGGTGAAAGTGCATTTATGATGAAAGGAATACATCTTACTATGTCCATACTAAGAGAAATGGTGATGGCTAATTTCAGATTGGCTATCTCACATTTATAATAGCAAATTTTATTCTAAAATTATAATTTGTCATAACCCGGGAATTTTTAATTTGATTAACCATGCCTTTCCTATTTTATGCAGATTTTAAAAATAATATTGAAATGGATTTTCTACAATCTTACATAATAGTTCAACATCATCTCATGTATCTGCTTATATATAAAAGTTTGCTTAAAGATTATGTGTACATGACTTATTTTGACATATTTAAATTCCGTGTTTTGCTTTGGTCATTCTGAATATGCTATATTTTAGTTTGTTAACACAAAAATGGTTTTTGTCACATATAATAATAACCTTAATTAACAAAAGATATAATCTCTTGAATCCTTAATTTACAATAATAAATAAATTGATTAGAGTTTTGTCATAAAAAAATGACGAATATACATTATACATAACTCTGATGTAGTGAAATAAAAATCGAAGTATTCTTTATTCAAGTATGTTCCGAAAAGTATTTTTGAATCATTTTACAGTGCTGCCTTAAATGATTCACCATCAGTTTGGAAAGTAAATTAAACTGAGAAGAATTGGCAAGAAACTCAATAGTTATTAATTTCCACTATTTTAATAATTGAGTTTGTGAATAAAGTAAAATTAAATTTGTGTATATCCTGCCTGTAAATCAACAAATTTCTAAGTCCAGGCATTTTATTATTAATATAATTATAGGCTAAGTAAAAACTAAACTATTACTACAAGAGAAGTCTAAACAATACACAAACACAACCTTGTATACAGATGTTTTACATTGAATGCATGACTTATTACAATTTTAATTAATTGTTACACAAATATGTCATAATTGTTTTGTGTCAACTAGCTTCAATGTAAATACTACAAGCCACACACTATTTTTTTAACTAAATGTTAAGATAATGTCTAATAGCAATGTGCACGATGATTTGTATAAAATGTTTGGTTACCTTTATTAATTTCTCTAACAATTTCCTATCAACATTTTGTCGTTTGTCATAATATTTTCCATTCCAATATATAAACAAAGACATTTTAACGGATCATTTTCGAATGAGACTTTTCACTAGTTGTTTGTGTCCAAGTGGCATGAAACTTTTAACTTGTTAATTTGAAAACACCATAATATTCGGTCAACAAGTTGAGTTGACATGTTGGCTTTGGAACCACTTCATGTATTATAAAATATAACATTGACTTAGATTTAATTCAATTAGCTTAGCCTACTAACATAGCCAATGCATAAGACTTAAGCCTTTCTCTGTAAGACATTAGTGCGCTGTGAGTGTTAGTCATTTTTCCCATTTAATTCATTGCACGAGTTTCACTTTGGTAATCGAGCTATGTATATATTTTTGTTTAAAATAATTCGATTTGTTTAATGTTGCTGTCCTCATTAGCATGACCATTACAAAAATTTTAAATTAAAAGTACACAACATTAAAACGAAACTATTTCAACAGCCTCCATTTTCCATGAACCGCTTCACTGGAATGCTCATGGTTGGGTATTCTTGGGGTCAAATGATGATGTTAGCGGTTCCACCTGATGACTTTTGGGGCGTCAATTTCAGATACTTAAACTGTCTAATACCACTTGTTGCAGCTCTCGGTAAGTTTTATATCATTGTGTGTATATTATATTAAATTTATCTTTAATTTTTACCATCAGTATTGAATTAATTAAAAATAATATAATGTTCTACTAAATATTGAGAGAATATTATCTTACTGCAAGAATTTATCAAGTGCATAATATCACAAAATTCATTAGTTATTATAAAATTACTTCATCTCAAAATTAATTATTTGATACTCACATTATTTTTTCTACAGTTACTATAAAATAAATAAAAATAATATACGTATATAACTTATTTACTGTACTAAATAACGAATAACATTTAGTGATTTATACTTAATAAATTCCTTCTATAAATCATATATATAAAGTAACTTTATAGCTAGCTAATCTTTCTAAAACTCTAACTGTGTACTGTACTGAAAGCAGAAATAATTCTATTGTTTTTATTGTTTTTATTGACTGTCGATTGTGTTATAGGTGTATGGACAGTTGGTAATATAGGCCGAGAGAGGGGTAGCATGAAATGGCCAGTGCTAGCAGCTTACGCGGTGTACCCCCTACGTTACTACATTTACGACGAGAGTATGTGGTTCACCTTCATGGTGCTGGCCTCGGCGTTGGCATTCGACTCGTTCTCGAAGCGGTGGCGCAGATCACCCCCGAAACGTACCCATGTGGTCAGGTATGAAAACAAAGATTACTTTGTGGTAGGGCATTGTGCAAATCCTTCTGGGTACCCATCCGTCGCATACTGTATACTTCGTGCTGTTATGTTTCGGTAAAGGTGAGTGAGTGAGTATATCGATAGGCACAGGAGAAATAACATTTTAGTTTCCAAGATTGGTAGTGCATCGGCGATGCAATGGATGTCAATATGTATTTGTTATAGCGCCAATTTCTATCTTTCTATTTTAAATAAAATAATAAAAATGTTGGCTTAATGTAAGGTTAATTTTAATACAATTTGTGTATTTATAAACTGGGCGTTGAAAGTGGAAAAGGCTAAATCGTTTGAATAGTCCATTACTACTGTTTCGTTTGACAATATTTCGATTAATTTTTACTTAAACAGTTCCCTCGTCGCTTTGGAATGTTATTCGTGTATTTCGTATGACAACTTGTTTACTAAACGAATGTCTAGTAAGCAACTGTTCGGTATTGAGGGCAGTGTGTCACATATCGGTATCTCGAAGTTTTCTATGCTTATGTAGTTTTAAGTAAAATATGTGGTCGTGATATGCCACACTCACTTTACTACACTTTGTTATAAAGTTCTCAATTAAAAACATGTACCTCGACTTACACCTTTATTCTTCTCACATGTTCAATGTTAATGTTTGTCATCACGTTAAATAATTAAAGGTAATGCAAACGATAACTTGTTTGAAATGGATACAGTTTTTATTATTATTATTATTTTCATAAAATACCACAACCACCTGACGGTAAGTCAACAATCGCCCATAGACATTGGCGCCGTGAAATTTTAATAATTCCTTCTCCATAACGCCACCAACCTTGGGAACTAAGTTATTATGTCCCTTGTGCCTATAGTTACACTGGCTCATTTGAAACTGGAACTCAACAATACAAGTATCGGTGCTGGGCGGTAGAATATATGTTGTGTAGGTGGTACTCACTCAGACGGCCTTACACGAAGCCCTAGCACCAAGTATATATAGTGCCTAGTTATTAATTTATAACTTTACCTATTGAGCTAGATATATTATTAAAATTATAATTTCATAAATCAATATAAAACGCAATAATATAACCAGCCCCAATTCCTGTTTTCTGTTTATGATTGTGTTGGTAATTATCACAAATTTTATTACAGACGTATTGTAGTGTTGGCTCTGTGCGCTGGCCTGTACCTCGCCATGTGGTGCAGCTACCTGTACTTCCACGGCACCATCACCGACAGTGAGGGTGATGAAGTGCCCGTCTATGAAGCTCTTCATCATTTCTTTACTAGCCCCTGGTATGAAACTGTCATAATAATTGTATTTTGTCTCATATAACTAAAGGCTAGAAAATAAATTATTACCTTAAAAAATTATAAATGCCTCAGCGTTTAGTAGATACTGATACCGATAATATACTCATATAGAATTACCATCAGTTCCGTACATCGTAATAATTAATATGATGATTATTACGGACCCCTAAAAGGATCACTACGTGTCCGTCTTCATCAGCTAAACCATTTTACTTACATTTATTATAATTGGTTTCAAATGACAGGTGGCTGGACGTGAAGCAGTGCCTCATCGACACGTACCAGTTCGCGCAGCACCACGGCTGGTACGAAGTGTGGAAGCAGATCATAGATCTGTCCGACCCGCACGGCGAGCAGAACGCGTACAAGGTACATAAGATAATGAGTACTCTCACCCCCATTATGACTGATAGTGTAACGATGGCCAAAAGTGTATAACTGGTTTTTCCTTTGTTACAATAAAATAAATCAGCTGTAAGAAAGATACAATGCCTGGTCAGTCTGGCGCTGGATTTCAATGTTTTGAAGCTGAATAATATTAGAATAGACAAAAAATGAATGATTTACAAGCGCACTGAGGACACACCTCAAAATGTGTTAATACAAATTGCACTTTATTAAAGAACTTTGCAATGTATCTTCTACCAAGGATAACTGGAATAAAACTACAAAAATCCCCGATTTTGAGTTCTGTCACTCCATGTTTTTTTGGTGCTGATAATTACTTCGCAATTAGTGCTCACTTGATAGTTTATGTAATTTTATTTATATTATATTATTGTCGCAGGTCCTCGATCTAGGTCGTGATGCCAGCCAACAGGAAATCACCTCTCGCTGGCGGAAGCTGTCCCGCGAGCACCACCCGGACAAGACGAAACCAGAGCATCGTAGAGAAGCTCAGGAACGGTTTATGGACATCCAGCGAGCTTACGAGATCCTCTCCAGCAGCAAGCACCGGCGATCGAGACGTAACAAGAAGGATAACTCCGACCAATAACTGCGTCCCATATACACGTAACTATATAATCGAGTTGTACTTAAATATTAATAATTAGTCCTTTCTCATACTTAAATTAACTAGACGTAAGGCTTATTTTTGATTAAGTGATTATTATTATTGTAGATCTGTAGAGTTATTATGTAAGAACTCGAAACTCACCGCGAATCACGATCGTGAAATGTCAGAAATTGATAAATATGTTACATGAACAATACTATGATGTTTATAAACACAACACGATTTCTTATCAGATATCTCTCATGTAAGTTGGTTACTAACACTTCACGGATCGTGAGGAAACTTAATCGTGAGGATAGAGCCGAGATGGCCCAGTGGTTAGAACGCGTGCATCTTAACCGATGATTTCGGGTTCAAACCCAAGCAGGCGCCACTGAATTTTCATGTGCTTAATTAGTGTTTATAATTCATCTCGTGCTCGGTGCATGTGTCTAATTTCAACGAAATTCTGCCACATGTGTATTCCACCAACCCGCATTGGAGCATCGTGGTGAAATATGCTCCAAAACCTTTTCCTCAAAAGGACAGGAGGCCGTAGCCCAGCAGTGGGAAATTTACAGGCTGCTAATGTAAAAAAAAAACTTCACGGATGAGATCGAAGTGAGTTCTTACAATAACAGTGCTGGTGACTTGAATTTGTTCCAGAATAGATCTGTATGTATTAGAATTTAACTTGGTGTATTTATTATCGCTTTCAAGAGATGAATGATGATGATGATTTTACTATTATACTCTAAGGACTAGTTATCGTATGAACCTAAATGTATGGTGTGGTAAATAATATATATTACAAAAAAAAATATTTAGTAACAGTGTCCTAAACTATTTAAAAAAATATATCTTTGTTCTCTATGCATTCCTACGATGATTGTTCTGGAAATTTCTGTTTATGTCTGCGAGGGTTGACACTAAAAAAAAAAAACAAGATATTTTTTTGTATGTTCAATATAAACTTTCTATTTAGTATTATTGTATTCGGTAGCGAGTTTAATATCAAAATAATGCATAGTCTTACACATAGTCACATGATTTCTGTCGATGATATTAGTTTTTAAAACTCTCAAATTCAATTCAAAAGTCAATTGTATTGTCTATCAATATTTCTAGTCGAAACCGGTAGTATCCATCGGTTCTTTAGACATTTCAAATTGTATTTCCAGATCAACGTATTCTGGTTCTATCAGTAGTAATATTATGTGTAACGCGCCAGATTCCTAATAATAACAAACCTAGGGGATTTTCCCCTGCAATTAGTATTAATTATTTAATTAAATAGATATCTTAATGTCATGGTGACACGCGTTGCTAGATTTATTTTTGAAGTTCTATATTTAACTTATAGTTGGTGAATGTTTTTCGTATAAGATATTATAAGGAAAGTCGCACTTGTATTGATTCTTCGCATCTATTATACCAAATGTATGAAATATAAACAAATAGAACTTAATTTAAGGGCGTTGTGAGCATTTATGTACTAGACTAACTTGCATTATATTAGAGTAATGTATTTAAGAATAAAGCATATTGTAATGTTTTATTATAAGTATAATTAAAATATATTTTGTCTTTTTCTTGCAAATCTGTACTGTGCAATGAATAAGATTATTAAATTCGAATTAATAAATAATCTCAATAAGCTAGGTTAGGTCTATTTATTATCTTTGTTATTTTTAATTTATTTTTTATTCTTCAATTATATGTTTTGTATTAAAAGAAAAGGGCTGAGATTAAAAAAGTATTTATTTTGAATCTCAAACTTCGAAATATCAAAAAAAAAAAAACAAACAAATTAATGTAGTTGTGTTAGGTTCAATGTGAAAGGGAGAAAGTTTTGGAATGCTCAAAAGGT